>NC_084612.1:150134-422610 GCF_033978795.1 Nerophis ophidion
GCCCTGGGCCACATCCTTCCCTCTTGCTGGCAGACTGAATGGTTGTCCTGTGGCTGAGGACCAAGTTGCTCTCACACTTCTAGAGGGTTTGTGTTGAAACTTTTCAAAAGTATCATTGCATTTATCTGCGGATATTGCATAATAGCAATTGAATTGAAAAATAATGCTTTTTAATTAGTGTTAGTGCTGTTAAATAATACATTTTTAAACCAGATTATAGTAGTTTTTTTCAAATTTGTAAATTGCAGTAAATTTGAATCAGCTGTGGTGAGCATTGTTGGCAGCGTGATCCTAAGGATGCAGAGAACGGTAGGCAGAATACAAGTAAAACGAGATTTAATTGTCAAAGGAAGCAGGGACCACATCATTACAGCACCTCAACAGTCTACAAAGTAAAATGATCCAGCATTGAAGGGGAGAATCAGGTGGAACTAAATATAACTAAATTATTAATGAGCATTAGGCATACTTGCCAACTTTGAGACCTCTGATTTCGGGAGGCGGGGGTCGGTGGCGTGGCTGGGGGTGTGGTTGGGGCGGGAGCGTGGTTAAGAGGGAAGGAGTATAATTCACCAACTCGAGTATTTCATATATATTTCATATATATATGAAATATTTGACTTTCAGTGAATTCTAACTATATATATTTATTTCATTATATATATAAATAAAAGAAAGAGTTGAATTTCAGACGGCACCTATTAAATACACAGTAATAAAAACACAGTTGCTCTACTAACTGTACTGTGCTTGCTGGTTACTAAAAAAAACCAACAACACTTACCTTTCACTATTTGATTAACCATTAAATAAAGTACAGGGATCAATAAAGTACATTCTATTCTATTTTATGTACAGTAGATGGCAGTATTGTCCTGTTTAAGAGGGTCACAACATTGCTGAGTTAGGTCCGCATGGAGCTGGAGGGGGCGCGGCATCCAGCTCTGCCTGAATTTTGGAAGAATTTCGAAGGAAATTTGTCCCGGGAGGTTTTCGGGAGAGGCGCTGAATTTCGGGAGTCTCCCGGAATATCCGGGAGGGTTGGCAAGTATGGCATTAGGTGTGCTGGTTGGGCAATAAAATGAAGTAAACGTGCTTCAAAACACAAAGCCCAAACAGAAAATACTGACAAAATAAGACCACCAGGACAGGAAGTGAATCCAAACACAGGAAGTTAATAACAAAATAATAGTCATGAAGCATCAGGACATTAACTTCAGAAAATTACCCAATGTTTTAACAGCAACTCAACTTAAATGCCAGAATATTGTTAAGTGTTTAACTTGAATGGATTCCATTTATTTTTCCAAAATCTAGGTAACTTTTTTTTCTAAAGTCTCGTCTGGATTTATTTTGTAGTGAAATTTGCCAGTGAGCACAGAAGTGTGGTCACTCTCCTTTTCACTGACGTATGCCTTGACCTGATCACTGAACATATAACAACCCACATCGCCTTTCAGCCAAAGGAGCATGTACCGTCAAATAAATTGTGTGATTAATATGCATTCATAATCAATGTGATACTTTTATGTGGTAATGCAATAACTTTAACAGCATATATATATGTGTATATATATATATATATATATATATATATATATATATATATATATATATATATATATATATATATATATATAATCAGAATCAGAATAGTTATTTTTGCCATTGTTTGAGGACGGGTACACAAACTAGGAATTTTTCTTGGTGCAATCGTGCAACATAAAAGACATAAAACACAGAATAGAATAACATGAGCTGTAACTGAGCTATCAGATATTGTTTTTGTATATATATATACCTAAATAAACATAGCTTAGTGATGCATATAATGTTCAAAATTAATATATATGATTAAAATAAACCATTTATGTGAGATACTTTATTTTCCATTATCAATAATTATGATCAATTTTAAAAATGGCATGCTCTGACTGAAAATCTCTATGGTTGTAATTGTACATGCTGCTGCCTTTCGTACAGATGTCGCAGGTTTTATTCCAGGGCCATTGGGCATGTCCAGTACCTGTCCCAAACATTAAGGTAAAATGGGAGAGTTGTGTCCAAAAGTGTGTAAAAATCAAGCTGGATCAAAACATGTGATTTAGTTGCTGTGGAAAATTAATAATCTTACACTTGAATTTAATTGTCTTCAATAAAAATTCTATCTGACCTACTTACAGTTTATAACCTTACCAAATGAAAAACAGCCAAATATTATTATTTAATGAACACGTAAACCTTAAGCTAAGGTCAGGTTAATTTAGAAAAATAAGTACCAACCAAATATACTGCATAAGAAGGAATTCAGAAACTGGTGAAAATTACATTTTCACTGCTAAAGTAAATTGATTTTAACTGAATGAATAGACAATAGTAAAATGATGTTGTTGTTTTTTTAGAACTTAGTCTAAATGTATTTGTTGCACTTAAGAAACTTCTCTATGACTTTAGTTCCAGACTTCCTCAGTTTATTTGAGATTGTCATTATGCCACAAGCGGTGGAAAACTGTATTACAACTGAGTACTGCTGCGGCCCATACGGACCACAGCTGAAAAAAAAAAAAATGTTGATGGCCTTTCGGCACTCTAACGCTGATCTAAATTAGCAACCTAAGAGTGAATTTAGCATATTGATTTAAAGATAAAAAAGGCAACACTGCCACGCCTTGCTTATGTCACTTTTCCTAATTTCCATCAACAAGTTTGTAAAATAGGAGTTGTTACTTCAAGAGAATAGTCACATTTAGGGATGTTGTTAATTGATACACGGGATATGACTACCGCAAATTAAATTGTCTCTTCTTATTTTAAAACAATGAACAAGTGACAACACTGAAGGGTAAACATTGACTATCTTGTGTTCCAATGGCAATGTTTCTTTATTTTCATTATACATCAGTGTATTCTATAGCCATATTAATTATTAAATCAAAAAAAGGTTACAATAAATCCACCTGGTGTAATAAGAAATAAAAAAAACTTAGTCTGAATTCAAACTTTTTAATTGATGCAGACAATGTCCTGAATGGTTGTGAATAATGAATCTCTGTGATAAAAATGAGGACGATGTAGAAGAATGGCTCAATTAACTTCTGTGGAATTATTATAATAAAAACCGGTAGATACATTTCAAAATGACTCTTTCCTTAAAAAAAAGTTTGTGTTTAATTACTGTGAGTGCAATAATGTTTTAAACAGTATTAAGCATGTATCCTAATGTCTCATTTGGATAATGTGTTTTGCCCAATGTGCTACCGTTCCTGAAAATATTGCACTTTGTTTCAGAACTGCCGTATTTTCTTATTCATTTTTTTTTTACCCTCTCTGTCCTTCGGTCACGCACACGCACACACACACACACACACACACACACACACACACACACAAACACACACACACACACACACACACATACACACACACACACACGTAATACATTTAAGTCATTGTGATGAAAAAAATGAGTGGCGCTGTGATTTGGGCTGGTTTGTAGAAGCCAGAAGCGATGCCCTCAAGTATCACCCTGGATGATAAGGCAATCCCAGTCTCTGAATAAATAAATACATTAAAATCATAATCTATGTGTTTTCCCCTCCACCCTTCAGAACCCCATGCCCAATTCTGACCCCTCATCCCCACCCCCTCCACCCAGGAACTGACATACCACTAATACACACCCCTTCGTCGCTGATGCAGCCACCACTGCTGTTACTGCCCCCAGCGCCATAAGAAAAAAATGAATGCAGCTTTGCAATAAATAATGTATCTCACATTCAGGTGGAGTCAGTCTTTGGCCCCATCACTTGCACACCCAGGAAAAGCGAAATATTGAATCAGGGATGGGGAGTGGAGGGAGTCCAGTGACAGAGCACCAAAGAGTGAGAAAAAGAAGAAGAGAGAGGGAGTGGAGGAAGATGGAGGGGCAGGAGAGGGAGAGAGTGGCAAGCATATTATAACTCATCCATGTGGATCACCCTAGTAGATTGGGAGCAATCCCTTGTTGAAATTGTCTTCTAAACACTCAGAGAAAGAGAAGGAGACGGGACGGAGCGGCCAGCCCATCTCAGTGTTGCTGTGTGTGTGTGTGTTCTCACACTGTCCCAGCTCAGGTAGAGACAGCTGTTTGTGTGTCCATTCCACTTGGTGTGTGTGTGTGCGTGTGTGTGTGTGTGTGAGTGAGTGTTCTCACACTGTCCCAGCTCAGGTAGAGACAGCTGTTTGTGTGTCCATTCCACTTAGTGTGTGTGTGTGTGTGTGTGCTGTCTTGTGAGTGAGGCATGCTAGTGAGTGTCTGCACGTGTGTTAGAGCGAGAGAGGGAGAGAGAGAGAGGTACTGTGTGTGTGTGTGTGTGTGTGTGTGTGTGTGTGTGTGTGTAAGGAAGAGGGGGTATTATGCACCCTGGATGTTGCCTTGTGCTTTAAACAGCTGCCTACAAGCCCAGGTATTGCGCGCCGGCTCCTAAATAAGCAGCACGTTCATGGTGCCCCTCTGTAGGACAGCAGGCTCAGCTGCAGGGTGTGAAATCAGACTAATACAGATGCTTGAGCGGGAGCAGGAGGTGGCTCCTGTGTGACTTTCTCAGGCTAGAGGTGGAGAGGAAAAAAAAAAGAAAGAGGGGACTGTAACGGCATAGAGGGGGAAAAAGAGACAGTAAGGTCAGTAAAAACCTTTTTGTAATGTGTGCTGTGTGGAAGTCAAGACTACTTTTGAGCTGCGGTTGTGTTTTTTTTTTTTTTTCTGGAGAAACTATCGATTCTTATAAAGTTTGTGGCAAGTGTGTTCTACGACTTGAGGCTGCCAGCTGAGTGCAGATAGAAACCCTGGACCTGTGTGCAATGGGGAGGCGGGTATTCACTTGGAGTTGTCCAACTCTGAAGTTTGGTGTGTGTGTGTGTGTGTGTGTGTGTGTGTGTGTGTAATGTCCAGTGCTGCTATGTGCAAAACTTTCATGCAAAGTGCAAGAAACATTCAATATTTGTTGTGCAATCCCGGCATCGGATATTCTGACTTTAAAGAGAGGCGGAACACGAGTGTGTTTCGTGTAAAGTGCAAAGTAAAAGTCCATAGATTGTATATGTATGATACGTTATCCAAACAACTGCATTTAAATTGTTGACATTTTGGAGGCTATATTGCTCAGTGCAGGTGTGTGTTTTAACGTGCACTACTCAGCGGTATTGCATTAAAAGAATTGTATGTTTTAGAAGAAAGCCACCATTCACAGATTGTGGATTTGTTGCACACACCAAATTGTCAGTGTGTCATGTGTTGACGTTGCCCAATGGGAGAGGTCAGTGTCTACACGTGACCGTTGCACAGACACACACACACACACACACACACATACACGTACACACACAAAAATAAGATGGCGTCCAATGTTTTCTTCTTGTTTTCACTTCACATGAGGAAAATAAATCTATACATTGTATATTTTAATCCATACTGAGCAGGAGAAAAGAAAAAAAAAACATAATACGGCGGCTCATTTTTGTTCGCATCCAGTATTTAAATGTGTGGCGCAGCACACCAGCCACAAAGGCGAAAAAGCCGCTACTACCAAATTGTCAGCAATACTAAAGACATCAACAAAAAAATTTCAGCCATCCATCACAACTGTCACCCGGTTTCTGTGGTGACAGTGATTTATTCCCGGCCTGAAATCCATTTGGACTAACTCACTCACTTCCTCACACACACACACACTTACACACACACACACACACACACGCACAAACACAAACCTCCCCAACACCAGGCGCAGAAAGTCTTACAGTGTTAATAAATGGTGATTCAGTTTTGTAATTATATTGACAAGTGTTAATTGTCCATCAGGTAGCTAACATGGCAGGTGTCTGACAAGTCAAATATGTTTTTACTTCACTGCAGCTGTCATACTTTGACTCTAAAGGAAAGTACCATGCACTTTATTTTTCTAAGTCTTGTCTTTGAATGATCTGGATCAGAGATGATCTAGTCATGAGGAAGGAATTGGTTATTATTGCAAAGACTAGTTTTGACATGTGCGTTAGCCATGTGATATTTCATCTGCCTGAATGCATGACAGTAGGTGCATGGAAACTGTACACTGAGGTGTGTGTAATCCCAGGTGTGTGTGAGGATGGGGGGAGGGGGGGGGGGGGGGGTTAGGAAAGCCGGCATGCTTCCCTTCTTCATCCTCGGCTTCATTTAATTTCCTCTCTTTTCTCCATAGCTTCTGTGATATTTTTTCATATATCCCATGATAAGTCATGTCCTATTTGCTGTGTAGGCAGATTTATCAGTCCAGCCACTGCTACTCATATCCTCCAACAGGCAACTAGCAAAGCCCCAGATATTGCCTTAAACCTTGACCAAGGCCCACGACTGCTTCCTTGGCTCGCATGTGCATGCAATCCTTTGTTTGTTTGTCATTTAGCCGTTTCCGCGCTGTATCTTGTTTTATGCATTGGTTGATGGGTGACACGCCGATGCTGTTCTGGTAGTGGCTGCCAGCTCTTGATATGTGTGTGTGACTATGTTCGATGTCTGTGTGTGTGGAGTTGCGGTCAAGAGATGCATCACTCTGCTCTGGCCCGTGCTCGTCGGGAAGGCCGAGTCTGACTTTGAGGTTGAGACTGGCCGGAGAGATCACATAGCCTTAAAATGCTTCACACTAGGGACGTGCAGTCAGGGTAGGCAGGTCAGGCCTGAATAATAAAACCATAAATAAAAACATTTTGTCCAATTATTTCTCTTATTAATATATGTTCTGCAACATTACAATCATTTGGAAACATTAAAGGCCTACTGAAACCCACTACTACCCACCACGCAGTCTGATAGTTTATATATCAATGATGAAATATTAACATTGCAACACATGCCAATACAGCCTTTTTAGTTTACTAAATTACAATTTTAAATTTCCCGGGACTTTTTTCTTGAAAACGTCGTGTAATGATGACGTGTACGCAAGACGTCACGGGTTTTTAGGAAGTATGAGCACTGCGCACACACACAGCTAAAAGTTGTCTGCTTTAACGGCATAATTACACAGTATTTTGGAGAACTGTGTTGCTGAATCTTTTGCAATTTGTTCAATTAATATTGGAGAAGTCAAAGTAGAAAGATGGAGTTGGGAAGCTTTAGCCTTTAGCCACACAAACACACGGTGATTCCTTGTTTAAAATTCCCGGAGCTGAAACTTTACTATGGATCAGAGCGCGGTCAAGCGAACATGAATCCCAACCAAATGTCAACCGGCAGGTTCTGGTGAGAAAATTGTGGTCAAAAAGTCGGCACTTACCGTAGAAAAGCTGAGCGTACAGCTGCCGTCGACTCCCCTGAGACATTGTGATCAACTCACCCGTGGACGTACACTTCCGACTATCAAGTAATATTAAACTTACTAAAACACTAGCAACACAATAGAAAGATAAGGGATTTCCCAGAATTATCCTAGTAAATGTCTCTAAAAACATTAGAATCCGTCTCAATGCAATCACCTTTTTTTTTTTTTTACTTAAGTTTTTTTTTTCTAGTCCGTCGCTATCAATATCCTCAAACACAAATCTTTCATCTTCGCTCAAATTAATGGGGAAATTGTCGTTTTCTCAGTCCGAATAGCTCTTGCTGTTGGAGGCTCCCATTAAAAACAATGTGAATATGTGAGGAGCCAATAACATGTGACGTCATTGTCTGCGACTTCCGGTAGAGGAAGGGCTTTTCTCCAGTTGCGAACTTTATCGTGGATGTTCTCTACTAACCCTTTCAGCAAAAATATGGCAATATCACAAAATGATCAAGTATGACACATAGAATGAACCTGCTATCCCCGTTTGAATAAGAAAATCTAATTTTAGTAGGCCTTTAACATAACTATAAATGACTATTCGGTACGGCGTGGCGCAGTTGGGAGAGTGGCCGTGCCAGTAACCCGGGGGTCCGTGGTGCAATCCCCACCTAGAACCAACCTCGTCACATTCGTTGTGTCCTTGAGCAAGACACTTCACCCTTGCTCCTGATGGGTGCTGGTTAGCGCCTTGCATGGCAGCTCCCTCCATCAGTGTGTGAATGTGTGTGTGAATGGGTAAATGTGGAAGTAGTGTCAAAGCGCTTTGAGTACCTTGAAGGTAGAAAAGCGCTATACAAGTACAACCCATTTACCATTTACTATACACTCAAAGTTTGATATATTGCAGTCCTTTAAATAAATCATGTTATTCCCTAGATCGCGTTACATAGAATTTTTTTTTTTAACCCTTCTCTTTTTGAAAAATGTATGCGCTGTAGCTCGGCTGCCTAACTGCTTGGTGAATAGTGCTCCACTTGATGTGACGTGAATGGTGGATTGAGCTCCCAAGCCACGGAATGGTGCAGACACTATCCACCAGCAGACACTATCCACCAGTAGGTTTGGACATTGCTGGGTTAACATTTTATTTTTATTTAATTATTTTCTGTCTTTTTTTATTCCTTATTTTCGGACACTTTCATAAAGAAATTACCATGTTAGTTTGTAAATATGCAAACATCCATCCATCCACCCATCCATCCATTTTCAACCGCTTATTCCCTTTGGGGTCGCGGGGGGCGCTGGTGCCATCTCAGCTACAATCGGGCGAAAGGCGGTGTACACCCTGGACAAGCCGCCACCTCATCGCAGGGCAATATGCAATCATTTGGTGAAAAAAACAATGTAATTGAAAGGGTGAATATTCGGGGTCCATGGCACAATCGCGCAATATTTTACTACGTTATATCAAACTTAGAGTGTATTTGCACTAGGGTTGTACAGTATACTGTTTTTAGTATTGTGCCGCGATACCAATAAATCATTTTCAGTACTATACTGTCTCTGAAACGTATCAGTAATGCATCACCCCCGCCTGCGTCGTCGTCTTGACATTGCTGGTTTACGAGCAGAGGAGCAAGTTCGGCAGCGCACAATACTGGAGTACTTACAAGCAGACACAGTGTGTAGACAGAATAGGGAGAACGGATACATTTTGGCTCAAAAACCAAAGATAAAAGTGAAGTTATAACACTGAAACACCCTCGGGAAGAGGTGCTTTAAGACATGGCTAGGTAGCTAGCGGCTAACGTTCATCAGCCGTCTGCAGGGTTTTAGCTACTTCTAAATCACTAATCCTTGCCTCCATGGCTACAAATAAAGTAAGTTTCTTACAAGTATCATCACAGAGGATTATATATATATATATTTTTTATTTTTATTTTTTTTCCTCCTTTCCAGCTTCTCAGGCAAATCATATAGTTGATGTAGATGCCCATATCGGCTGTTCAGATTTACTTTACAAAAGAAAAGAAAAAAAGTAGGACAATTCTCTTGTTGCCTTATTTGTATTTGACTTTATTAAATGTGTTTAAATTATCATTAAGTGCAGCCGGGCCGGAGCAGAAGGTGATAGAAAGAGAAAAAAAGGAAGACCGAGGGGGAAATTGTGGGGACAAGAGGTGTAATAGACAGATAAAAGAAAAATAACAACAGCAAACACAATAACAACAACAACAACAATATAACAACATCAGCACATACGATATGTACAAATATCATGGTAAAAGTGATAACAAAGAAGCAGTTAGCGAAATCAATCAATCAATCAATCAATGTTTACTTATATAGCCCTAAATCAAATAAATAATAATGCAGAAATGACAATGAGCATTTTTACACAACAATTGGAGCATTACAAATACCAATAGAAATAGCGCTATTGATAATGAACAATACCAATAATTTACCTCTATTATATACATAAGATCAAATACTTCTCTAAACTGGGCTTTCAAGACAAAATTGAGGTGATCATACAAAGTATGTTTTCATGGAGGATAGTGCACGTACCTCACATACACGTACAATAAAATGTAAGACGGACACCCATTTAAAAAAAATTATTTTTGTGTTTTTATTTTATCAAATGCAAATAAATGAGACCAAGAAGTATTTGAGAAAACATGTTTTGATAATGAATTGCTCTCTTCTTTCTCTCGGTATATCATCCTAATGAGCAACATGTTTAAGAACATATGAATTTCAGTAAAATCTCTCTGAAGTGCTTTGAGTCTCTAGAATAGCGCCAAATAAATGTAATACATTACTATTATTGTAATTTAAAAAAACAACAACAACAAAAACAGTCCAAAGACGTCTGTGCCTCACCTGGTGTGAAGGTCACCACTCGTCACTGCTTCACACTCAGTCTGCAGCGTGGATGTTTCATTTGTAAGGCAATTAATTATCATTATCACTGGAATAAAGAATCATTTTTATGGGTCAGCCGTCATTGTTTTTTTTGCATTTTCTGTCGTGTGCATGCCACATGACACGGCGGATGTTTAGTGTGCACTATATGTAAACGGTGACTATTCAGTAGAATGAGCCTTTGACAAAACTCTTGTATATTATTGGAGTTATATATTCATACATTTTTTTATATATAAAAAATTATGTGGTCGTTAACGTCATTTTCATCAAAAACAGATTCCAGATGACTTGTAGAACAGGCATTTGTCTACTGCTTTTATATAATTTTATCGATTTGCAGCGGAAAATATTTGACACTTTAAATTGTGTATACTTTTTTTATCTGACAGGAGAACACTTTTTTTTATATCATTTGGATGTATTTATTTCAATCATCTGAGCAGACCAATGCTAACCAGTTAACACTTGAATCACGACAGACTCAGGGACTTATACACCCCTATTTGTGGCCCTGCTTGAGATTTTGAGTGCTGCTGGTCATAATGATTCAACTCGGACTAACTCGGTCTGGGCTCGGCCAAGATTCTGTGCCAAACTTAACTCCGCTCCTGAAATCCTGGATTCATGGCTGCTTTAGGAGCTTAACATGGTCGGCCGGCCATTCAAACATACTGGATGGACTTTGCTGCCTGTTATCAGCCGTCTACTCGGAGGAAGCCATTCGTTCCTGCACTTCTTCACGAGGCAACCATCATCTGTTCTGACATTTTAACTATTGCAATTATTTAAATTTTTAACTCACAATCATTTTGTAAAATACTCACCAGGCAAACATATTGTATGAGGACATTTCTAAAGTGTTTTTGTTCTGAGGTCCATTTAAGTTTAATTTAATAACATTTATTGTAAAGATTAGAGGGAAAAAATCTGAATTATCATTCAGATAATAGTGTATTTATCATAATTTTTTACTTTTTGATTAATAGAAAGTAAAAAAAAAGTGTTAAAAATCAGTGTTCATACAGTTTTACAAGAAATAAACATTTATCATTGTATTCTGTACTACTAATACACAAACATGGAAGGCTGGGTATATATTTGGTTTATTGTGTTCCCATTAAGGATGAAAATTATAATTGCATAATAAATTAGCTGATTAGAAATAATTGTGACGATTGCATGAATGGTATTTTGTTGCTTTGTTTGTTTTAAATTGAGACAAAATGGAGTGCATGGCTGCACCTAGCAGGAGTGCAGTTGATTCAGTCCTAAAGGGGTCATATTATGATTTATTTATCCATATAAAAAACTTCCTTCTTATACGTAACATGTAATGGTGGTTCTTTGGTCAAAATGTTGTATGGATTATTTTTTACAGACCATCTTAAACCACTTTCTGACGTTTTGTCTTATTTACTTCAACTGGATCTTCTACTCGTCAGCCAAGTTGTAGTTTTTAGCGAGTCTGCTGACACACATAAGTCCAAACTAATTTGTATTAGGAATGGCAACAGTGGAGGATGCATGTGCATGTACGAACCAATCTGCCCCACAACAAGAGGATAGCAAAAGTATTCAGTGCAGCACAGACTAGAATTGCGGTGTCATGCCATATATGGAGAATTTCACTGGTGTCCCAATTAGGAAAAACGTCATAATTTGGTCAAATTACAAAAGAGCTGTTTGGAATTTGCCCAATTCGAAGGAAATTTTGTGGCAGCAATATTGTTTTTAAATATATCTTTGCTAGGCTACCATGGTTTGGTTTCAAATTTTTCACGAATTACGCAAATCCCAAATACACAAAAACAGGTAGCTATAGGTATGAAAATATATATATTTTTTCTCTGAATATTAGGTTCCACGTTAAAAGTAATTTTAATTTTAATTTAAAACACTACCTTCTTCACAAAAAAAACAAATCTCAATATTTATGGAACATGTCCACAAAAAATATAGCTGTCAACACTGAATATTGCATTGTTGCATTTCTTTTCACAGTTTATGAACTTACGTTCACATTTTGTGGAAGTATTATTCAATAAATATATTTATAAAGCATTTTTTAATTGTTGCTATTTGTAGAATATTTAAAAAAAATCTCAAGTACCCCTTGACATACCTTCAAGTACCCCGAGGAGTACGCGCAGCCCCATTTGAGAACCACTGGTCTAGATATTGTTTTGAATATGTTTTGGTGTACAATGTGCGTACATTTTGCTCCACAGTCATATTTATAGCCTGTGTTTGGAGTCTGTTCACAGTTTGGAAATCTAACCCCGCCTTGCGTTCTCCAAAAGTATCGTAATTTATTTTTCTGAAAATGTTCACTGTTTCAATATATATCTTGAAGTTGAAAATAAACTTCACAAACATATAGATTCACTCGGTCCCAACATTGGGTACACCGGCACACTCTCTGATGTCGCAAATCGTTGTTATTGTGCACATGCCACGATTGGATAAAAATAATACTTTATGCTACCTTTTATTTATGTTTTTTCAAGGCCTGAAGTGAAGAAGGAGCTTCTGTTAAACACAATTATCCAACATTGTAACAACATTTATTAGTCAGAAAAGATGAAAATCACCGCAAGTCCCCTTTAAATAATTTGCAGTATAAAAAAGAAGAACATGACCCTAGCTTCCATGCAGACCTCCACTACGGCACAGAATGATGGAGTGTGATTGAAGCAGGTACATTATTAAAAATGTTAATGTGCTCAAAAGTCCCAACACAAAGTGTAACTGCAGGGAAGAGTGAACCAATCCTAATCATGCAGAAGTTCCTCAAGCATGCATACTGACTACAGTCCATCCAAGGGATTAGTTTGATTACATTAATGTCACTGATTTTACAAAACTCTTCTTGACATCCTCATTGCTGCCTTTGCCATTGTTGTCTGCAAGTTGGTGTCCATGCTGGGCTGTGGGTTACATTCCCTTAAGTCTGCAACATTCATTGCATGGACATACAGTACAATTTAATCATGTTAGGCCCTCTTGCACAATGTCTAGAGTAAATACGTATGGTCGTTCCTTGCCTTATTACAGCTTATTACTGCAGTCATGTGCATAATCACCCCACGCTTTTGTTATGTGTGAGTAACTTTTGCACCCCCAGCTGCAATCCTGACAAATTATTGTTCTTTTTTAGCCCCGCTTGTTTATCTGTGCTGTCGCCTATGTCTATAAGAAGAAATCTAATTGTTCGGTCTATCAGCGTGCTCTCTCAACCATGACACATAACCAAAAAAAAGCTAACTGAACTACCCCAATCAGCCAGCATAAAACAATCATCAGATGCAAGTTATGATTTACTTCTTACTTTATACAGTTGTGTACGATAAATAAAGAGCACATATTAATTGGGGATTCGAAAAAACAGCACAGCGTTTGTTTTATATGGTTTGACAAACACTACTTTCAGATTTCTTTCGGTGGAATTTCTCATTTTGATGTACTGGTCTAGTGCGCTATCTGTAAGAGTAATGGTGGTGGCGTTTGGTGGTATGTTGATTCAATCTTGGCTCTTCTGCAATAATTCAGGAGAACGCAAGAGGTGGGGTGAAGGGGGAGGCACCATTTTACTCCGCCATTCCCCCTCCACCATCACTGGAATATAATACGCTGTCTCCTGACCTTCAAATCATGCAGCGTTGCAGTCATTCCAATTGGCCCGGCCGCCATTAGCGTGAAATGTCCTCTAGCCACAGTGGCTTTTGCACATGGAAGATTTCCTTTCACTCAGCGTGGTTTCCCTCCTCTACTTTGCTCCTTCCCTCCATCTCGCTTTTTCTCCAGCACGCTCCCTGAAGCCGGTGATGGAGGGTGGGAGCACCATGCAAAGAAATGAGTCACCACAGGAGATGCTGTTGGTTAAAAGACGGCATGAAAAACATTTGCCCCATTAAATATCATTAAGTTGCTTAATTTTCCTTCAGAAAATCGGCTTTGTTATATATGACAAGAAATATACTATAGATTTTTAGTGGCTATTCAGCTTTTTTTTTCTCGAAATTAGCAGCTGGAAACATCTCATATACAATCCTATTGTGAACCCAGTGGCTACTTCATTTGGTGCATTTGCACATTTTAATGTGCTGTATTTTAAACTCAGGCCTTATTATGAGGATATACCTTTCTTTACTATTGTAGGGATCGACGTACAGTATATCATACTGAGGTGTTTTAACAGTTGGGTTTTCTATTTTGCTGACAGGAAAAGATACATATATGTAATTACTACAAAAACAGGTGCAGTTCTACACCACTATCCAAAAGAGGTGTGAAAACAAATTGATTTTCAAATGAATCCCGATTTGTATTTGCAACCATTCTTAATCAATTCCAAAAATTTAATTTATATTTAACAAATATATTATTTTTCCATCCATCCATCCATTTCTACCGCTTATTCCGTATCGGGGTCGCGGGGGGCGCTGGCGCCATTTATTTATTATTATTATTATTATTATTATTATTTAATCCGTCCTTTGTAGCCAAGCAAATCCTAGTGTTGATGGAGATGCTCATATTTGCTGGACAGATAAGTAAATAACACAAAAATGTATCAAAACTGTTTATTTTATGGAGAACTGTACTTAATCATAGAACTGGAAACTGATGTTATTGAAAATGTATTGATTATGAATTGAGAATCGTTTTGAATCAAAAAACGATTTTGAAGCAAATCCTTACCTCCAAGAATCAAATCGACTCAAATCATGTGGTGCCCAAGGATTCACAGCCCTACTATCCAACCACAACAATAAACATATTCTACAGATTGATATTTGACTGTATTTTATTGTATTTTATTCTACTTTGTTTATATTGATTGACTAAGGGCAAAATATATATTTTTTTCAAAAGTGAGGGATATCTCCCTGTTTGTGCTGAACTCCTGTTTCTGCTGGTGCTCCTGTTTTACAGACCAGGACTGTCCAACTCATTTTCTTCGTAGGTCACTTTACAGTAAAGGCTGTCCTCAGAAGGCCGTTTGTAACTGCATAATTTATATAATATAACCTCATAGAAAAAAGTGTAATCTCCACAATTCCTCCTTTATTTGATTATTATCATTGTTTACCAACAAACTGGTGAAAAACCTGCTTTGGAATTATCAATCTAGGTGACAAGCAGATATTCAAGTTCAGCTATTTATTTTAAAAATGGTTGAAAAATAACCCTAAAAATAACCCTTGAAATAGCTTATTGCATCAAATAATTGCACAATATCCAGCTAAGAAGAATTTCAGCTGCATGCAGTACCATTTTTTGTGTCAGAATTAAAAATTTAAAAATATATTTTACTTTTATTACTTACACGCTTTGTGAGCCACATAAAATAATGTGGCAAGATGTGGATCTTGAGCAATGAGTTTGACACTTTAAACCACAAACTGGCTGAGACTGAATCAACAGCACCTCTGCTGATTCTAGTCAAGTAGTGCACACTGTTTTTGCCTCACTTATTAATTAACTAGCAGTTAAATATTTAAATAACAGACAATTACTTATTTTTTTATTACAATTATTCAGTTAATATGCACATTGTATTATGTACTAAAAAATGTTGATCTTTGCAAAGGCAAAATGGTTCATAAAGCGATCTTGTATTGGCTCCAATGAGATGTAATGTACCTAATATTGTGGCCAGTGAGTGCATGTGTGCATTTTCTTTTAAAATAGGAACAGAATATTTATTTTTTAAAAATAGGTCAAAAATATTAGTCATAATCTTTTCTGCAGGCATAGCTCCCAGTGCATGTAGATTGTAGTGCAGACCCAGCATCAGTGTGATGGGCTTACGTTCAGCTGGTTGATGGTGTTTGATGGAGCATGTGTCCGTAGTTCCCTTGGCCAAGCGCATGACATGCAGAGTGTGTCGCCACCCTTACTTATCATATCGCATAAAAAGATCGACGGACTGGGCCATAGAAATCACATGACAGAGCTCAGAATGCATTATGTTGCCAGTATAGATAGATCAATAATTGAAATGGGACATATTTGATATGATCTGAATATTAAAAATATATCAGAGGGCAAACAATAGCCATGTCTGTCTTCAAATCTGTGCTGCAAGATGTGTGTCAAACCTCCAGAGAGATGCTTCATTCAGAAGGGTCAAGGGGTTCACGCAGTGTTTGATGGATGAAAGATTTTTTTTAATACCATCATTTGGATTGTTCATTTTAAAAAAGGAGCGGTAAATAGCATCAGCTGCACCTTTCAGTTTAATGTTTATTGGCAGCATGCCTCATAAATTATTACTCTTCTATATTCATAACTACAAATTCATTTTCAGATAATTTCAGTATACTCACACATCTCAACATTTCATTGTTGTGTTTTTGTTGATTTGGCTCACTACGTCACAGTGTGTTATGTTTCTGGGACAATTGAGATGTTTTGTTTTTTTCTGCTGCATTTACTCGCTCACTTTCTCTTGCATTTGTGGATAGGTGACCCAGGTGCAATGTGTGAACTGATCAGATTGTCTACATAAATCACCATTGTGTTAGCTGATATCACACACTATGTTGTCAGAAAGAAGTCTATCTCTCAGTACGGGTTGTTGAATTTTTTTGTAATGCATAGTGTGCGTACATTTTTTGATTAATGCTATTATTATAAGTGCTATTACCTTAAGGTAAAATTGAAAGGCATGCACTGGATGCAGAGGATTCTAATATTATTGCGCAAAATACTTAGCAGCAATTACATTTGTGAAAATAAAAACAAGTGCAATATGAGGCTAACCATTAAAATGGCTTCTGTTTTGGAATTGCATTACGTTGATTAGACTGACAAAATAATTTTGTTTCTCCCTGTTGAAAAGAGTGTATTGACCGTCCATCAGAATCATTTAGATGTCCTGATGTATGTGCTGTAGCAAAACAATGGGTTGTTTCCACCTCCTGAGCTTCTTCTCAGATTTGCAGAACGGATCATATCCTTGTAAAAAAACAAAACACATTTGGGAACCAAAATTCTGATGTTCCATAACCAGATCAACCTGAGGCCGATGCCAGCAAGTCATCTAACAAACTGTTGGACTGATTGTAGAGTGGCATTATTGTCCATTTTCACTTTTTTTTTTCACAAATTATTTTGATCTGAGGAGAACATAAAATAAATTCAACCAAAATTAAAGAAAAATGCTACATTCATAGGTAACATTTTTAGACTTAAAGTAATCTATGCACAAAATAGATGAATGAACACTCTCCAAACAATGGTGGCACACAAAAATTGCACAAAATGTGTACACAACACTAAAATGGCATGCTAATACAATGTGCTAAATTTGCTGTTTTATCTTATTTTTCTTATTTATGAAAATGTTATATTTTCATATTTTCAGAACTGTTTGCTTCTGAACAAAATGCTATCCCATTATGCAGGAACATTAAAAAGAGAATAAAAATAACAAATCCTTAAATATCACGCAAATATACAATCCATATTTACTTAATGCATTAAATAATCAGATTTTGTTGACATAAGAATAAAAAAGATTAATGAAAAATATTAAAACAAATTGGAGGTGTTTGGGTTTTCATTGGATGTTTGTGATGAATGTTGTATGATTATTTTACCGTGGTAAGATAAACCATATTAATGATAAACTGCAATAAAACATTAGCACTTTAAATGAAAATTATTGTTTAACCGTGGTTAAAAACGGCTCTTTGATAATTTATTGAAAAAGCAAGATAGAAGACCAACAGCTATACCAATCTCAAATCCAAACATGAAAACAATCGATAATGTTGTATTTTCTCAATAGGAAACGACATACCCCAATCTAAACATATATAAACACATTGCTGTTTGAGCAACTAACGTATTCAATGGTGCACGTTGAAACTCCACGCTGTGCTCTTTCAGGGCAGAGTGATCGTTCTATACTCGGAGGAATATAACCTGGAGGTGTCTACAACAGAAAGTGAACACACGTGTGGTCACAAAAACAGAACACAAAGCACTCTTTTCGCCTCTGTCATGAAAAGCACTCTGAAAACCTTTACAAATTAAAATGGAAAAGAAAATCATATTTCAGAATCAGAATAAACACTAAAATTAAACAACTATGGCAATAAAGAGGCAAGAACAATAATAAGAACAATATTTCTTTATTCTGCTAATAATTCTTTCTTCTGCTAAGAAAGTATATTGTGTGTATATTTATGTACTTATCTCAATAAATCTTGATTAAAAAGAAGATGTCAGTAAGTTTGTCAATCAATCAATCAATCAATGTTTATTTATATAGCCCTAAATCACAAGTGCCTCAAAGGGCTGCACAAACCACAACGACATCCTCGGTAGGGCCCACATAAGGGCAAGCAAAAACTCAACCCAGTGGGACGTCGACACTGATGACTATGAGAAACCTTGAAGAGGACCGCATATGTGGGCCCCCCGGGGGACCGAAAGCAATGGATGTCGAGCGGATCTAACATGATATTGTGAAAGTCCAATCCATAGTGGAATTAACGTAACCGTGAGAATCAAGTCCAAAGTGGATCCAATATAGTAGCGAGAGTCCCATCCAAAGTGGAGCCCGCAGAAACCATCCCAAGTGGAGGTGGATCAGCAGCGTAGAGATGTCCCCAACCGATACACAGGCGAGCGGTCCATCCTGGGTCCGGACTCTGGACAGCCAGTACTTTATCCATGGCCACCGGACCGGACCCCTTCCACAAGGGATGGGGGGACATAGGAGAAAAAGAAAAGAAACAGCATATAAACATTGATTGACATTGATTAATTGATTGATTGATTGATTGATTGATTGAATGATTGAAAGTATTTTGGTTATGAGTTACAGCTCATCTTATTACCTGTTCTGTCTTATATGTCTTTTATGTTGCACGATTGCACCAAGAAAAAATCCTAGTTTGTGAACCCGTTCTCAATCAATGGCAATAAAAACTATTCTGATTGTGATTCTAATTCTGATTCTGATTCTGATTTTAGAGTACATTCAGCAATACTGTGATAATAATGGTACCTGTGATAATTGGGGTCACAATAACTGTGATATGAAATGTTCATGTCATTAATTAGACATTTTGACCACTGCAAAATTAAATGTTTAATTAATATTTGCATTCAAACTAATTGCACACATTTTCATTTAGCTAATTATACACAAAATCAATTAAATCTGTGTTAAGGCTAATTATTTTGTTTTGAACATGAATGTATTTCAATTGAAATGAACAGATATGTCTTTTTTTATAACAATAATAAATAGTCTGTTTAGTTAGGTATTATTTTTATTTTTGTACAAATAAAAGGTCCTAGTAATCTGACAATGAGAAATTACAACAATAGAGTAATGTCTGTCACTGTTTATGTATTTGCAATGCATCACTTTTTGTGCAATATGTCCATTATCTGTTGATCGATCAAAGTGCATTTGGTCACTTTGACTATGTTGCACTGGTGAACCTCTGTGGATCTCATTTTTATTTTGGGACAAATATAAGTGCCTGCATGTTTGTGCTGATGAACATGAAAAATGGGGTCTAGGAAAGATGGGGTTGTGAAGGGGCCAAGCTGTCCCTGGCCATTCATTCTCTGTTGCCCCCCCCTGTCTAATTAATGGGCCACATTCATACACGTTATTGCACCAGAGGGTCTGTCACTCATTAATCATGTGACCTTCTGTGGCACAGTTAATGACCTTGTAGGAGTAGATCAGCTGGAGATGGCTGAAGCGCTAGAATTAAATTGTTTCTGGAAGTGGTCATGGTCACATCGGGCCCTTTTAACAGCCACTCAGCTCAGGCCCTCTCTGGTTACACCTCGACCTGTCATGCCCACCATCATTTGACATGGTTTGGATTAGTAATCAGGGCATGGAGTCAGTGATTATGTAAACTCAGCCCAATTTGACAGCTTAGCTTTATCTGCATGTAAATTACAATTATGTGTCATTCTATTTCTATTGTTTCCCCTGTTTTTGTACATTATTATTGCTACCACCTTCTTACAGCACGTGGTAATGACTTGTAATTGTGTAGTTATTTTTTGTAATTTATTGCTGCCATATATCACCGTTGCTTGCGTTTGAAAGAGCATACAAAAGAAAAGGACATATTTTGATGCAGCGTAAGATTTCACACATTGTTTTAACTTCAATACAGCAACCATAGCATTCGCTTTTAAATCTTCTCGTTTTGCGTGCACATCCAGGGCAGATCAGGGTCTTTTATGACATTTTACCGCAAACAGATTCCTAGCCACTTCCTGCTCCGTCACAGATAAGAATGTCATAGCTAATGTTTACAAAGACCCCTGTAGTGTGCTGAATTAGTTCTGAAAAGACATTTTTACTGTTTTGGAAGTCTGACATTTTGACACCACATTTGTTAACGGTACTAGTTTGATTTCTGTATCAAAGAGTAAGAATACAAAAGTTGCATTTAATTGTTGAGGGATTGTAAACATTGCCAACTTTAAGTTCTTTTTTTCGTAAAGGGGTACTTTTTTGGAATTTTATCTATGAATTAGGGCTGGGCGATATATCGATATACGCGATATATCGCGGGTTTGTCTCTGCGATATAGAAAATGACTATTGTATTTTTCGGAGTATCAGTCGCACTGCCGAAAATGCATAATAAAGAAGGAAAAAACATAAATAAGACGCACTGGAGTTTAAGTCGCATTTTTGGGGGAAATTTATTTGATAAAACCCAACACCAAGAATAGACATTTGAAAGGCAATTTAAAATAAATAAAGAATAGTGAACAACAGGCTGAATAAGTGTACGTTATATGACGCATAAATAACCAACGGAGAAGGTGCCTGGTATGTTAACGTAACATATTATGGTAAGAGTCATTCAAATAACTATAACATATAGAACATGCTATATGTTTACCAAACAATCTGTCACTCCTAATCGATATATCTGATGAAATCTTATACGTCTAGTCTCTTACGTGAATGAGTTAAATAATATTATTTGATATTTTGCGGTAATGTGTTAACAATTTCACACATAAGTCGCTCCTGAGTATAAGTCGCACCAAACTATGAAAAAAACTGCGACTTATAGTCCAAAAAATACCGTATATCGTAATATTCGAGTATACATTCTTACGCAGTTGTTTTTAGCTGCGGGCATTACACTACATGCTCTTCCCACTCCTTCTTGTCTCTCCTTCTCACACGCTTACATACATACATCACATACTGTCATATCATACGTCACATACGTATACGCCCTTGTTGAGCAGAGAGGTAGCAGCGTGGATAACGTTAGCTGTGATACTAGTGGAGTGTTGCGAGCGGTAATACGAGAAAAAAAAAGGTGCGAATGAAGGAAGAATTAATTCCCAAGAAAAACAGCAGGAGGTCCATCGTCTGGCATTGATTTGGCTTAAAGCGGGTAGATGTTGAATAGACAACTTTAATTTGTCAAGTGTGGGGCACAAGCGTTACTACCAAAAGTAGCATTACTGCTAATATGTAGCATCATTTGAAAAGTCTCCTGCTAGTAACTGAATAATAAATACAGTTTTGGTCAATTGACTTAGTTGTGATTTCCTTTTCTGTATGAAAGTTTAAAACGAGCATATATTAATGCAGCATGAAGCAGAATGTTTTAATGTAGACACATAGAATCATCATCTTGCTGTGATTATATTTATCAAGTGTTAATTCAAAGCTAAGGCAAAATACCACGATATATATTGTATATCGCGATATGGCCTAAAAATACCGAGATATTCAAAAAAGGCCATACTTTGAATCACAATTAGAGATGTCCGATAATGGCTTTTATCTGATATTCCAATATTGTCCAACTCTTAATTACTGATTCCGATATCAACCGATACCGACATATACAGTCGTGGAATTAACACATTATTGTGCTTAATTTTGGTGTGATGCCCCGCTGGATGCATTAAACAATGTAACGAGGTTTTCCAAAATAAATCAACTCAAATTTTGGAAAAAAAAATTCCAACATGGCACTGCTATATTTATTATTGAAGTCACCAAGTGCATATTTTTTTTTTAACAAGCCTCAAAAAAGCAGCTTGGAATTTGGGACATGCTCTCCCTGAGAAAGCATGAGGAGGTTGAGGTGGGCGGGGTTTAAGTGAGGGGTTGGGGTAACGAGGGTGTATATTGTAGCGTCCTGGAAGAGTTAGTGCTGAAAGGGTTTTTGGGTATTTGTTCTGTTGTGTTTATGTTGTGTTACAGTGCAGATTTTCTCCCAAAATGTGTTTGTCATTCTTGTTTGGTGTGGGTTCACAGTGTGGCGCATATTTGTAACAGTGTTTAAGTTGTTTACACGGCCAACCTTTAGTGTGACCTGTATGGCTGTTGACCAAGTATGCGTTGCATTCACTTGTGTATGTGAAAAGCCGGAGATATTATGAGACTGGGCCAGCACGCAAAGGCAGTGCCTTTAAGGTTTATTGACGCTCTGTACTTCTCCCTACGTCCGTGTACACAGCGGCTTTTTAAAAAGCCGATACTGATCATTTTGAAAACCGATGCCGATAATTTCTGATATTACATTTTAAAGAATTGAAATTATCTTACACAATCCTTGTGAAAGAAAAGAGCACGTGTTTCTCTTTTCTAATGCATCCTAACTCGTAAATAACACTAGCAAAAGTCAGCTAACAATGGCGCTAATGACATTTGTTCTATTTTGCCTGTACCAGTAAAGCAATCTAAAACTCATCCAAAAAACTCCATCAATGTTTCACATACATGCTGTAAGAATATGTTTAATGGAGGATCAGACACATTTACAATAATATGTAATATTTACGTGTTTTGTTCATTTTACGCATACGGCGGCATATTCATTTTACAGACTCATCACAATGTTTGCTTTTCTCTTCAACAACAACACTACTAATCATGACAGACTTCATTAGAGACAACAAAGACGACTTTGTGACAAATTATTATCCAGAACCTTATACTTTTGAGCCTGAATATAAATGTTTCTACAAGTTCTAGAAGCTCTGTGCGAAACAAATGCAGCTTTAGTAAAACACTAAGCATCATCATGTCGTAGTATTGCCTAATGGTAAACAATAAATACAAACTACGAACATAATACAACAATCACTTACTGTACAATGTCTCATTTCACTGGGATGCAGACTGATGGGAGATATTTATATCTTCCCATTTAGATGAAGAATTAATCATAATCTTCATGCAGTTTAACAAAAAAGTGCAGCAAACGAGTGTCAATTTGTGCCTTTCTCGCAATCTGAGGGTATAGATTGGAAGTCAAAGTTAATCATTTGGTCAATATTCAAGTAACAACATATAAATACAAAACATATTGTTGGCGGTTTTGTTGAGGACTTTATGGCCGGTGTAGTGTGCTCCCATTAGCTGCATCAATAGCCACCTCGTACTTGCCGTATTTTATGAAGTAGAATGCATAAATGAAATAAAATAGTATGTGTTCTTGTCTTTGATAGAGATTGTTAATGATAGGCAAAATAATTTTAAAAAGTGCAGTTACTCTTTAAATATAGCAAATGCTGGTACTCACTAACATCTCTTGAGAGTGTGTTCTTATTTTGTTTCTTTTGTACAAAGAATCACACAATAATAGTAAGCCATTTTTTTCGTGATTTCATTTTAGTACAATACATGCATCAAATTAAATTAAAGTTTGATTTAAAAAACAAAATCATGAATTAAAAATAACATTGTAAAAAACGTTTCTCATGAATAAAAAAAGTGTAAAACTAATTGTAATTGGGTGTATTCTGGTGGGGGAGGGGCTCAAAATTAAATTCTGCTTTGGGCCCCAATTAAGCCCACTGTGCATTTGTCTCATGAAAGCCAATTTAAGTTTAACTTCTAATTGTGACAAATAAAGAAATTAATTTGTTAAATCTGCTCTCCTAAACCACTATTGGTAGCACATGGTTGCCGTTTGTAGTGTTGTTATATGTTGTTGTCTGTCAAATGCTGGATTTTTAAAATGTGATGAATCCATTTTTTGAATCCCTGGTAATGCAAACAAAATAAATAAATTAATTTTAACATCAATCCTAAAAAGACCCCAACATTTGACACACATGCAAGTTGATGGCCAAAATGTTATATAGGAAAATATTTTTTTATGTTTTGCTTGAATATATATCATTTATTTGATCAAAACCACATAAAAAAAAATCTAAAGTGCTGTAAAGGCCTATTTTAAAGTACAATTTACCAGTGAGCACAACAAACTGAGTTTCCTAACTCATTTTTGCAGTGACGTATGCAATGACCTGATCACTGAACGTGATGTGCGTTCAAAAACTGCAACTATACATGATTACTCCAATACTTTTTGTGAATAATTACATGAGTTAATGCATTTAATTTGAGAGCCTTATTTTGACAAACATACAGTGCTTTAAGTAGTGTTCAAATAATTTGTTGATGTATCGATCTGTCCATCCATCTTCTCACGCTGAGCTGAGGTCGGATCACTGGGGCAGCAGCCTAAGCAGAGAAGCCTAGACTGTTTGTTGATGTAAAAAACCCGTTTCCATTTGAGTTGGGAAATTGTTTTAGATCTAAATTGAAACAGAATACAAAGATTTTCAAATCATTTTCAACCCATATTCAGTTGAATATGCTACAAAGACAACAAATTTGATGTTCAAACTGATAAACTTTTTTTTTTGCAAATAATCATTAACTTTAGGATTTGATGCCAGCAACACGTGACAAAGAAGTTGGGAAAGGTGGTAATAAATACCGATAAAGTTGAGGAATGCTCATCAAAGACTTATTTTGAACATCCCGCAGGTGTGCAGGCTAATTGGGAACAGGTTGGTGCCCTGATTGGGTATAAAAACAGCTTCCCAAAAATTCTCAATCTTTCACAAGAAAGGATGGGGCGAGGTACACCCTTTGTCCACAACTGCGTGAGCAAATAGTCAAACAGTTTAATCATCATCTATGGTACATAATATGATCAAAATGTTCAGAGAATCTGGAGAAATCACTCCACGTAAGCGGCATGGCCGGAAACCAACATTGAATGACCGTGACCTTTGATCCCTCAGACGGCACAGTATCAAAAACCAACATCAATCTCTAAAGGATATCACCACATGGGCTCAGGAACATTTTAAAAAAACACTCTCACTAAATACAGTTTGGCGCTACTTCTGTAAGTGCAAGTTAAAGCTCTACTCTGCAAAGCGAAAGCCATTTATCAACAACATCCAGAAACGCCGCCGGCTTCCCTAGGCCCGAGATCATCTAAGATGGACTGAAGCAAACTGGAAAAGTGTTCTGTGGTATGACGAGTCCACATTTCAAATTGTTTTTGGAAATATTCGACATCGTGTCATCCGGAGCAAAGGGGAAGCGAACCATCCAAACTGTTATCGACGCAAAGTTCAAAAGCCAGCATCTGTGATGGTATGGGAGTGCATTAGTGCACAAGGCACGGGTAACTTACACATCTGTGAAGGCACCATTAATGGTGAATGGTACATACAGGTTTTGGAACAACATATGCTGCCATCTAAGTGCCGTCTTTTTCATGGACGCCCCTGCTTATTTCAGCAACACAATGCCAAGCCACATTCAGCACGTGTTACAACAGCATGGCTTCGTAAAAAAAGAGTGCGGGTACTTTCCTGGCCCGCCTGCAGTCCATACCTGTCTCCCATCGAAAATGTGTGGCGCATTATGAAGCGTAAAATACGACAGCGGAGACTCCGGTCTGTTGAATGACTGAAGCTATAGATAAAACAAGAATGGGAAATAATTCCAATTTCAAATCTTCAACAATTAGTTCCCTCGGTTAATTGAGTGTTGTTAAAAGAAAAAAATGGATGTAACACAGTGGTGAACATTCCCTTTCCCAACTACTTTGGTACGTGTTGCAGCCACGAATTTCTAAGTTAATTATTATTTGCAAAAAAATATATATAGTTTATGAGTTTGAACGTAAAATATTTTGTCTTTGTAGTCCATTCAATTGAATATGGGTTGAAAGGGATTTGCAAATCATTGTATTCTGTTTACATTTACATCTAACACAATTTCCCAACTGATATGGAAACGGGGTTTGTTTGTATTTATGTTTTGATTTAATTTATTGTTATATGGAACTCCTGCAATGAGGGGGCGATTTGTCCAGGGTGTACGACGCCTTCCGCCCGATTGTAGCTGAGATAGGCACCAGCGCCCCCTGAGACCCCAAAGGGAATAAGCGGTAAAAAATGGATCGATGGGTAAACTTCAAATCTTTGCATTTGCAGTTCAAAGACACAGTTAAGTAGTGCTTGTAACATTCAAAACAATTAGGTATTTATTTCCAAAGGCATTGTGAGAGATATTAAGAGAGAGGGTTTTTCTCATTTTCAGGCTGTTTTAGCCGCCGCAAAGTGCAAGAAAATCATTGTTGGATCCGATATGTTTATAAATAAATATTATGAACAAAACATTCCAGGATGTGTCCAAAGTTTAATCGTTGGTTGCATTGGGGCTGCCACCTTCTTTTCACCATCGCAACATTGAAATGTTGGCTTTCTTCTCAGTGACATTGAAATGGAGGGATTTTGTTTATCCTCGCCTTTTGTTTATTTAACATTTTGCTCAGCGGGGGAGTTTCAGATAGATTGTTTTCAAGACAGTCCCTGCAGACAGCGAGCAAACACTCTACAGCTTCATCAAACACAACTATCTTCAACTTTCCCCCTCTGCCGCATGCAGGGAAAAATGAGTGAGAGGAGCATGGTAATGGAATATGATTGTAAACCATTGTCATAATTTTATGTCTGTCTCTCTTACGGTTGTTTTTTAGAAGGTTTTTTTTTTTTTTTTTCCCTAGCTCAGGAAGGAAACTCATTGATGGTTAAAAACATTCTCATGTGGCGAACATTTGTGAGGATGATGCTAGTTTTTTTCCCCCTCTAAGAAGGCATCAAGACATAAAATCTAACCTGAAGTTAAAACAATTCCATTGAGTCAAGAAGTTCAGCCTTGCACAAAATGACTTGTAAGTTGATTTCTTTCAAAGTTTAGTTCCAGCTTGGGACCAACATTTATTTTTTCAGTCAAAATTCCATTGTCAGGAATAGTGTTGTTGTTTTTTTTACCGTCAGAACTGGTTGCAAAGGGGCAGTGAGCTCTGTGGAGAGTGTAGATAAATAAAGAATCCCCAACACAAACGGCCACCGTGCCATTATCCCTCCAACCAACCTATCATTTTCCTTCTATCCATTCTTCCACCATCTTTCTCTCTGTTGAGAGTGCAGGCTTGATTAATTTTTTCCACTGTTCTGTAACCATGGCAATAAGGTCACTGCATATGATACTTAATTGAATCTTCCTGGTGCTTTTGTGTGCATCTCCTGTGTCCAGACAATATATATATATATATATATATTAAAAAAAAATCTTCCACTGATGACTCCAACCCGCGTTCCTCACTCCTCTCCCCTCCATCTTCCCTTTCATTTGTGCCCCATGAATTTATTCATTTGTTTCCGCTTTCTTGTACGTCCTTTCATCCCTAGGCCTAGTCTTCCTTGTCCTGTCACACTATTTTACTCTTTTTTTTTCTTTTCCACCAGCATTGTTCCCTTACATGCTCTGTCCCCTCCCCGTGTCAGTGCCATAAGCCAAATGCCGCTTTATTTAAATGTGTCTTGTGTTTGCACGTGCTTGCTGGACCAACACTTGAACTACATATTGCCGTTTAATCTCCAAGTAATGCACACTGCCTTTTCCCCCCGAAAAAGCATTTGCATACTCAAATTAGTCTCTGGCACAATCATTGCATGTAATACAAATGACACTGATGACTCAAGTGCCCAAGCAAAAGTCTATCAGAAAAGCCCAAGGTCCTCTTAGAGCAGGTGCCCTGATTAATGATTAGAAAAGCAGGGTCCTCTAAGATGGGGACTTAAGTGGGGAGACGTGTCTCCTCTTCACAGGGACATTGGGCAAACACGGAAACATATGCTCAAGCGTCTTTGTTCAGGCAAGTATAAAAGATAATCCACGACAAAAGGGCGTCGACTTTTCCAGGGAGGAAACTGTGGAGTGGGTGAAGAGCAGAGAGTTATGGATATGGTTTTGGTTTACCAGGCATACAGTTACAAAGAGGTACGTCGCATATTTACAGTTTCACTCGTCTGAAAACGAGTAGGAAGAAGCAGAGCCTATTTATTCCTACCCATTTCATAGCAATTGTTCACTTCCTGTACTTAATGTATAACATAACATCTGTAACAAATGCATTATATACAAACCCCATTTCTATATGAGTTGGGAAATTGTGTTGGATGTAAATATACACGGAATACAATGATTGGCAAATCTCTTTCCACCCCTATTCAGTTGAATGCACTACAAAGACAAGGTATTGTCAGAGTTAGTTTGTGACGAACCCCAAAATGCTGAGAAAGAGGCAGGCTTTTAAATAAATAAAATGATAAATGGGTTGTACTTGTATAGCGCTTTTCTACCTTCAAGGTACTCAAAGCGCTTTGACACTACTTCCACATTTACCCATTCACACACACATTCACACACTGATGGAGGGAGCTGCCATGCAAGGCGCTTACCAGCACCCATCAGGAGCAAGGGTGAAGTGTCTTGCTCAAGGACACAACGGACGTGACGAGGTTGGTACTAGGTGGGGATTGAACCAGGGACCCCTCTGGTTGAGCACGGCCACTCTTACACTGTGCCACGTCGTCCCAATGTTTTACAGGATGTTTTACAGGTAAACATCCATCCATCCATTTTCTACCGCTTATTCCCTTTTGGGGCCGCGGGGGGCGCTGGCGCCTATCTCAGCTACAATCGGGCGGAAGGCGGTGTACACCCCGGACAAGTCGCCACCTCATCGCAGGGCAAACACAGACAGACGGACAACATTCACACTCACATTCACACACTAGGGCCAATTTAGTGTTGCCAATCAACCTATCCCCAGGTGCATGTGTTTGGAAGTGGGAGGAAGCCGGACTACCCGGAGGGAACCCACGCAGTCACGGGGAGAACATGCAAACTCCACACAGAAAGATCTTGAGCCTGGGATTGAACCCAGGACTGCAGGACCTTTGTATTGTGAAGAAGACGCACTAACCCCTCTTCCACCGTGAAGCATGCAGGTAAACATGTTTTAATTAAAATACTAGAAAAAGAACAAAAGGGGTAAAACAAAATGCGCGCACGAAGCGGAATACAAAACTAAAATAGCTAGCATGGGAGCTATAAAACAAAAGGATCTTAACATGGAAGCTAGCAAAAACAAAAGAGCCTCACGTGGAAGCTAGCCGGTAGTGTGCAGGAAACAGAAGTCGTTACTTGTAGAATGAAAACAAAACGGAAGCAGGGAACAAAAGACAGTAAGCTACAAACAGATACCGAAATATAGCTTACCGCTACGCTGCAATGACACGACACGAAACGACACGACAGGAGCGACAATACGGAAGTAACATTGACACGACAATAATCCATCACTGACTTGATGGGAAGACAGGTCTAAATAGGAGCGGGCTGATTGACACCAGATGTGGCCAGGTGCCAATCATCCGCAGCTGAGCGGAAAACGCTTTCAGAGAGAAACAAAGGAAACAGACAAAATAAGAGCACTGACAGGAAATACTACACACACAGAGGAAACAAAGACAAATGCAGAGGAAAAACAAACATAACCAAACTGTCAGAGACGAACCTGACAGATATTTGATGTTCTAACTCATAAACTTTTTTTTTTTTGCAAATAATAATTAACTTAGAATTTCATGGCTGCAACACGTGCCAAAGTAGTTGGGAAAGGGCATGTTCACCACTGTGTTACATCATCTTTTCTTTTAAAACACTCAATAAACGTTTTGCAACTGAGGAAACTAATTGTTGAAGCTTTGAAAGTGGAATTCTTTCCCATTCTTGTTTTATGTAGAGCTTCAGTTGTTCAACAGTCTGGGGTCTCCGCTGTCGTATTTTAGACTTCATAATGCGCCACACGTTTTCGATGGGAGACAGGTCTGGACTGCAGGCAGGCCAGGAAAGTACTCACACTCTTTTACTATGAAGCCACGCTGTTGTAACATGTGGCTTGGCATTGTCTTGCTGAAATAAGCAGGGGCGTCCATGATAACGTTGCTCGGAGGACAACATATGATGCTCCAAAACCTGTATGGACCATTTAGCATTAATGGTGCCTTCACAGATGTGTATGTTACCCATGCCTTGGGCACTAGTACACCCCCATACCATCACAGATGCTGTCTTTTGAACTTTGCGCTTATAACAATCTGGATGGTTATTTTCCTCTTTGTTCCGGAGGACACCACGTCCACAGTTTTCAAATATAATTTGAAATGTGGACTCGTCAGACCACAGAACACTTTTACACTTTGCATCAGTCCACCTTAGATGATCTGGGGCCCAGCAAAGCCGGCCGTGTTTCTGGGTGTTGTTGATAAATGGGTTTTGCTTTGCATATTAGACTTTTAACTTGCATTTACAGATGTAGCGAACAACTGTAGTTACTGACAGTGGTTTTATGAAGTGTTCCTGAGCCCATGTGGTCATATCCTTTACACACTGATGTGGGTTTTTTGATGCAGTACCGCCTGAGGGATCAAAGTTCTGGAATATCGTCTCTTACGTGCAATTATTTTTCCAGATTCTCTAAACCTTTTGATGATTTTACGCACCGTAGAAGGTAAAATCCCTAAATTCCTTGCTATAGCTCGTTGAGAAATGTTGTTGTAAAACTGTTCGACAATTTGCTTACATACTGTAGTGGTGACCCTTGCCCCATCCTTGTTTATGAATTACTTAGGATTTCATGAAGGCTGCTTTTATACCCAATCATGGCACCCACCTGTTCCCAATTAGCCTGCACACCTGTGGAATGCTCCAATTAAGTGTTTGTCGAGCATTTCTCAACTTCATCAGTATTTATTGCCACCTTTCCCAACTTCTTTGTCACGTGTTGCTGGCATCAATTTCGAAAGTTAATGATTATTTGCACACAAAAAAAAAACATGTTTATCAGTTTGAACATCAAATATGTTGTCTTTGTATCTTATTCAACTGGATATGGGTTGAAAAGGATTTGCAAATCATTGTATTCCGTTTATATTTACATCTAACACAATTTCCCAACTCATATGGAAACAGGGTTTGTATATAGTTCCCATGAATATACAGCTATTAATAATAAGTTTGAGCATTTTAGCAAGTAAGATACAGTAGGACCTCAATTTAATAGTTAATTTGGTTCTATGGCAGAGTTTTTGGTAACAATTTTGTATGAGGAACATATTCACCATTAAATAGTTGATTATTGAAGTAACAAAGACTTAATTGAGAGTTATTTGGACACTTGGGTAACATATGAGGGTTAGGGTTAGGGTTAATAATAAGCAATAATTCTGAGGTTATTGAGGCAAGACTCTTAGTTAATGGTTTACTGGTTGTATAATAAGGCCATGCAGAATAAGGCATCAATAAGTACTTAATAATGAGTAATTAAGTGCCAATATGTTACTAATTTGCATGTTAATAAGCAACTAATTAATGCTGAATATGTGTTCCCCATACTAAAGTGTTATCGAGTTTTTAACTCAAAACACTTCAAATCAATGTTGCCCACCGTAAAAAAAAAAAACTAAATCAATTCAGTTGATGCTTGCTCCCCGAAAACAGTTACACTTTTAACATGAAACATGCCTTTTAAAAAGAAAAACAAACTTTCCGATAAGTAAAACTGTATGAAAAACCATACAATAGAATGTATAGTAAACATAACTACATATGTTTGTTTAAATAATGTAATAATAATGTGCCTTGGAAAGTGAACTTCTATGGTATCTCCCTCCATCGTCTTCTCCATCAAACAAACCATTAGCAGCTTCTTCACATTTTCATGGATAAATGTCCGCTGATTAGAACATAATTGGCTGGCGTTGGACTCATTCTTCTTCAGTATGGCGTAGACTAGCAGTGATACACTCAAACTGCTTCACCCAGGCGCCAACACACATGCAATTTTTTTTTTTTTTTACAATTTCTGTCATTATTTCAATGACTAGGACCCTCTACTTCTTCTCAGCACTGTCCTTCACACTCACTTTCTATTTTCCAAACGTTTGAAAAAAAGCTATGCTGATCTCTAGCTATAAGCTAAATGTAGCGAATAAGACCCGATGTTTTGGTCGCATCTTACGGGATTCACTGCGACATGTGCTACACCAACTAAAGGCGGAGATGCTTGCAACACAAATATTTGCCTGAAACTTAGAGCATAATAGCCGAGAGACAGCTCTTATCTCTTAAGTCGAGGCACTCTTTGTTATGATTTTCTACTTGGCAAGGAGATGGCATAGCAGTGGAATGTCAAGTTCAATTGGTTTATTGAGAACTTGATGATTACGTGGATGTGTATGCTACTATGTGTCTGCATAAATGGCTATGTGTTGAATTATCATATGTAAATACCGTGAAGGCTGTTGAAGTGCGTGTTGGATGAAATGGCGTCTAAATCCGAAAGGGAGCAAGCCAGAGGAAGTCCAAAGTCAAAGCTAGGGGCCAAAGGCAGGAGACCGAGTCCAAAGTCCAAAAACGAGGTCGAGGATCCAGGAAGGCAAAATGGGGGCCAGGAGGGAAGCAGCGGTGGTGACACGACACTGTGGGAAGAGCAGGAGAAACAGGGATCAGGGAAAACACAAGGGCACAAGGAAATAGGCAACGAGCAAGATTAGGAGGAAGTCAGAAACACGCAGTTTACGAGGCGTAGTTTACGTTCCGACATCAAGGAGTCAGCGTCGGCCTTCTTCATACTGCCCTCCTTCATCAACGTCAGGTGTGTCAGGTGGAGAGTGGGCATGGACCGCTTGATGAGTGCTGGGGGCGTGTCTGGAGTTTGCAGCGGAGCCTTTGTGTGCTCTTGCAGCAACGGGAAGCACAAAGTGTGTGTGTAACACAATACTCTTACAACCCCAGTTCAGTCCAAAATTGTGTTTTGAAGTTGTGACCTGAGAACTGGCTGCGAATACGATCTCCGATTATTTCGAAATGCAAAACAATGACGACTAATTAATGCTTTCAAGCAAACGGCATATTTAACATAACTTCAATGGTACACAAAACCCTGACGGTCGACAGTACGATTAGGTTTTTTTAAGTCAGTCCCAGTTCCAAGAATATAATACGTGTTCGCTCATGCACTCTCCATAAAAAAAATTACGTTTTCCATCCATCCATCCATTTTCTACCGCTTATTCCCTTTCGGGATCGCGGGGGGCGCTGGCGCCTATCTCAGCTACAATCGGGCGGAGGGCGGGGTACACCCTGGACAAGTCGCCACCTCATCGCAGTTTTGTTGAAGCATAATTTGTGGAACAGTTTTTTTGTTCTCTGCTGTAACTAAACAGTTATTCATTTTTACTTAGAACAAAAATAACAATAGCTTAGCTTAGCTGTGAAAATTATGTTTTTCTTGTTTTTCTAGCTATTCTGCCTAACAATTTGACAACCCCTGCGCCATACCATTGGTGGACCAGCCAGGACACCTATCAGGATGGGTTTTGCTCGATAATCAGTGTTAGTACTGGTCATGTACGCAACCCTTTAACATATTATGTTAAAATACTTAATTCAAGACATTAAATCATATGCCTTTAGATTTTAGCATGCTTATGTGTTTACTTACAGTACCTTCTAATGTATGGACATCCGACACATTCAGTAATTACCCCCAAAATAATTACCAGTGATTTTAACGGGGCCACATATACATGATGGCCACTTTAAATATGCATAAATGTCCATATTTACTGTCCAACATAGTTTCACCATTTAAATAAATACGCTATTTGGCAAATGGAAAGTCATTTTCCTTAAAGGTCAAATTTGTGAATGTTAGTCTATTGTATAGGAAGCCATTTTTTCTCTAATAAAATTGTGACAGTGATCTCAAGGCAATCATTACACTCAAATAAAACCGAGTGGTATGCGGAACGAGACAAGAGGGGAACAAAATATAAAATAAAATTATACATCAGTTCTGACATGTTTGCCATAAAAAAAAACATTAGCAGTTAGCTACAATTTGAAGAGACGGTCTATCAATAATATCAGTCTGAAAATGGGACAGGTTTGTTGCTGTCTTTAAATCATCAGGGACTCCATATTGCTGAAAAGCAGGCAGGTATAGGAAATGCATTAAGGCTTGATGTTAATGGGTGTGGCAGGAGCTGTGGGACACCCAGGGGCACATCGCTCACATCTCACTGGGTCACATGCCCCACACAGCCGCCTCTGACCAACCCCTCTTTTACAAGCACCACAGCAACACAAATATTGCATTTGCTTTGTTTTGCTTCTGTGGATCTTTACATTCACTTACTGGCCACGACATTAGGTACTCAATATGAGACCCAATACAAGAATTGTTTAAAACGTTCAAACGATATAAAAATGTAATTAAATTTAATGCATTAACTTCTTTCATTAATGACCAATAATATCACAATAATCGTGTATCAACGCAGATTAATCACACGATTTATTTTGAGCGCACATCATTCTTTACCGTACATTTACCTTAAGAGACACTAGGTCAGGGGTCGGAAACCTTTTTGACTGAGAGAGCCATACACGCCAAATATTTTTAAAACTATTTCCGTGAGAGCGATATATATATTTTTTTTTAAACACTGAATACAACTATATGCGTGCATTTTTAAGAAAGACCAACACTTTTAGAGTATAGAAAGTCTCGTATTCTTTTTAATAACATAGTTATTCTGAGGCTAACCAAAAATAATTAAAATACTTCTTACCATCAATGCGACTTCTTGAACAGGTGCGGTAGAAACCGGATGGATGGATGAAAATGCATGAGAATGTTTTATATTTTGAACGTTATTTTTGACACTGTGATTACCAGCGGAATTATTCATTACTTACCTTGTTAAGCAATGTCAGCTAAGGTTTATCTGAGAGCCAGGTGCAGTCATCAAAAGAGCCACATCTGGCTCTAGAGCCATAGGTTCCCTACCCCTGCACTAGGTCTTGTGGTGAAATGGTTCGCACGCCACTTTCACATGAACTCAACCGACTACGATCAACTACCGACGACGACCGGTACCACTGGCTTGTTCAGTGTCGAATGGGTGCTACAAATTGTGAGTTCAAATATTTTATTTCTTAATTGTTTCCTGTTTCATTTGGTTTTATACAATTATTTTAATTTTGACAGTGCCACATAAGATATGTTTTAATTGCTGAAGTGGGTTTACTGAATGTTAAATGCACCAAAAAATAGACCGATTTGTACACTGTTGAGGGGATTTAATGGCCAGCAGTGTGCAAGTGTGTTTCTGTATAGTATCTCCAGCCATGTCCATGTGGTGACATATATTACGGTATATTGAGAGGTGAAGTCGGACTAAATAGGACATCACTGTAGGCCTATGTGAGAAACTGTCATACCTATGGATCATGTTTTGTTTTGTCATGTTATGTCTTGGTTGACAAGACTTTGCAGCATCGCGTGGACATCGGGGGCGGTACCTCTGGATTGGCAGACCGTGGTGGTCGTTCCTCTCTTTAAGAAGGGGGACCGGAGGGTGTGCTCCAACTATCGTGGGATCACACTCCTCAGCCTTCCCGGTAAGGTTTATTCAGGTGTACTGGAGAGGAGGCTACGTCGGATAGTCGAACCTCGGATTCAGGAGGAACAGTGTGGTTTTCGTCCTGGTCGTGGAACTGTGGACCAGCTCTATACTCTCGGCAGGGTTCTTGAGGGTGCATGGGAGTTTGCCCAACCAGTCTACATGTGCTTCGTGGACTTGGAGAAGGCATTCGACCGTGTCCCTCGGGAAGTCCTGTGGGGAGTGCTCAGAGAGTATGGGGTATCGGACTGTCTTATTGTTGCGGTCCGTTCCCTGTACGATCAGTGCCAGAGCTTGGTCCGCATTGCCGGCAGTAAGTCGAACACATTTCCAGTGAGGGTTGGACTCCGCCAAGGCTGTCCTCTGTCACCGATTCTGTTCATAACTTTTATGGACAGAATTTCTAGGCGCAGTCAAGGCGTTGAGGGGTTCCGGTTTGGTAACCGCAGGATTAGGTCTCTGCTTTTTGCAGATGATGTGGTCCTGATGGCTTCATCTGACCGGGATCTTCAGCTCTCGCTGGATCGGTTCGCAGTCGAGTGTGAAGCGACCGGAATGAGAATCAGCACCTCCAAGTCCGAGTCCATGGTTCTCGCCCGGAAAAGGGTGGAGTGCCATCTCCGGGTTGGGGAGGAGACCCTGCCCCAAGTGGAGGAGTTCAAGTACCTAGGAGTCTTGTTCACGAGTGAGGGAAGAGTGGATCGTGAGATCGACAGGCGGATCGGTGCGGCGTCATCAGTAATGCGGACGTTGTACCGATCCGTTGTGGTGAAGAAGGAGCTGAGCCGGAAGGCAAAGCTCTCAATTTACCGGTCGATCTACGTTCCCATCCTCACCTATGGTCATGAGCTTTGGGTCATGACCGAAAGGATAATATCACGGGTACAAGCGGCCGAAATGAGTTTCCTCCGCCTTAGAGATAGGGTGAGAAGCTCTGCCATCCGGGAGGAACTCAAAGTAAAGCCGCTGCTCCTCCACATCGAGAGGAGCCAGATGAGGTGGTTCGGGCATCTGGTCAGGATGCCACCCGAACGCCTCCCTAGGGAGGTGTTTAGGGCACGTCCAACCAGTAGGAGGCCACGGGGAAGACCCAGGACACGTTGGGAAGACTATGTCTCCCGGCTGGCCTGGGAATGCCTCGGGATCCCCCGGGAAGAGCTAGACGAAGTGGCTGGGGCGAGGGAAGTCTGGGTTTCCCTGCTTAGGCTGCTGCCCCCGCGACCCGACCTCGGATAAGCGGAAGATGATGGATGGATGGATGGATGTTATGTTTTTGATTTTGGACAATCAGTCACGTTTTGCACTTCCTGGTTTTGTTTGTTTCCATGCCAACCTCATTAGTTTTCACCTGTCACGTCCCTGTTCTCAGCCTCACCTGTTTTCACTAATCATCACAGCTATTTAAGTCACTCTTTTTCTTGTCTTCGTCCTGGGATCCTCACACTCGCACGCACCCTATCCATGCTGTTCAAACCTTCACGTCCTCGCCGACAGTTTCATGCCGAGTAAGTTTATGTATTTATGCCACAGTGCTATTTTTGTTTTGTATGTTCATAGTTCATTCATGCCAATCAAGCAAGTGTTTTTGTTTCCTGTTTATATTTTGTAGTCAAGTTTTATACCTCCTTGTGAGCGCCCTTAGTTTGATTATTTTTGATTATAGTGTTTGTTTATTTAATAAATCATGTACCTGAATTCATTCCTGACTCGTCCCACATCATCCTTGCATCGAGGAAGCACAAACATCCACAGCCCCAGCCTGACAGAAACTGATATACAGTATGTATATATATATACATATATATATATATATATATATATATATATATATATATATATATATATATATATATATATATATATACATACATACACATAGAAGTGGCGGGCCGTGCTGTCTGACTTCAATGATTACTTCTCAAAATACCATAATTGATGTCACCATATGATCATTGCTGGAGAAACACTATACAGAATCACATTTACACCCCACTGGTCATTGAATTACATCAACGGCATACAAAACGGGTTATTTTCTAGCTCATTTAAAAATCAGTTAAAACGTATCAGCGATTAAAACATATACCTTACACTTCTCTGCTTGGCTTATGCAACTTCCGGTCAATAAAGTTTGATTCAAAGTACACACTTATCAAATATATATTAACTGCCCTGACCACATGATGGCAACACATACACATGTAACAATGTTAATTAAATGACAAGCATGACACAATTTAACAGCAAGAGTTTACAACTTTTAGTTGAAACAGAACAGCTACTGTCAACACCTTGTGATCTGATTGGCTATCACAACTGTCTTTCAACTCTATGTGTTCTCTAATTCATCCGCTAACGGTCCCGGTGAGTATCCAATCCCAGGACGCGTAAATGTCACTTTCAACGTGGGGCCATCAAGAAGGCCTTACTGACAACACCTCGTGATCTGATTGGCTTTCGTAACTGTCTATCACCTGTATGTCCTCGATCACTTACAGTGCATAACCGCCCGCATTGTTGATCTTGAAAGATTTGATACAGCATGGCAACAGAAGCTAGCTGAATTCTGATTGGATACAAACTAAAACCCAAAACAACAGCACTGGAAGGAGCATAACATGACATGAAGACAATATGAATACTTTTAGATATTTAGGAAAAGTAAATCAAAAAATAATTGTATCTTTGATTATGATCATGATTTCTGGTTACTTTAGGCCAGCAGAGAAGGCCATGGTGGCCCTGAAGGCACACCACTGGTACATCGTCACAACAACAAATGATTGCATTTATCATGTATGGGGTCTTTCTGTGTGGAGTTTGCATGTTGATTGGCAACACTAAATAGACCCTAGTGTGTGAATGTGAGTGTGAATGTTGTCTGTCTATCTGTGTTGGCCCTGCGGTGAGGTGGCGACTTGTCCAGGATTCCCCGCCTACCGCCCGAATGCAGCTAAAATAGGCTCCCCTGACCCCGAAAGGGACAAGCGGTAGAAGATGGATGGATGGATGTATGAACGCAGAGTAATCACCCAATTTTTAAGAAAACCTCTTTGATGCATTGTATTTCTATTATGACGGTATTAACAACCTAACTAGGCATCTCCTTTATAAACATGATGTCATGATCCAAGACTTGGATCATGTCATGTTCTGTTTTTGTTCTGTTTGTATATCTTGTTTTGTTATTTGACGTCTCTTAGTTCCTGGTGGCACTTCCTAGTTAGTTTCTGTTGCCCTGGTTATGCATTTAGTGTCACCTGTTTCTTGTTTGTCACGCGCACTTGATGTTTGATTATCTCCCTATATATGCCTGCCTTCTTTTGCCATTCAGCCTCTGACTGTAGTTTGCTACACGCAACAAGTGACGTTGCATTTCCGCATTGTGGTACAGTTGTGATCAAAATAATTCAACCCCCACACAATTTTGGTGTTTTAGCAAGTTGGACATTTATTCCGTATTTTGTTTATAGTCACATCAAATAAAGATGCATTAAATAGACAAATGCAACTTGAATTACTACATTATATTTTGTAACATACCAAACAGTGTCATTTCTCTTAATGTCTCATTAACAAAATTATCTAACCCCTTGAAGATCATAACTCTTAAGAACAGAATTTGAATAAGGTCTTTTCAATCATGTGTTTAAAACACATGTAGATGTGATTAGAATCATAACGAGCAACAATTAAACTGATTGAAAAAGACTGTGACGCTCAGCTTCTTGTAGATGGTCAATGGTGTATTTGCAACATGGTGAAGTCCAGGGAGTGGTCAAAGAAGTCAAGAGAGGAGGTAATTTCTCTTCATAAGAAAGGATATGGATTTAAGAAAATAGCAAAGACATTACACATTCCAAGAGACACAGTTGGGAGCATAATTCGCAAGTTTAAAGCTAAAGCCACAATGGAAACACTACCCGGGCGTGGTAGAAAGAGGATGCTGAGTGCAACTGCTGTCCGGTATTTGAAGCGTACAGTGGTGAAAAATCCCCGGGTAACAGCTGAGGAACTACAACAGGACATTGCAGAAGGGGGAACGCAGGTTTCGTCACAGACAATAAGGTGCGCACTACAAGATGAAGGCCTCCATGCCAGAACTCCCAGGCGCACCCCACTTCTGACTACCAGCCACAAGTAAAATAGACTCCAAAAATAGACTTATTTGATATGACTAGAAACAAAATCGTCTTCAGTAATGCGGACGTTGTATCGATCCGTTGTGGTGAAGAAGGAGCTGAGCCGGAAGGCAAAGCTCTCAATTTACCGGTCAATCTACGTTCCCATCCTCACCTATGGTCATGAGCTTTGGGTCGTGACCGAAAGGATAAGATCACGGGTACAAGCGGCCGAAATGAATTTTCTCCGCCGGGTGGCGGGTTCTCCCTTAGAGATAGGGTGAGAAGCTCTGCCATCCGGGAGGAGCTCAACGTAAAGCCGCTGCTCCTCCACATCGAGAGGAGCCAGATGAAGTGGTTCGGGCATCTGGTCAGGATGCCACCCGAACGCCTCCCTAGGGAGGTGTTTATGGCACGTCCAGCTGGTAGGAGGCCACGGGGAAGACCCAGGACACGTTGGAAAGACTATGTCTCCCGGCTGGCCTGGGAACGCCTCGGGATCCCCCGGGAAGAGCTGGACGAAGTGGCTGGAGATAGGGAAGTCTGGGCTTCCCTGCTTAGGCTGCTGCCCCCGCGACCCGACCTCGGATAAGCGGAAGATGATGGATGGATGGATGGATGGATAGAAACAAAATACGGAATAAATGTCCAACTTGCTAAAATACCAAAATTATGTGGGGGTTGAATAATTTTGATCACAACCGTAAATACCCTTTGTACTGTACGTGATTAGCTTCTATGCTATTTTGTTGGTTTTTCCCTAGCTTACACACTCGCGCCTTCTCTTCTCTTTGTTCTTTCTAGCTCATATGCTACTTCTGTTGGTTTTTGCTTATAGTGCCTTTTGGTTCTTAGTCTGTTTTGTAGTGTGTTAATAAATCATTATCCTTACCCTAACGCTGTGTTCCATCCTCCGCTGCACCCACGAGAGAGCAACTCTTCACCACGATGCCAGCTAGGTGTTAGAGTACAGTCCGAAGCCGAATGGCAAAAGAAGGCAGGCACATATAGGGAGATAATCAAACATCAGGTGCGCGTGACAAACAAGAAACAGGTGACACAATGCGTAACTAGGGCAACAGAAACAAACCAGGAAGTGCCACCGGGAACTAAGAGACGCCAAATAACAAAACGAGATATACAAACAGAACAAAAACAGAACATGACATTATCCAAATCTTGGATCATGACACATGACTTGGATCATAATAGAAGTGTTTCTAACTAGTGCATGCTGTGAGCAACATTTATATATGTGGACATATAAACATATAACGGGTAAAAACAATTTCAATGAAATTATATTAAAATGTCGTTGACCTCTCAACTCAAAATACTCCACCACCAACCTCCTGCAGTGAGCAATACGTTCAAGTATTTTATTTGCAAACCGGCTGACTTTTAAATGAATGCAAACATCATTCAAATAAGTCCTCACATACAGTATATACACAGCCCCAGAAGCACACATGCTACTTTTAATTCACTGGCAATCCCTTCCTCCCAAGTGGGGCATTTGTCTACAATCAATCTAAGTGCTGCATAAGAATGGACCTATTAATGAGCGGAGCACGCACAAGGCACGGGGCACGCTTCTTTTCTCTCTCCACGTTGAATATGAAAGCGCGTCGAGGCTTTAGGATGCCCATCTGCTCCCCACACATGTCGCCCCATTGCTACAATGTGCTCGCGTAACAGGCAGCCATTGTAGCAACAAGTGTGCGCACATTTCCACGCTCACCAGTTCCCTTTACTTGGCAGCGTGCCTGCTAAACTGCCCACCCCCTTATCAGAAAGAGACTTGATTGTGCAAGGGGGGAGAGCACGGGGAGTAGACACGGGGCGAGGGCAAGGAGGGGGATTTGATTTACATACTACAGCTTAGGCAACACTCATCTGATTCTAAACAGCTCCGAAGCAATTAAGGGTCATTAGTCCTTTTGTTTTGTCTCGTGGCGGCGTGTTACACTGACAGCATCTGGGGCACAGTGACCCCTGTGGGGATTGCCTGTGGGAATGTCAGCCTTGTACAGCGTGTCGCTCCCACCCCGCGCCCACCCTTTCCGCGTCTTCAATGGTTGCCACTCTGCCACTGACACAGCCTGCATGCAAACACTCAGGACCAGGCTGGTAGTTTGGCAAAGACCCAGCATTTGGAGTGTGCAGCTGCTTGTAACCAAATCCAGTCTTCTTATCCTAATTAACCTCATCAGCTTCTTCTAAATGAGATACTTTGCGGTATTCAATTAAACATTCATAGCATTGTACAACAAATTGGCAGGTGTGTATATTCAAATGTCATGGAAGACAATGTGAAAAAAACAACTACTTACTGTAAGACAAATGTGCTTTACACACTTAGATATTTGCATACATTGACTTAATGTGTGTCTGTACACCACAACAATATGTTAGCGGGAAGGAAACCTTTCATGATCTGGCAACTTATTTTTGTTGAAGTGCCTGGTTTGTGGGTCATGGGGCAAAGCCACCTGTGCGCACACCTGGTACTCATTTTCTCATGACTACTTAAGCTCTCTAGTTCTTTCCCTCGGCGCCAGTGGATTCCTGATGGTTCACACTTCTAGTCGTGAACTTCTCCTCTGCTTTGGCTCCACTCACGCTCCTCATTCCCTGTGGCTCGGACGCGCCTTTGCCATGTAGTCTTAACTGTTTCTTCTTCACACCTTCTGTGTGCGATTTCTGTTTCCCCACATCTTAAGTATGCATCCTTAGTAATTTTAGACAAAGCTAAAGCTATTCAAAGATCGTCTCTACCAGGGGTCAGCAACGCGGTGCTCGCGGGCACCAGGTAGCTCGTAAGGACCAGATGAGTAACCCGCTGGCCTGTTCTGAAAATAGCTCAAATAGCAGCACTTACCAGTGAGCTGCCTCTATTTTTTAAATTTTATCTATTTACTAGCAAGCTGGTCTCGCTTTGCTCGACATTTTTAATTCTAAGAGAGACAAAACTCAAATAGAATTTGAAAATCCAAGAAAACATTTTAAACACTTGGTTTTCACTTGTTTAAATAAATTGATTATTTTTTTCACTTTGCTTCTTATAACTTTCAGAAAGACAATTTTAGAGAAAAAAATACAACCTTAAAAATTATTTTAGGATTTTTAAACACATATACCTTTTTACCTTTTAAATTCCTTCCTCTTCTTTCCTGAATATTTAAAATTTAAAGCCTACCCAGCTGCACCAAACTTTTGGTGCCTTGTTGACCCAGAAAAGTACAGGGGTGTATGCGCAGCAGCTATGAAGGTTGCAAGCCTGTTTGGTTCAACTTATCTTTGTGAATCAGCCTTTTCTGACATGAACTTCATCAAGAACAAACACAGAACACGCCTCACTGATGCACATCTGCAAGACTCACTCAGAGTTGCAGTGTGAAGTTACACACCAGAGTACAACACACTAGTTAACAGCATGCAACGCCAGGCTTCCCACTAACTGACAAAGAAACAGATAACAGATTTGATGTCCAGTTCAAAGCGTGACATGATTTAGTTAAAAATTTGAGTTGACTCTTGTATTTTACATGTGTTATTATTTGTACAAACATGGTGCAAAGTAATTCATGATTTTTTTTAAATGTTGGTGGGTAGCTAGTTAAAATGGGATATTGTGATTTCACAAGACTGTCTTAGAAGTGATCATTTGAAAATGTTCAATTTAAAAAACGTGCACTTAGAGAAAATACACAAATAAAGTGTTGCATATTTATATGCATCTGTTTCTATATATATTTATTGTGAGACATCATTAAGAGGATCAGTGTTTCCACAAAGATAAATATCATTGATTATTGATAATAAGATAGAGTAAAAGGTAAATTGAGCAAATTGGCTATTTCTGGCAATTTATTTACGTGTGTATCAAACGGGTATCCCTTCGCATTAATCAGGACCCAAGAAGTAGCTCTTGGTTTCAAAAAGGTTGGTGACCCCTGGTCTATACCATAAGCGCCAATGCCAAGCACCCATGTAGGATTAATGGCAACTTTCAAACTTTAAAATCATTTTTGAAAAATTAATATTGTTGTAGTTAATTTTGTGGCCAGTTTGGTCCGTTTCACAAAAAAAATAAAGCCACAAATCATATGGGATATTAAATTTGCTGAACGTCTATATTTTTTTCAATACACACACACCGAGCACCCACTGGCAGAAAAGTAGATCGCAACCTACGGTCTATACTACAGCACTCTAGTGTTTTTAAGAATCTGCTGTACAAACGTGAGTCCCACAATTTTATAAATCTGAAATCCTGGGTCACTAGTTGAATAGCCCAAATGATGGAAAAGAGAGGACCTAAAATGGAACCTTGAGGAACATTTCTCGTATAACTAAAATGTTGAACAGTTGACTACTGACTGCATCTGAGTTAAATAAACTGCAGCAACATCTTAGCTGCATAAATCAGATCAGGAAACAAATTTAACTGCCAACTGGAGAAGACTTAAAGGGGTACCTTGAGGAAAGCTTCAGTTCTGTAAATCACCAGTTTGAACCACAGCATTCTGTGTTTGCTAGCAATGTTAAAATTTTAATTCAAGGATCTGCCAACAGAAGACTCAAGTGTTTTTAGCAGCTTGCTGCAAAAAATGTTTGTCTTCCAAGTTTTGAACCTAACTCAAGGGCTGGAATGGTGTCATTCCCCAGCAGGATTTGGGCGCCGGACCACCAGTTGAATAGCACTGCTTTAGAGAATGCATGCGGTCAAACAGCCGCTCTAAATAAGAGTTAATGCAAGCACATAACATTGCCTCAAGGACAATTGTGCATCTGTAATGAAGGCTGAGATGTATCCTGCAATATGTTTGTTTGTAAGTTTCATTACCCACGAGTGTTCAGCACCCGTGTTGGTGTGTAAAGGCTTCCAAAGCTGCAAAAAGACTCAAAGGTATGGAATGAAATGTGAATGTTGTCCATTTGTGTGCCTGGAAGACCCTCCACACCGGGTATAGAAAAACACTTACTGTTAATGTAAATTGCAAGGCGGCATAAATCAGGCGCCTGTGCGCAGCCCGGGAGAATATCGTGTAATAGTTATTGCAAAATGAAGTGGCATTGGGATCAATATCTCACTATATCTCACTCTGGCGTAATGGCACCGAGGGAAGCTGGAGGCCAAGGGAGTCCGGTCCCTCCACCTTACCATGGGCCAATAAATCTGCCTGACCTGCAGCCTGCTTATTAAAGTGCATACACAATCGGCAGCAGCCATCCGAAAATACAAGCTTACTTACTGACCTGGAGTCGAGGGAAATGGATGACTCTACCTTGTCTTAGGGCAAAGGTTAAAGACTGAAGCTTTTGCATTTTTGCATCTTTGTTTAGCATTCCAATACAACACTTTCAGGCTTGGAATAAAATTGGTTACCGAGTATCTGGGAGTAACCAGTTATACGTAGTAAAATTGTGCAAATAAAATAAAATAGTACAATTAAATTACTCCCATTTGGCAGTACTTAGTACAATGATATGCCCAGTCGTGTGCAAAGATATGATGTGGTTAGTTGGTATTTAAAGGCAACATGATGATTTTAATCAGTGTTTAAAATACTTCATTATGGTCTAGATCAGTGGTTCTCAAATGGGGGTACGCGTACCCCTGGGGGTACTTGAAGGTATGCCAAGGGGTACGTGATATTTTTTTAAAATATTCTGAAAAAAGCAAAAATTCAAAAATCCTTTATAAATATATTTATTGAATAATGCTTCAATAAACTATGAATGTAAGTTCATAAACTGTGAAAAAAATACAACAATACAATATTCAGTGTTGACAGCTATTTTTTTTCTGGTCATTTGCCCTAAATATTGATGTTAAATATTTCGTTTTTTGTGAAGAAATGTTTAGAATTAGGTTCATGAATCCAGATTGTTCTATATTACAATCCCCAAAGAAGGCACTTTAAGTTGATGATTACTTCTTTGTGTAGAAATCTTTATTTATAATTGAATCACTTTTTCAACAAGTTTTTAGTTATTTTGATATATATATTTTTTCCAAATAGGTCTCACTACAAATGAGCAATATTTTGCACTGTTATACAATTTAATAAATCAGAAACTGATGACATAGTGCTGTATTTTACTTCGTTATCTCTTTTTTTCAACCAAAAATGCTTTGCTCTGATTAGGGGGTACTTGAGTTAAAACAAATGTTCACAGGGGGTACATCACTAAAAAAAGATTGAGAACCACTGGTTTAGATGATACTGTATGTATCGGTTATGCTTTGGTGAAAATCTTGCTCCACAGTCATATTTTTAACCTGTTGTTTGAGTCTGTCTGCAATATGTTCGTTTGTGGAGGCTTTCCGAGATTGCAAATGAAACCACGTCCCACCCACTCCAAAAGTATCATAATATATCTTTTGAAAATGCACACTGTTATATATATCTTGAAGATGAACAGTAGCAAATCAACTTGGTGTAGATGTACTCGGTCACAACATTGGATACACCGCATAGGCGGTTAGTTACGCGCTACATTTACTCCGTTACATCTACTCGAGTAACTTTTGGGATAAATTGTACTTCTAAGAGTAGTTTTAATGCAACATACTTTTACTTTTACTTGAGAAATTCTTATAGAGAAGAAACACTACTTTTCCTCCGCTCCATTTATCTACATTCAGCTTGCTACTCGCTACTGATTTGTATCGATCTGTTAATACCCGTTTTTTTTTTGTTTTGGTTCGTCAGCCATGCCTTCAAAGTAGGATCTATCGCATGCCTGCGTTTCACCAATCAAATGCAGTCACTGGTGACGTTTGATTCCGTTTCACCAATCAAACAGAGCCAGACGGTCACATGATTAACTGCCCAAAAAGTTTCAGAGGCAAACAACAACAACAATGGCAGGGACGACAACGAACGCAAACACCCGTGGCCTCACATAAAATCGATGTTCACGCTTCAGACAACCAAAAAAAACAGTTATGTAGGGCGTTGTCATATGTGTCTCCCCAAACAAGTGGACATTTCTGCTTACATGAACTCAACGTCAAATTTGAGGAAGCACATCGCGGTAAGTTACGTTAATAGATATTTTGTCTGTCACCGCGGGCTAATGTTAGCTTCCCTGCTATGAATCACTGTCAAATGTACGTAGTTTGGTTATAATTTATTAACATACTGCAGCTTCATAGACAGACAGAGACACACACACTCACGCATGCATACAAACACCAATCAGAAGTGCACCTGTGTTCCCAGGTGCAGCCCCCACCTATCAGACTTTATGATTTGCGTAAAGGTTAACTTGTTATTTTGCTTTGTAAAACTCTGCCTACTGAGCCTTTGGTGCTGTTACGTTACTGTGGCTCAATTTGCCTTAATTGTTTTTATTTTAATGTCCATCCATCCATTTTCTACCGCTTATTCCCTTTTGTGGTCGCGGGGGGCGCTGGCGCCTATCTCAGCTTCAATCGGGCGGAAGGCGGGGTACACCCTGGACAAGTCGCTACCTCAATTACTTAATACATTTTAATATAATATTATATTAATAATAACATTTTTAAAATAACATTTTTCCCCTCAGGGATTATTACAGTATTTCTGATTTCTGATTCTGATATATTATTGTTTTAGTTGCTTAAGAGTTATTCCTGGCTCTGAATTTGTTCATTGCTATTCTTATGTTTTTGTGCATTATTTGTAGCCGTCATCATTAAACGAACAGGTTACTCATAATTTACTCAGTACTTGAGTTGTTTTTTCACAACATACTTTTTACTTTTACTCAAGTAAATATTTGGGTTACAACTCCTTACTTTTACTTGAGTAATAAATCTCTATAGTAACAAGACTCTTACTTGAGTACAATTTCTGGCTACTCTACCCACCTCTGACACACCGGCATACTAATTGATACAGAGAGGCATTACAAAAAAACGGTTTTGAGCAGCATTTAGGTCACTGCATGTTGCACGTCGGTGTTATCATCCACATACTAATATTAAATGAAAATAATTTGTTTTCCTCTCTTTTGTTGTATTTTCTCAAACCAAGACTTGATGTTCTCGTCTTTTTACGTCACAGTTTAGCGGCTAATCCAGTGTCGTACTGGTCGATCTTGACAAAATAGTCCCATGTAAAATGTCTTAAAAATAAATAAACAATATTTATATTAGAGCCATCAAAGCAAGTGGGGGTGGGCATTAGATGAGAATAAATAACACAAAAGTTCCAGGCAGAAACCTTTCCCACTCTGCAGCCCGTTCCAAAAAACTCTTGTTTCAGACCACGGAGAACGCCGTTTACAAGAGGAAAGGCTGAAACGATACATTTGTTTAAAGTTTCCATCTAAATACATTACTTTGGGTACAGGCCGTGAGTCTCAGAGCCTGTGAAGCAGAGGGGGAGAAGTTCTGTGTACTGCATACTAAAAATACCCTAATTAGGAGATCCGCCAATCTGTGGCGTCACTCAGTACACGTCCGTACACTAAATTAGTTAAATTTAAAAATATATATTTTGGCTCTAAATGAGCCTCCTATGACCCATGGAAACACTTTAATCCGATTGTGTTTGTTTTTTGAAAAGTTTAACTAACACACCTGGATTATGCGATTGGAAACCAGATCCCTCCAGGGGGTTTTTATGCCGCAGAGGACCCTTCGTACCGCGCATGCGCCAGTCTCAAAGAGCGGGATACAACCCAGAAGCAGATACCATTAAATAAAAACATAGCAATAATTCTAATGAAGAGGAAACTTTTTATTTGCTTCACAAATGAAAAGAACATAACATTTTGAAGTGCATTGATGGTAAAAGAAAAGAAACAGATTTATTTCAGAAGATAGCTTAGAAAATCTAGAATCCCATTTTAATTTGGATTCCCGAACAAAATTCGAGCGAGATGAAAGATAATGAAGCAGGTACTGTGTATTAAAGACGAATAATAAACCTCTTCATGCTGAATTTGTGCATTCCAAACCGATTAACTTTCCGCACAATTGGCAAGATAGTCCAAAACAATAGCAACCTTCTTCTGGAACAGTATCAGACAGTCTTTTCCTTGATGCTACTGTCATTATTGGTAGTAGCATCATGTTTGTAGCACAATTTAGGATCTTTTCTTGAGGCCGTCTGCTATTTAACATCAGCATCTCCATTAGAGTACTAATGTTTAAAATATGTGCTAATATTACAGCGGACATCACTTATAATGAGGTGTGAGGATCCGCAGATGGCTAGTGTGACGTTATAAATCAACCAGAAAGGGAATTAATTTAACTGTGCTAAATTGTACAGTGTACAGAAGGCACATGGCATATGACCAATAGTCGCATTAGAGAGTGTGCTTGGACACTTGGACTTCACACGTGGATGTGAAAATACAAAAAAACTAACTATTTGAGAAATCAGACTAATTTAGTGAATGGAAACACAGTGAGTGACTGACTCCCACCGTTAAAAAAAGACTGCTAAACACAGGATTCAGAGGCATCCAAAAGTGTATGTAAGCTCTGGCTAAAATGCATGGACCTTAAGAAATTCACCACAGGTAACCCTTATATGTAAAATTATACCCTTGCTAATTATTTGTGTACACATATACTTAGATATATAAAAACAGTATAGTGCATGCTACCATAAATATGCAGTATAAAATAGATTATAATATAATAGAATAGAATAGAATAGAAGAGAAGAGAATAGAATAGAATAGAATGAACTTTATTGTCTCTATATTTGCATATAACGAGATTAAAGACTCCAACTTAAGGTGCGGTAGTGGGAACAAATATGGGGTGAAATAAATGACATAAGAGGTAAAAAGGAAAAAGTAACAATTGAAATAAACAGACTACTATCCAATAAAAATAATAAGCAATTCTGTACAATATACAAAACACTATAGAAGTACAAAATACAAATACTGTACAATATACAGAGCAAGACAGGAGTACCGAAGTAATAAATAACAATCAGTGACGGACGTATTGCACTCGAAGGGTAGTATTGAGAGGGGCGGGTTGCCCACATCTGAGGTCCTCTCCAAGGTTTCTCATAGTCAGCATTGTCACTGGCGTCCCACTGGATGTGAATTCTCCCTGCCCACTGGGTGTGAGTTTTCCTTGCCCTTTTGTGGGTTCTTCCGAGGATGTTGTAGTCGTAATGATTTGTGCAGTCCTTTGAGACATTTGTGATTTGGGACTATATAAATAAACATTGATTGATTGATTGATATTGCACAGTATGGTATTAGGGCATTATATTTTATAGGGGTGAATTATTATTATTATAAGTTAGAGTTCAACATGGTGACAGCTTTGGGAAAGAAGCTGGCACTGAGCCTGTTTGTTCTGGCTTTGATGCACCTGTAGCGCCTGCCTGATGGTAGCAAGTCGAACAGGTGGAAGCCAGGGTGTGTGCTGTCCTTGGTAATGGCTCTGGTGTGTGTTGTTTGTTTGTTTGTTTGTTTGTTTGTTTGTTGTCCTTCAGGGAGCATTCCCAGAGTTCAGCAGTTGCACGGCTGTGGGGAAGAAACTATTTCACAGGCATGTTGTCCTGCTCTGGATGCTCCACTGCCTCCTTTCCAACAGAAGCGGAGCAAACAGTGTGTGTGACGAGTGTGAGGAGTCCTTCCTGACATCAGGACAACCTCCTTTGCAGCGTTTACTATCTTTTGTAGAGCGGACCACAATATATGACGACCCTCAAAATAATAAGTTTTTGTAAAACTATTTTTGAAGACAAACTCGATGGCAAAAAAGACAAAACTAAAACTTTTAGAATTGTGTTTTCATTACCAGTGTAATAAATTAAAATAGAACATCAACACTATGGAACGGTGAACCGTATTGTTCAGATATTTACAAACCCTCCTGTCAGTCTCCTGGAAGTGATCAGTTTGTGGGCCACACTATTCCTTTAGGTGTACTTTTTTTTTTAAATTGTATTATAATTTTTTATATCTTTCTCACGTAATGTATAACTCCCGGCATTGGTTTTTCTACTCACCAAATCGCTGAGACACCCTTTGGGGCAGCTCTCTGTTATGTGGTATTATCTTCCATCGTCACTGGTATATGTGAGTGGCAGGAAGAAAAGACCTTAATCACTGGTACAACTACATACTATTGGCTGCAAAACAGGGGGGCCTAAAAACTGAGGGGGAAAATTCTGCCTTTTAAAAATTAAAAAAATAATTACAAATTAAAATAAGATTCCATAAAAACTCAATACAATATCAATCTGGTCCTGAAAGTAAAAAAAAAAATAGGGTTACCAGAATAAAATTGAGAGAATGTCTAAAACTACCTACATCCCCTATCCAAAATGCAAAATAGTTCATTCCATCTGGATAGCGGAAACCCCAACGTGAAACGCTTCACTCAACACAGAGGTCATTACGTCAAATATCTTGTCTTTGTAGTGCATTCAATAGAATATGGGTTGAAAAGGATTTGCAAGTCATTGTATTCCGTTCATATTTACATCTAACACAATTTCCCAACTCATATGGAAACAGGGTTTGTAAAAAATAGCAACAATTCAAAAATCCTTTATACATATATTTATTGAATAATACTTCAACAAAATATGAATGTAAGTTCCTAAACTGTGAAATGAAATGCAACAATGCAATATTCAGTGTTGATAGCTAGATTTTATGTGGACATGTTTCATAAATAGTGATGTTAAAGATTTCTTTTTTTGTGAAGAAATGTTTAGAATTCAGTTCATGAATCCTGATGGATCATGAAAGAGGGCACTTTGAGTTGATGATTACTTCTATGTGTAGAAATCCTTATTTATATTTTAATCACTTGTTTATTTTTCAACAAGTTTTTAGTTAGTTTTGTATATTTTTTTCTAAATAGTTCAAGAAAGACCATTACAAACGAGCAATATTTTGCACTGTTATACAATTTAATAAATCAGAAACTGATGACATAGTGCTGTATTTTATTTCTTTATCTGTTTTTTTTCCAACCAAAAATGCTTTGCTCTGATTAGGAGGTACTTGAATTAAAAAATGTTCACAGGGGGTACATCACTGAAAAAAGGTTGAGAACCACTGCTATATGTTAATACCATCTTTAAAAAGTCAAAGACCTAATTAAAAGTTTAAATGTGTTTTAAAAATATTATTTTCAACCAAATTGCAATCATTAGTTTTACTGTATGTAGATATAACAAGTTTCAGGGTATAAGGCGGTGACGTTGGGTTTAGGGTGGCATGGGTGGCCCTTTAGGAGTCTTGTGTATGGGGGCCCAGAATTTGGTACTGCAACTGCCTATGAGTGCTATAAAACACTCCTGGTCAGTCAGTCTTCAAGCAGATCTGTCATTAGGGCAACATTATACCATCTGAGGAGATACAATGATGAAAACAAGCACAACCTGACTTTTCCTGTTGCTGTATGGGTTGTGGTTTTATAGTGTACAGCAGTGACGTGCGGTGAAGTTCATGGCTGGTGAGACACTGACTTCATCACGGTCAGATTTATAACCATAGGAACCCTATAGAGTATCTTATTCACCATTTGATTGGCAGCAGTTAACGGGTTATGTTTAAAAGCTCATACCAGCATTCTTCCCTGCTTTGCACTCAGCATCAAAGGTTGGAATTGGGGGTTGAATCACCTAAAATGATTCCCGGCCGCTGCTGCTCACTGCTCCCCTCACCTCCCAGGGGGTGAACAAGGGGATGGGTCAAATGCAGAGGACAAACTTCACCACACCTAGTTTGTGTGTGACAATCATTGGTACTTTAACTTAATGTGGCAGGTACTTTAGCTAGTATAGTAGAAGTTCTCAATATTTGGGCCAATCAGAAGTCTAGATTACGACTCGGAGAGAGTAGGACAGACACAAATAAATACTTTAAATGATACTGGTGTTGTTTAAACATGTACAATGCAACAAGTAGTGGACAGACATTAAGAAGAATGGCCATTCAAAACAAAAGAAAAAAACAGAACGGAATCTCAACAAACAATGTTGGTTTAGTTCAGGTAATTCATAAAAAGTAATATCAAAAGTTCTTCGCATTTCATACAGCCACACGGGTTGGCGTAGTGGATATGGCAGTTTGTAGTGAAAGTTCAGTTTATGGCAGGTTTTGTATGAGTTAGTGCAAAAGGCCGCAGAGCAATGAAGTGCGAGGCAAGGGGTTCAGCTATAAGCCGCCTACCTGCCCGACCAGAGCAGGTGGAGTTCAAGGGTTGAGGAGGTGGAGATCCTTGGGCTCGGGCTCGAGGCCTATCTACAGCTCGCCATCCAAGACTTAGGGACAGGCCTACGTAAACACAGGACCCGGAGTTCAATCAATGTGCGCACATATATATCGACATCAAGTCATCTATCGTTCAAACTTCAATAAATAAATAACACTTATTATTATCATTATTAGCGATAATACTGCTAACATTAACAATATTAAATAATCACATGTATGTAGAAAATAACAAACACGACAGTACAGAGTGGTTTCACTATGACAGGTGTAAACGCGCTCCACCGGCAGTGTTCATTCATTGTCTTTACTGTAGCATAAAAAAATGCAGATGGCCTTAAAACGCCACAATACTCAGTCACCATATTTAAATATCCAAAATAAAGACTTGACATAAATATAAATTCAATCGGATCAGAAACATTGGACGAAACGGGATTAGAACCCGATGCTAAGTGCCCATAGAAAATACATGGGTACGGCTAGTAGCTACTATTAGCAAACAAATTCACTTACCAACTCGGCTTAATATCTCAACATCGACACACTCTTTCGTCACAACTCGGCCCTGATGGTCGGCACCTTTAAGTTTAGAATAAGTTGTAAAATGTTGGAATGTTGTTTTTACGATATGCAGACAAACAACAACTTTAAAACATACTGGCTTCAGATGTCCCCTGGCCTAGCCAAGTAGTCGCAAGAATGATCCCTGGGATCACTCTACCACCAGGAGGCGAGCCTCACACAGTGCGTCTTCGCAGCCATTTTATGATTGCCCAGCACAAGAAATACGTTACACACATACAGTTGTTGACAAAATACACTGTACATCATATACCTTAGCTAACTGAACTATGGAAATGTATAATATAATTCATATAGCAATACGGTATCACTGCACAGCAGCCGCCTGTTAGCCGAGTCATTGTGCATTCCATGGTGAGGCTCAACTGGTTCAGTATTTGAACGGCAAATGTGAATAAAAATAATCTAAAACTGGTGAAGTTAAATGGAAAATAACTTTATAGTATAATCACAGGATACATATAACAATGTATTTATTTTTTTTCTTTTTACATTTTTTTTCTTTCCATGATGGCACGTGAGGCTCCGGCTCACCTGCCTCCCCTGACTGCACGTCACTGGTGCACAGTATCCACTTGTTCAATTGTATTCATCAGACTGTAACACTCGACACTTCCAGTGTAAGGGTTTCAAATTCCTTAGCTGGAAATCCTTCACCCGAATTCAACTATAATGTAATACTAAGTGAAAAAAATCTACAATGTCATCTGCAATTATTTATTTATTAACAAATGAAAGAAAAACTGATATATTTTGAAGGTTGTGGTTTCATTGTTTGAAAATAGTGTTAATTTAGACATTATTAGGACTGCATTGCTGACACCGTTGATGAAAGAAGTGTAAAGTATGAAGAAAACCATGTGCTCTCGCCGCTTTGGCCTAAGCCCTTGTAAATAAATATTGAGATATATGAGATGCAGAATCAAATGATACTCTACAAAGGAGTAGTTATGATTTTATATATTGTTTGTGCCTTTTCTGTATTTCACACATGTTATTGCTGTCCTTTTTTTCCCCCTCTGGTTTCAAACTAACTACAATAAACAGCAGGAAGCCAGCAGACTGAGTGTACTGCAAAAATAATAATATAATGATATTGGCTCGGAGTGATTTGCTTGATTATTCAGCTTTTATCCATCCTTAAGATTGTTGCAAGCTATAGTTCAGCTTTGGGGCAAATATTATTGGCCAGTATGGCGGATGTTGGCAAAAGGTTATGAATTGGAATGGTAGGAAAGTAGAATGAGCGGTGAGACTTGTGGTTCACAGTTTTTTCTTCTTGCATCCAGTTAAGGATATGAAAGTCAAGCCTGCTTGTAGACAATGATGCACTTGTATTATGTTTTGCAGGCAAAGGACAGTGAAATAAGCGCGTCTTCTGCTTCACAGTTGGTAAGTACTTTCTTTTTATTCTTCTAGTTCACAACTGTGTGTAGGAGCTGCATTTTTTCCTCTGCAAAAAGTTGAATAAAGTAAGGGTTAGATAGATACTGTTTTAACCATATCCTAAAGTAATTGATAAAGTTTATTTCATATCTTGTCTATGGTACTACAAAAAAATAGTTTTCAACAATCCATTTCCCTGGATCGCCCTGCGATGAGGTGGCGACTTGTCCAGGGTGTACCCTGCCTTCCACCCGATTGTAGCTGAAATAGGCGCCAGCGCCCCCCGCGACCCCAAAAGGGAATAAGCTGTAGAAAATGGCATTTCCCTGGATCGTTCTTATATACATCATAATCATGTTCAATTTGATTTGAGTCTGTGTCTAATTCCAATGTCGAGCAAAATCATTAAAAAGGAGTGACTTCAATTTACAAAAATCCCACCTCATTCTGCGTAGGCATATGTGTATTTCCATCCATCCATCCATTTTCTACCGCTTGTCCATTTTGGGCTCGCGGGGGGTGCTGGAGCCCATCTCAGCTGCATTTGGGCATAAAGGCGGTGTACACCCTGGACAAGTCTCCACCTCATCGCAGCATATGTGTATTTGTGTTTTTAATTATTGAAGTTAAAGTGAAGTGAATTCGAAAATGAAGAGTAAACTCAAGCGATTGATAACAAAAAATGATTGCATTAATCATGTATATACGGAGATGTGATCAGGTCAACAGATATGTCAGTGCAAAGATGAGTGAGGAAACTGCGACTGGTGCTTTCTTTCAAAATATGCCTGGATTTTCTTGAGATAAAACTGTTACTAAAAAATGCAAATACCGTATTTCCTTGAATTGCTGCCAGGGCACTAATTAATTTAAAACCTCTTCTCACTCCTGCGCTTACCAAAGGCATGCGATAAAAGTAAGCATGCACTAATTATTTTAAAACCACTTCTCACTCCGGCACTTACCCAAGGTATGCAGTAAAAATTTGAGTGTGATGTAAGCTTGGACCTTAAATCCTACTGAATAGCTCTTAATCTTCTTTTCTTTATGCGATTTCAAATTACTGATATTGAAATCAGCCTCCTCCATTTTGAAAATGATGACAGGGGAAGTGTCACTCGTGACGTCACGAGTTTGACCAGGCGGTAATACTAAGCATGCGCTAATTATTTTGCGAAGCGAGTTTGACCCGGCAGTAATTCAAGGCAGGCGCATACTATATGCCCTGCGGTAATTCAAGAAAATACGGTAAATGACGTTTATTCAAGTAAAACATTTGAAAAATGTTCCTGGATGACACACAGACAACAAAATAACACGTAAGTCCAAATATAAGAGCCTTTTTTAAATGAGAACTGCATTTTGGAGAAATGTTGTTTATCATTCAATCGACAGAAAAGACAGATGTGTTTGTGTGTGAGCTAATAAAATCTTCTATTTCGCCCAACATCCAAAAACCGCCAACAATAATCAACAATAATCATTTTGTGACCCGAATGTTAACCAAGTATTAGTGATATTGTCATTATGAGTGCTAACACAGACAAACTATTTATAGAGGCGCCGAGATCAGAGAGCGGTTGCATGTGTGGCTATATTGACACCATCAGCTGGTGAGCTGCTTTCTCACCTCGGAGCTCCATCCATCCATCCATCCATCCATCCATCATCTTCTGCTTATCCGAGGTCGGGTCGCGGGGGCAACAGCCTAAGCAGGGAAACCCAGACTTCCCTCTCCCCAGCCACTTCGTCTAGCTCTTCCCGGGGGATCCCGAGGCGTTCCCAGGCCAGCCGGGAGACATAGTCTTCCCAACGTGTCCTGGGTCTTCCCCGTGGCCTCCTACCGGTTGGACTCGTAAAAGTTAATTCTAGATCGTAAATATTGCCTCCCACCTTGAGAGTAGAAGGATGAGAACATAATTAGACAAATTGGTAAACTTTGGCATCCAATTTAGATCCGGAAATGGCAAGAAAGACACAAAAACACGCTTAGTTTCACTCCCATTTATTTCTTCACATGGATGGTCACATTTATTTTTTATTTAAAATGCATAAAAAATGAAAATATACGTTTGTTGGTTTTACTTTAGGATTGTAAATTATAGGCAAAATTATTTTAAAAAAAGTGCATTTACCCTTTACGCTAATTTTGAATTATGCAAGCAAGCAATAACCTGTGATTAATCATGATTAATCCCCATTCAAAATAGTGATTAATCTGATTTTAAAAATGTATTAATTGATAACCCTTGTTTATTGTTAAAATTACATAAAATCCCTGAAATGTATTTGGCAATTTCAGGTTGTTGGTCAAAGTTACCGTGATGCATGTGCAAATGTGCATTGTCAGCCAGTGATCTGGTACTGACAGGCTGTAGAATCAAACATTTCAAAAGCACGTTGGCCCTCTCAAAAAATCTCTAAGACACAGCAGAAGGCCAATTTAATTTAATCATGATTAAATATCCCTCATTTTTATTTTGCATGTGCAAGGAGAGTAAAGCGAAAAAATACCAAGCATGTAGAAAGTAATATAGGCAGCAAGTAGTAGTTAGGGCATTTCTGTGTGACGTGAAAAGTCTAATTTGTAATTAAGAAAAAAAGGATGAGCCCAAATTGTCCTAACCCAGACACATGTAAATGATGAAATATAGTTCAACCTCTTTGAAAACATTTTCTTCTGTGAATTTAGCTTTTTTTTTTTCCTCATGGGAAAAAAAAGTAGGGTTGTTCAAATGTTTTATCACATTAATCACAGGATTGTTATGGATTCATTTGTATTAATTACGTGTCATTTTTATTTCATCAATATTAATTATTTCATTTTGCCTGAGCAAAGAGTCAAGAAAGAAGGGAACATATATACACTTACCATATTTGCCAACCCTCCCGATTTTCCCGGGAGACTCCTGAATTTCAGTGCCCCTCCCAAAAATCTCCCAGGACAAACATTCTCCTGAATTTCTCCCAATTTCCACCCGGACAACCATATTGGGGTCACTGCCTTCAGCGTCCTCTACAACCTGAAAAGGAGACTATTATATATGTCTCCGTTATCCATAGGTTTATCTATAACCCATAAAGTAGGCAGGCACGGAGCTATTTCTCAGCGTGTGTTTATTCCAGCCGGCATGTTAATACACTGACACACAACATCAGGATTCCCATCATGCATTGCTTCAAAACTACTGTAATGTCCAAAAACATAACAGAGATGAAGCAGAAGAACGAAGAAGAGACATGCCGACGACGAGTAAGAGGAAGAAGTACGCTTGCAAGTTCCAAAATGATTGGAAAAAAATATCTCAAATTCGGAGGTCTCAAGGTTGGCAAGTATGTTTATCAAACATTATTTGTTTCATTCATTTAAAACACTTCCTTGTGTTCTAAAACAGTGTTTCCTAACCATAAGGGATGGGGCCCAATTTTGGGCTGCAAGGAGGGGCGCCAAAAATGATCTGTTTCTCAGTTTTGGTTCGTATGGGCCGCAACGGTACTCATTTATCATACACTTTTATACCACTTGTGGCAGTATTGACAATATGAGCAAACAAAGGACGTCTATAGCTAAAGTCATAGAGAAGTTTATTAAGCGCAAAAATATGACTAAATTGTTGAAGCTGTATTTTCATTTACACTTAAATTTTAATGACAGTTTAATTAGGAAACATAAATATTGTTATTATTTATTATTAATTTAGTTGGATTAGTTTTATTTTAGCGTTGCTTATTTGTATGTAAATGTTTTTTTCATCAGGTTTTATAAGTCCCTTCTTTTGTAGTCGATAGTATTTATTTTTGTAATCTTATTTTTGCAAACTGCAAGTATTAAAATCAAGCGTAAGATTACTAATTCAGTGTTAATATTTAAGTCAGCTATACAGTTTTAAGTGCTGTCATATGTCTACTGACAGATTTATGTTGGCTCGATACGCTACTTTGTATTAGAAATTGCAACAACATGTGCATGTACGAGCTAGTTTTCCCCTCAACAAAAGGATAGAGAAAAAGAAGTAACTTATTAACTACAATGACGAACTACAATGTCAGACTCGCACAAGGTACTTCCACTATGTGTCTACCATATATGGAGATATCCGCAAGCAGTGTCACAGGACGCAGCAAATTCCAAACAGCTCATTTGGAGGAAGTACAAAGGAAGGCAAAGTTGTTTGATAAACATCTGCAGTTTGATTTTTAATTTCCGGGTCTAATGGGCCTTCACAAAAATATGTACCTTTAGGTAAGAAATGTTGGTTTTGCATAATAGGTCCTCTCTAACATGATGTTCATGTTGACAAAATAAACAGTCTTTCTAAATATTTATCCACATTAATGTGGACTTGATACTCCTTCTGTGTTATTAATGTGCTATTTTAGCTGGAAGTGCTACAGTGAAAAGAAAACTCCTTCCTGCAGCTTGTGCATAATACTTTGTGTCGGTCGACTGTTCCCTCATGTTTTTTTTTGTACTCAAATTTCCCATCAAGAGGACCGAAGTGCTGTTTAACGTCTGCTACGTAGACTTGTTTGGTTCTGCAGCCTCTCACTACCCGACCAACTGCCCATTTGTGCAGGCAGTAACTTGGACAAACTAAGATTTTGAGTCAATCTGCCCTACAGGTTGACTCCAATTGCAATGCAGTTTTATTCTTGACATATTGTAGAAGTGTATCTAACACATGAGCCTAAACATCCAACACAACGTGTTGCCTCAGGTGTTCATCTTAGCAGCATCCGATGGATGTAAACGACATGTAAATGTAATACCCAGACTGACCTTGTCGTCTCTGTGTCGATTTGTGACCAGTGGCTCACCCATCATCTGCTCCTAAATGAGTTGACAATAGAGCTGTGTATTGATCTGGTCAGGCTTCAGGGAGAAATGTCAAGAGCAGGACACACCCTACACATCTGCATAATGTCTGCAGACACTATCTTGCCTTGGCATCACTGATACTCATGTTTTCTGTCTAACACCTGTTAGATAGAGACATAGACGAACGGACGGACAGATGGACTTTATCCATCCCAAGTGGGAAATCAAGCCCAATGCAGCTATTTCAAAAACCGTACAGACATAGAGTGTATCATTTAGAACGTAATACTTTGTTACAAAAACGTCTAGCACATTAGTACCTCAATTTTCGAGCTTAATTGGGTCTGGGATGGAGCTCTTAAATCAAAACACTCGCATCTCATATTAACGTCTCCCATTTAAATACATTTGAAATCAGTTTCCTGTGAGGGTTGGACTCCGCCAAGGCTGCCCTTTGTCACCGATTCTGTTCATAAACTTTATGAACAGAATTTCTAGACACAGTCGGGGCTGAAGGTATCTGGTTTGGTGGCTGCAGGATTAGGTCTCTGCTTTTTGCAGATGATGTGGTCCGGATGGCTTCATCTGGCCAAGGTCTTCAGCTCTCACTGGATCGGTTCGCAGCAGAGTGTGAAGCGACTGGGATGGGAATCAGCACCTCCAAGTCCGAATCCATGGTTCTCGCCCGGAAAAGGGTGGAGTGCCATCTCCGGGTTGAGGAGGAGTGGAGGAGTTCAAGTACCTCGGAATCTTGTTCACGAGTGAAGGAAGCGTGGATCATGAGGTCGACAGGCGGATCGGTGCGGCATCTTCAGTAATGCGGACGCTGTATCGATCTTTTGTGGTGAAGAAGGAGCTGAGCCGGAAGGCAAAGCTCTCAATCTACCGGTCGATCTATGTTCCCATCCTCACCTATGGTCATAAGCTTTGGGTCATGACCGAAAGGATAAGATCACGGGTACAAGTGGCCGAAATGAGCTTCCTCCACCGGGTGGCGGGGCTCTCTCTTAGAGATAGGGTGAGAAGCTCTGCCATCCGGGAGGAGCTCAGAGTAAAGCCGCTGCTCCTCCACATCGAGAGGAGCCACATGAGGTGGTTTGGGCATCTGGTCAGGATGCCACCCGAACACCTCCATAGGGAGGTGTTTCTGGCACGTCCGACCGGTAGGAGGCCAGGATGAAGACTTAGGACATGTTGGGAAGACTGGGGGAGAGGGAAGTCTGGGCTTCCCTGCTTAGGCTGCTGCCCCCGTGACTCGACCTCAGATAAGCAGAAGAAGATGGATGGTTGGATTGATGGATGGATGGATGGATGGATGGATGAATGGATGGATGGATGGAATTAATTGAATTGGTGCATCACAAAACAGTACAATTTTAACATGTAACACGCCTTTTAAAAAGACACAAAAACTTTTGGATAACAAATATTGTATAGAAAACAATACAATAAAATGTAAGAGTAACAGTTACAGTACTTTTATGATGTAAAGTAATAATAAAGTGCAGCATTTACCTTGGAGAACAGACTTCAACGGTATCTCCTTCTCTGTCAAGCCCGCCATCAGCAGCATCTCCCAATTTTCATGAACACATTTCCACCATTTGCATGGCTGTCACAATGTGTTCCTCTGACTCCAGCACAGCTTAGCCAGTCGGGCTGACAGTTGCAGCTGCAGGTGGTTGCAGCACATTAATGGCAGCCAAGGAAAGGCACGCCCTTGTGTCACATACGGCTGCAACCGCAAGTAGCTCTCCTGAGTTGTAATAATACATTGAGTAATCAAACAAGAGTCAAAGTCTTTTGTATTCTTTTGTGATATGCTGGCATGTTTATATCTAACAGATTCCAAAACAGATATTACACAATTTTCACATGGAACTCTAATCTGGCTGTGAGCAGGCTACTGTTTGACACATTTTGTTGTAAAATACACAAATTATATTTATCTTGGGGTAATCAGAGTCATGTGCTCCCACCTCTTCTGAACTTTTATGTATCATTACAGTTATTATCTTTTCAAACGGGGTGAACACTATATCTTCTTCACCATCTTCCTGATGTAGTATCATTTATTTCTCACTGGTGCTTGTGTGCGGTTGTCTGACTACACGCCATTGACCGCTTTGCACACTTGATCACACTCAGCCCTCTTTCGTTCGCTGGAAACGCCAGAGGACAGCGTGCCAAAGAGCATATTTCGGCGTGAAGAACCAGCAACTCCTTGTTGGTGAATTCTTGCTCATTATCTTTGTGTTTTCTGACTGTGCAGAGTGTGCGATGCCAGGCACTTGGCTAATATAAATATGATTTTGGTATTAAAATGGGGGTGCGGACAGGGAGTGGGCCAGCCTCTTCTACATGTACACTCAATTTTACGTTAATTGGGATATACAAAGAAATGTGCTTGAATTAATGCACGTGCACACTTTATTACTTTATTTTTTGTGCGTGCATTTTCTGGGTTTAAGCGTATACCTTTTTTTCTGTAGGAAATGTACTCTTAATGCATGAGGTCCCAGATGTTTGGGGCTGATCTTATGCGGTTCACTTTCACATTTGCTATACCAACTAAAGGCATGGATGTTTTGCTTGCAACTTAAAGCATTTGAAATTTAAACTTTTATTAGTAGACTGCACAGGACAGTACATATTCCGTACAATTGACCACTAAATGGTAACACCCGAATACGTTTTTCAACTTGTTTTTTAGTCGGGGTCAACGTTAATCAATTCATGGTAAATAATGAGTTGAAAAACAGCTCTCAGATCAAAACAATTTTGATTTGAGGCACCAGGGTATTGCTTCTTTATTCACTTGTCATATGATGTTGCACAAACACATGAGACTACTAGGCCGAGAACATGTCTAAAGAGAACGTACAAAAGAAGAGTTTGGCGATTCTGCATTTGGCCAGTCCAGGCAGGAAAAATGCGGGGAAATTCCATTTCTAACCACTAGTTCACCTTCTTGCATACTGAAACGCCATCAGGGCTCTCTCTCCCTCTTTCGGAGTGACCAGTGATAGAGCAACATCTGGAAGGAGCAGCAGTTTTTATTCCTGTGTTTTTTTTGGTCGAGATCCTGGCCCCTGATAATCTGTCTCCCTCCTCATTAAAGGAGCTGAATAAACACGGGCCTCTTCCAGTTGTTCCTATGAATTTCCTCACCAGGCGTCAGGAGACCTAAGCATGGGCTACTGGATCAAAGCTGCCGGCAGTTGCACCCAGAGTGAGCGTGTGTTCCAGGGTTTGGCCCATTACCTTTTTCCCTGAGAGCCTCAGAGGCCACTGGGTCACACAGGCAGTCAGCTCACGGGACTGAAATCAGCATAAAGGAGGTGGAGTAAGCAATAGGAAAGGAAAGGAAAGGAGAACATATGATTAGGGTTATAAGATATGTGTATGGATGTCACGACAGCTATTTAAACATAGAATTTTTATTATTATTCGTTTGTGGTTTAATACCGTTTTTCATGTACTAGTCTGTGTAATTCAACTGGTAGCCACCGGGCCAAATTTGGCCTAGGAATTACACCAGACTGGCCCAGTTCAGTTAAAAACATGGGAGATACTTTAAAGTACCAGTGGAACGGAAAAACAAGTTGCCTCTATATTGAAGTTATTATCATATGTCATCGTTGACGCCTAAAGACTTCCAAAGTTTGCAAATAAATACATATAATCAAAATAGTATCAACTGAGATTCCCGAGCCATTTTGAGGGATAATGAGAAAGTTTATATTGAATAATTGAAAGGTTTAACAGTACATTGCATAACACCATGCTAGGAACCACAAATCGCTTCCCCATCAACAACAGAGCCAATGACGCAAACTTTGTGGAAGACAACAACGATTACTTTAGAAACGAATTATGATCCTGGACCTTATAATGTTTGGGCCCAAACACAAAGTTATTGAGCAATACATTTTAGAAGCTGACTGCTACCCGGATGTAGCTTTATTGAAACACTGATAGCGTCAACTAACCTGACTCTCGCCAGATCATTGTAGTTTGTTGAGCTCCACACAAGGATCAGGGAGTTCTTAATAGGAGATGTATTTCAAAAGGCGGGGCCTTGTAAAAAAATAATCGTATGTGATTGGATAAACCTGTTGTCCATTATCTTGAATGATGTGCTACTTCAACCACTCACATCGAAATCAACCCGTGACGGTGATGAGAGCGACGCTGGGAAATCCACAACAGAACAGCCAACATATTGGATAACGACAGAGCAAAAGTTCTCTGTTAATTTTTAAATAAATAATATTTAATAGATCCAACAAAACAGTTGCAATAGCAGAATCAATGTCAGCACACGACTCCTCGCTGCGTGCCGCCATTATTGTTCGAATCAAACAGTGGCTTCGGCGCTACGTCTCATCTATGAAATCCCACATGGCGATCCTGATTGGTTCATTATATTTTGCTATCTTGAAGGAGTATGCATTGCCTTCGAGCCCAGATCCTTGTGTGGAGCTCGGCGAACTACAAGGATCTGTCACGAGTCAGGTTAAGCATCAACAGCATTGCTCGGTGCAAAACATACAAGCTAACCATAGTTAACACAAATAAAACAAAAACTTACAATAATTCCACTCCCGCTGATATGCCGACCAACGGAAAGCTCACATAATTCCATTTAGATGAAGTTTGAGATGAAGCAGAAGTAGCCGCCGGCTTATAGTGTGTCAACAACAGCATAGTAAACTATCATTAGCTATCAATGCATCACTAAAATAGTCAATCTGCGTTTGCGCTTATACTAACAAAATCACTTACTCATATTTGGTTAGTTTTCAGGTCATGACATGTACAAACTCCGTTTCCATATGAGTTGGGAAATTGTGTTGGATGTAAATATAAACGGAATACAATGATTTGCAAATCCTTTTCAACCCATATTAAATTGAATGCACTACAAAGACAAGATATTTGATATTCAAACTCATAAGCTTTTTTCTTTTTTTTTTAATAAATAATAATTAACTTAGAATTTCATGGCTGCAACATGGCCAAAGTAGTTGGGAAAGGGCATGTTCACACTGTGATACATCACCTTTTCTTTTAACAACACTCAACAAATGTTTGGGAAGTGAGGAAACTAATTGTTGAAGCTTTGAAAGTGGAATTCTTTCCCATTCTTGTTTTATGTAGAGCTTCAGTCGTTCAACAGCCCGGGGTCTCCGCTGTTTTATTTTACGCTTCATAATGCACCACACATTTTCGATGGGAGACAGGTCTGGACTGCAGTCGGGCCAGGAAAGTACCCGCAGTCTTTTTTTACGAAGCCACGCTGTTGTAATATGTGCTGAATGTGGCTTGGCATTGTCTTGCTGAAATAAGCAAGGGGGTCCATGAGAATGACGGGGCTTAGATGGCAGCAAATGTTGTTTCAAAACCTGTAAGTACCTTTTAGCATTAATGGTGCCTTCACAGATGTATAAGTTACTCATGCCTTGGGCACTAATGCACCCCCATACCATCACAGATGCTGGCTTTTGAACTTTGCGTCGATAACAGTCTGGATTGTTAATTCCCCTTTGGTCCGGATGACACAATGTCGAATATTTCCAAAAACAATTTGAAATGTGGACTTGTCAGACCACAGAACACTTTTCCACTTTGCATCAGTCCATCTTAGATAATGTCGGGCCCAGAGAAGCTGGCTGCGTTTCTGGGTGTTGTTGATAAATGGCTTTCGCTTTGCATAGTAGAGCTTTAACTTGCACTTATAAACTGTATTTAGTGACAGTGGTTTTCTGAAGTGTTCCTGAGCACATGTGGTGATATCCTTTAGAGATTGATTTCGTTTTTTGACACAGTGCCGTCTGAGGGCTCGAAGGTCACGGTCATTCAAGGTTGGTTTCCGGACATGCCGCTTACGTGGCGTGATTTCTCCAGATTCTCTGAACCTTTTGATGATATTATGGACCGTAGATGTTGAAATCCCTACATTTCTTGTACCTCGCCCCAACCTTTCTTGTGAAAGACTGAGCATTTTGGGGGAAGCTGTTTTATACCCAATCATGGCACCCACCTGTTCCCAGTTAGCCTGCACACCCGTGGGATGCTCCATATAAGTGTTTGATGAGCATTCCTCAATATTATCAGTATTTATTGCCACCTTTCCCAACATTTTTGTCACATGTTGCTGGCGTCAAATTCTATAGTTAATGATTATTTGCAAAAAAAAAAATGTTTATCAGTCTGAACATCAAATATGTTGTCTTTGTAACATATTCAACTGAATATGGGTTAAAAATCCATCCATTTCCTACCGCTTATTCCCTTTCGGGGTCGCGGAGGGCGCTGGCGCCTATCTCAGCTACAATCGGGCGGAAGGCGGGGTACACCCTGGGCAAATCGCTAATTCATCGCAGGGCCAACACAGATAGACAGACAACATTCACACTCACATTCACGCACTAGGGCCAATTTAGTGTTGCCAATCAACCTATCCCCAGGTGCATGTTTTTGGCGGTGGGAGGAAGCCGGAGAACCCGGAGGGAACCCACGCATTCACGGGGAGAACATGCAAACTCCATACAGAAAGATCCCAAGCCTGGATTTGAACCCAGGACTGCAGGAACTTCGTACTGTGAGGCAGACGCACTAACCCCTCTGCCACCGTGGAGTCCTGATTTGCAAATCATTGTATTCCATTTATATTTACACCTAACACAATTTCCCAACTCATATGGAAACGGGGTTTGTAAATGGACTATTGTTGGCACTTTCTGGATGTTTTTAGTGAAAGTATAATGAGCGCAACAGAGGACCCTCCATCTAATTGTTGGGTATTTATTTACGATTTCAAATGCATAAAAAAAGCCAAGAATACGTCTTCCTAACATACATAAGGATTGTGAATGATAAACACCTCATCTCCTTCCAATTTGTTCGTATTTCCAGTATGACTGATCTGAAAACATGCCAATGACGTCACTCTTCTCCGAAAATAGCAGAAGGTATTCATAGTCGTTCAAAATGGCTGACTGAATTTGTGTAATTTTGTGATGTTTAAACAGTGTTTTCACATATTTTGTGAATTGTAAATAAAATTGGATATGTTTTATTAGTTTCAATGAAGCACAATTAGGCATGTACATTCAACTTGTTTTTCCACTCCAGTGGTACGTTAAAATTTTTGCAGCAAATTAAATATTATATCAAACACTCAAACGCGTCGGTTGTATAGCAAAACTTGGACCAGTCGAAACACACTGGCAGATCCCTGAATTGTTATTTCAACCTCCTAAAGGCCAGTGTCAGGCCATTTTCGGGAAAAAAAGGTGCATGTAAAATATTTTTTGTTGCATTCAAAATAACTCATATTTAGGTCCATAATATATACGTAACTATATTTGAGTAGAAAAGTAAAAAAATGTATAGGGCCCTAATTTAGACATGGGTGACCCTGTCCAGTGTCCACTGCAGCGCATAGACCAAAAACAAGTCTACTATGGACAATACTGATTTTCAAAATAAGAATAATAGTAGTGAAGGGAGAAATCGAGACGTTTGGTCATTTGTTTCCTGGAAATGTGGCCCCTCAAACAATTCAGTCTTATAGCCTTGGCCGAGGTTCAGTAAAAATGTCTGAAGCGGAAGTGCCTGTTTTGAGGACACTTGTGGCAACCAAAACATATATTCACTAAAAACACAACATGATAAAACATGTTTTTATTGATCAACATAAATTGCAAGGTTTAACAGTAGATGCATATTAAAATAGTTGTGGTTCTATCAGGTAGGCAATAGATAAGCAAGAGCTATGCTTATGGTGAAAAATTATTAAGTGAGACTGACCACTTCAAGCTAAGACTGATTCATCTTTTAAGCTTTGATTGTTCGACGGCCTCCGTTTAATATAAATAAATGATAAATGGGTTGTACTTGTATAGCGCTTTTTTACCTTCAAGGTACTCAAAGCGCTTTGACACTACTTCCACATTTACCCATTCACACACGCATTCACACACTGATGGAGGGAGCTGCCATGCAAGGCCCTAACCACAACCCAACAGGAGCAAGGGTGAAGTGTCTTGCTCAGGACACAACGGACGTGACGAGGTTGGTACTAGGTGGGGATTGAACCAGGGACCCTCGGGTTGCGCACGGCCACTCTTCCACTGCGCCATGCTGTCCCTTGATATAGATGCTGTTCCCTTTAGAACAGGGGTAGGGAACCTAGTGTATGGCTCTAGAGCCAGATGTGGCTCTTTTGATGACTGCATCTGGCTCTCAGATAAATCGTAGCTGACATAGCTTAACACGATAAGTAATGAACAAATCCACTGGTAGTCACAGTGTTAAAAATAACGTTCAAAATATAAAACATTCTCATGCATTTTAATCCATCCATTCGTTTTGTACCGCACCTGTTCAAGAAATAACAATGTCATTAAAATAATTAGAGACTTATACTCTAAAATCGTTGGTTTTACTTAAAAAAAATGCATGCATTTAGTTGTATTCGGTGTTAAAAAAAATATTATATGGCTCTCACGGAAATACATGTTAAAATATTTGGCTTTCATGGCTCTCTCAGCCAAAAAGGTTCCCGACTCTTTGCTTTAGAAGACTACAGTCTACATTTTGTTAGAAGGACACTTTCCAATGTGAACTGCTATGTTGTTTTTGACATCTGCGTAACACACTTTTACATTTTTGGACAAATGGTTATCATTAAGAGCAGAAACATGTTGAACAGCTTTTTTTTATATTTGCTATCCATAAAGTCTAAATCCTTCAGGGTTAGCTTTATCGCCGTAGGTTGACGTAAAGCCTCTGAATGAGTGTCTCTATTTGACAAGTTGAAAATGAGAATGGATTATACACACACACGCACACACACACACACACACACACACACACACACACACACACACACACACACACACACACACACACACACACAACAAATATTAAATGGCCAATGTAATTAACTTATCTGGCTTGCAGCATGATAGGTAGGGATGTGCATGGAAATGACCGTTGTGTTTGTGGGATTGTAAATGTCCAGTGTGTGTGTGTGTGTGTGTGTGTGTGTGTGTGTGTGTGTGTGTGTGTGTGTGTGTGTATAAATGGCCCTGTGGTCGTCATCAGCCTCCCATCAGCCCCTCCATTAGTTACTGAGCTGTGGGTCTGTGCTGGTAGCCCACCTGCCCTGAATACAGATTAGAACGGGAGAGTATGAGCTGAAAACACAATGAAGACAAACACACACTCACAAATGATCAAATTAATATATTGTTTACTTGGACATGCAATGGCTTAATTTATTACTGACTGCTAAAACACAATAATTGCCTTGTGTACACCTTAGTGATTGAGATGCTGCACAAGAGACATAAAACAATACTGAAGCCATTGGAAATACTTCCTCCGGCTGTGAAAAGCACACGGACCTACGACTACTTCATCTGGTGGCTGGCGGCACATCATAGCTTACACACTCTAAAATAACGTCACACACCGCAGAGTACACACAGCACAAAAGCAAACACGGTTGCCTACTTCTCCTGTCCTTCTGGAGCCTCAGACCCACACACTCGTGACGAGAAATCTGCAGGCAGTCATTACAGCGAGCCAAGCAAACACGCTGCCGCCATGCTCACGCTCTCACACTGTTTTCACCGCTGTTGTCTTGATGCATGTGTGCACTGACAAGCGTGAAGACGCAATGATAAAATGGATCTGCAACAATACCTCTGTAGGAGGAACTGTGGATAGGTTCGCATGGTCAACAATCACCTCAGTATTGGACGCTATCCTAAATAAAAACAAATGTTCACCTATATAATATTATATTTTACATTTAACATATAAGAGTGCAGACTGGTTTTATCAAAATAAAAGTGTCCGCCCTGCAGCTCGAAAGTCTCTTTTTAGTATACAGTAGCCATTCAGTTTTGGACTTGATTGAAAACTTGCTGGTAAAAAATGTCATTAAACACCAAAAATGAGAGACAAAATTAGACCAATAACGTTAGGGTGTTAAAAAAGGATTTGCGGTTTTCAAAATATTTGTAAAAAAAAACCAATTTGAATTCTAGTTAGTTAATTATATTTATATAGCGCTTTTTCTCTAGTGACTCAAAGCGCTTTACATAGTGAAACCCAATATCTAAGTTACATTCAAACCAGTGTGGGTGGCACTGGGAGCAGGTGAGTAAAGTGTCTTGCCCAAGGACACAACGGCAGTGACTAGGATGGTGGAAGCGGGAATCGAACCTGCAACCCTCAAGTTGCTGGCACGGCCACTCTACCAACCGAGCAGTTTCAGTTTATTTCGGACATGCATTCGATATAATGTAATGCATCACATGTTTCCAGTTGTTTCATTACAGCCCGTCTGAAAAGGAGTAGGAAGAAGCAGAGCTTATTTAATCCTACCTTTATTTCATACCATAGCAATTGTATCCAATTTCCTTGCTCTCTGTAACAGAACAGTGAACAAATAAATAATAAATAGATAATGTAAACATAGAAATATTAAATACATAAAATAATCTTTGTCTCAATTTAAAAAAAAAAGAGGAAAAACAATAGGGTTCAAGAAGTTCATCCTAATTCTTGTTCTGTGTACTTTCTGAACACTTGTAGTTTGAACAGTCTCTTAAAGTTAATCATATTGGTGCTTTGTTAGATTTATTTTGTTAATCCGTTCCATAATATAATTCCACATACTGATATACTAAAGGTTTTAAGTGTTGTACGAGCAAACCAATGTTTTAAATTACATTTTCCCCCTAAAGTTATATTGCTCCTCTTTTGTTGAGAAGAATTGTTGTACATTCTAATGTAGCAAGTTATAGTTTGCTTTGTACTTCATTTAAGCTGTTTGCAAATGCACCAAATCATTGAATTTCAATAATTGTGATAGAATAAATGTATATTTGTAAAAATATTACAATAAAACAATAAAGTTGACTACACATCTAAATGATACTTACATAAATATTTTTGATAGTAGTTTAATAAATATCTAAATTACAGCTGAAAGAGAACTGATTTTGAAATGGCATCATGGCGGTTGTTGGCATGACCCCAAGATGGACTGATGGTAGGTAAAGTGCAAATAAGAAGTTTTTTTAAATGAGGGACTAGGAAAGCAAACAATTAAAAACATTAGTCAAACTGGTGTGGCAAGAAAGGCAACACCAGCATACACTGTAATCCAGGGGTTGCCACCCCATCAATCACGATCGACCAGTTGATCTGTGGGACCCTACCGGTCAATCGCGAACATTTTAGAAAAGAAAATGTATTAATTCGACATCAGTATGTGACAACCACACCCACAGAATGATCAAAAGACCCGCAATCAGGCAAGAATTTTAACACCTGAACACACCCGCAGGTCTCTCTCTCTTTAGCCTAGTATCCAGCTGTCCTCGACACCACAGCCACACACCCCCGAAACGGACGCTCGCCACACCCGTTCGTTTCACAGTTCGAAACATTGACTTGTGCAAAGGCAGCAATATGTGATAAAACAAGGCAGCAACTACAGGACTTCCCCGTTCATCCCTTTTTTTTAATCACAGAGGATGAACCTGCCAGGTGAACAGCTGATTATGCTATTTCCGGTGCTGACGTAAGACAAGCGTGTGACTCGAATCCCATAAGTGATCATAGGATGAACAAATAAAGTACAGTACTAAGACTATAGTGGTCTTAAACAATTAGCCTCTACAACAAGAGTGCCCAAAGTGCGGCACAGGAGCCATCTGTGCAGCCCAGTGACTTGTTTGTCATTGGCCCTAAACAATGGCAAAATTGGAAAGCAGCAATAAACACAATGCGAAAAAGCCAATAATAATGACAAAAAGCTTTGTTTTTAAAAAGTAAATTAATAAATACATGTATATGTTTTTCAATATAATTATTAATATGTCTGCATATATATATATATATATATATATATATATATATATATATATATATATATATATATATATATACATACAGTGGGGCAAAAAAGTATTTAGTCAGCCACCGATTGTGCAAGTTCTCCCACTTAAAATGATGACAGAGGTCTGTAATTTTCATCTTAGGTACACTTCAACTGTGAGAGACAGAATGTGAATTTTTCTTTTAGGAATTAACATTGTAGGAATTTTAAATAATTTATTTATAAATTATGGTGGAAAATAAGTATTTGGTCAACCATTCAAAGCTCTCACCGATGAAAGGAGGTTTTGGCTCAAAATCTCACGATACATGGCCCCATTCATTCTTTCCTTAACACGGATCAATCATCCTGTCCCCTTAGCAGAAAAACACACCCAAAGCATGATGTTTCCAACCCCATGCTTCACAGTAGGTATGGTGTTCTTGGGATGCAACTCAGTATTCTTCTTCCTCCAAACACGACAAGTTGAGTTTATACCAAAAAGTTCTATTTTGGTTTCTTCTGACCACATGAAATTCTCCCAATCCTCCGCTGTATCATCCATGTATCCATTTTGGTATAAACTGGTATATATATATATATATATATATATATATATATATATATATATATATGTATATAGTTGAAGTGAGGGGGGCTGTGGGCAGCAGCGGTGCCACATCCGGGAATCATTTATGGTGATGTAACCCACAATTCCAACCCTTGATGCTGAGTGCCAAGCAGGTAGGTAATGGGTCCCATTTTTCTAGTCTTTGGTATGACTCGGGATTTGAACTCACAACCTACCGATCTCAGGACACTCTAAACACTAGGCCACTGAGTAGGTATATATATATATATATATATATATATATATATATATATATATATATATAAATATATATATATAGATATATATGTATATATATATATATATATATATATATATATATATATATATATATATACATACATATATATACACATACATATATATACATATATAAATAAATAAATATATATGTATATATCTATATATATAGATATATACAGATATATATATGTGTATATATATATATATATACATATATACATATATATGTATATATATATATATATATATATATATATATATATATATATATATATATATATATATATATATATATTCATTTTATTTATTGAAATTAATTTCAATGAATTTCAAAAGGCGAGGCTAATTTGAGAAACAAGTGTTTTGAGTTACAAGCTGGGTCGTGGAAAGAATTGAGCTTGTAAGTTGAGGTATTACTGTAGTTTTGCAAGTGTTGTGGTACCAGAATTATCTAACGTATTTGTTATCGTGAGGTGAGTAGGTGGAAGAATGAGAATTGTGCAGGAAGGGCTGGTTAAATAGGACAGAGTGCACCGTGAAGTGTGTCCCCTCTGACAGTGCAATGGGGCCCATGGGAGACCCGGGCCCCCCCACCCCACACCCTTAACATTACTTTGCCATTTTAAGTCACCTAGTTTCTATTTCCTCCAATAAAACTAATAAGCTTTTCTGTCGCAAATCACGCTCGCTCTTGAGTGCTGGATCTGGGGCCCTCCTGTAATTGCGGTCCACTAGTCTATTTTTTGTCGTGTTTTTGGATTGACTCCTCCCCCCCATCACTAACGCCCCAAGTCCTTTTGGACCTGTGCGCTTTACGGCTGATTGCCTGTGGCGTATGCCCCACACTTAGTAATCAGACAGGAACTAGAGAAGGGGCCAAAACAGCAACTCAAGGATCTTTTATAATTGGGAGGGCTTTGAAGGGCAGTTGGACTTTACAGTTGGACCCGGAAAAGGTTGCTATAAACAAAGGTGGCAAAAGCCTCCATTCAGTTCATGGCAGTGCAGCTATGAGTGGTCTGCGTGTATTTCTGTTGTCATTGGAGGTGTGATGGCATTTTTTGCATGAAAAAATTAAATGCATTTGAAAAATCACTTTTAGGACCATAATTGCATACTCTTGACTGCACTCTGTATATGCTTCTGAATTTTACTGATAGCGTGCATTTTTTCTCCAAATGTGTCAGCCACTTGTGTTGATTTGTATTGTAGTGTGAAGTGATTAAAATCTATTGGTGTTTAATGGTGGCATTGAGTTGTGAATCTTTCCTTTTACTGACATTTTGTTGAATTGAGGTCGGCTAACATAGAAGGTCTATAGAAACCCGATGAATAGCGAAAATTATTTGTCTTAGTGTGTTATAATTGCAGATGGAAAGATCTGAAAAGATCTGACAAAACCTCCTACTTAATAATCATAACTCAAACCTGGCTCTAAATAAACATGTGGCACACACCCTGTATCTGCAATGTTGTCATACAACAGTATAATAATGATCATTATTAATTAATAATTTGTTTATTCTCACCCAAAAGAGCAGACTAAATTTTTTTTAATCTCCACCAAAGTTTTGCCCCGGTTTTCTATATTGTCTCCTACGCCAAACATTGCGCGCAAAAAACTAGTCTTTTTACCTGTGAAATCATTCCACAAAATCAAGTGCCCAAAAATGCTTCGGTGACTCAATCTTTGAGCTTTTTTTATTTGAGTACGACTGTAAAATAAGCCACCATGGGGCCAAAGGAAGTTGCAAGTGCCATCACTTTGCTAAAGAGGATGAGAAAAATATTCAAGAAAGTGCAGCCCTCCCCTCCACTCATCTCTCTTTACTCATCACCATCTTCCACATTAGAGTTTTTAATGAAGACAAAAGTGATGTTAATTGTTTGTTTATAAATTTCATTTGTCATTTATATGTATTTCACAATAATTTCTGCTTGTAAAACTATAATTATTCTCTATAAAAAAATGTTGGGATATTAAGTACGTAATTGGATTATTTATTATAGAAACTATGTATTATTTTTTTTTGTACTGATTGGACTGTCTAACCTTTGGAATGCATTGCTAACACAAAACAATGTCCTACATTTGGGACACAAGACCAACCATACGTCATCCCCTCAAAAGACATTTGTTTTACAGTTTATAATTACTGACTCTATAACTGTGTCAATCAAAACAGATCATTATTATCTTTTTTAAAGTAAAATGTTGTAGGTCTACCGGATACAATTGATTTTTCTGCCCAAAATGCCCTCATTTTTATTTTTAATATTTGCAAATTAGTAGTACTATAAATGTAAACAAGTAATAAAAAAAAGGGCCTGTAAGAACACCAGAGTGGGCAGGGGGTTTGGTTGGCACAAATGGAGCAAAAATTATTCTGGTGAAAAAATATTGGCTAATAAATTGGCTAGTTTTTAATTGCATGGCAATAACTGTTAGTAGTTACTGTAGGGAAAAATAATGTTCTCCCCATGATGCACTTAGCTGCTGCTTCTCAGGGCCCACAGGCCACAGTCCAGCCTTGGTAAAAGAATAAAAAGTTTAGAGCATTGCAGTATGCAGCTTTTTTTTTTTTTTACATGCAGGGAGGATCATTCTTGGGTTTTGTGCAATCGTGACCTTGTAAAGTTATTAAAGGTTGTATTAGCAAACAAAAACATACAAACAGTACAGTTGAAAACTACTTTATACAATTCATCCTTCCGCAGCACTTGGTAAGAACAATACTGATATTACTCATTTAAATAAAATCCTTAAGAATGAAGTCAGAGGTAAACACGCCACATTTTTATCAGTCAGTTGAGGATTTTACTGTCTGAAAGACATCCAAAAAAGGATGTATTAGTGTGTAGAGTATTCCTATTCAACTGGTGACCTGTGGGCCGAATCCAGGCCAGCAATGACACCACACTGGCCCCCTGAGTTGAGTTCAAAATATGGGAGACACATCAACGTTTTTGCAGCAAATGAAACATAGAAAAAACACTGGAGCGCTGCCATTCAGTGACACTTGGATAAGTGTAGGCTCAGTGGCAGACCCTTACATTGACATTGAGGATTTTCGATTTATTTTCCTTTTGTCATGTTCTTTTTCTTTTTTTTTTTGCTTTTAAAAAAACTCTTAATTCGGTCCAAAATATGCATCTAATTGAATTCAAGTTTGTGTCAAGTCATAAAAATTTCTGCTTGGAGCCCCAATTTTGCATAAAAGGACTATAAAAGGGTTTGTGACAGGTCTCCAACCGTCATCGTGTGGGTTGCAGTGACAATCGATACAGGACGCATCGTAGCAGGTTTGACTCTGGTTTATTATTTCAATAAACACATTTTCTTGCCAGTCGGTCGCGCCAATTTCTAGCGCGCCCTCTTTTCCTGCTCGTCGCGGCGTACCTTTCTGTGGCCGGTGGCTGCGTCTTCCACGGGGGCTCATCTCGCTCTGGGTCTCTCTCGTCACGTTCGTGGTCTTCCTTCTCGAGTGGTTCCTCTCCTATTTCTGCCCCGATTGTTCCTCCTTCTCCCCTTATATGCTGCAGAAGAATATGTAGGGATTGAGAGTAGGTGTGTGAACTATGCACCTGACTCTGATGGATGCAGTGTCGCTCCAGGCGTGCCCTGTCTCTCTGCTCCGCTGCATGCTCCGCCTCCTGGCCGCCATCTTGGGCCATACCACCGTTTGTCCGAGCCCGCTGTCGGCTAGTCGGCTCTGCCTCTCCACAGGGTGTTTTTAAGTATGTAACTCTGACAAAAATAGATTAAAAAAAATAATATCTATTACAGAAAATGTTGGTTGCCAAAATAAAAATAATAGTGAAGGGAGAAGTCTGGCCCCATCAGTCCTTTGTTGTCTGGAAATGTGGACTTCCTAGAACAGGGGTGCCCACAATTTTTTTTGCAGGCGAGCTACTTTTCAATAGACCAAGTTGAAGGGATCTACCTCATTCATATATATAATGTATATTTATTCATTCATGAGAGAGACGTTTTTGGTTTACAAGTTAACTTTGTTATTATAATATAAGCATGTTTAACACATATAGATTCATTTCTTTAATGAAAACAAAAATATAAGTTGGTGTATGACCTGATTCTGATGACTTGCATTGATTGGAATCAGACAGGATTCACAGTAGTGCTGATGACATGATGATGTCCACATTTTTGAATGAAGGAGAAAAAAACTCCTCCTTTCTGTCGAATACCACATGGAAGTGGTTGGTTTTTGGCATCTTATTTTTCCAGCTTCCTCACTCCTTTGTATAGACTTGTTATGAGAGTAGCAGATGTGTGTGTGGCCCTTCAATGTGTGACAGCAGGTAAGTGACGTCAGTTAGTGTGTGGGCGAGAGAGGAGAGGGAGCGGTCGCTGAGGGCGGGGAGTGGCTAGTGTTTTGTGTGGGATTTGACTGTGTGCAAGATGTAAATAAAAAGCCACAATTTGCAACTAATCGCTGGACTCGTCATTTTGCCCGGCAGTCCGGGATTGTGAAGACCCACTGCCGGTTAAAGTGAAAAGGGTGTTGCCCCGAGAATCCATCGGCCCTGGAGAAGTGTCTCCCCTGCGCTCCTTGACTACAATGTAGGTGCCGGAAGCAGGAAAGGTGCAACACACTTTACAATAAATACAGTGGGGCAAAAAAGTATTTAGTCAGCCACCGATTGTGCAAGTTCTCCCACTTAAAATGATGACAGAGGTCTGTAATTTTCATCATAGGTACACTTCAACTGTGAGAGACATAATGTGAAAAAAATCCAGCAATTCACATTGTAGGAATTTTAAAGAATTTATTTGTAAATTATGGTGGAAAATAAGTATTTGGTCAACCATTCAAAGCTCTCACTGATGGAAGGAGGTTTTGGCTCAAAATCTCACGATACATGGCCCCATTTATTCTTTCCTCAACACGGATCAATCGTCCTGTCCCCTTAGCAGAAAAACAGCCCCAAAGCATGATGTTTCCACCCCCATGCTTCACAGTAGGTGTGGTGTTCTTGTGATGCAACTCAGTATTCTTCTTCCTCCAAACACGACGAGTTGAGTTTATACCAAAATGGATACATGGATGATACAGCAGAGGATTGGGAGAATGTCATGTGGTCAGATGAAACCAAAATACAACTTTTTGGTATAAACTCAACTTGTCGTGCTTGGAGGAAGAGGAATATTGAGTTGCATATTTGTAACGGTGTTAAAGTTGTTTGTACGGCACTCTCAGTGTGACCTCTATGGCTGTTGAACAAGTACGTCTTGCAGCCACTGACGTTCTGCACAAGTCTCACACAACATGTCACAGAGCCGGCACATCGGTTGTGTGACATGTAGTGGAGCAGTAGTCTTCTTTTGGGGGTGCGCGGACCCCTGGAGGTACTTGAAGGTATGCCAAGGGACAAGTGAGATTTATTAAAAACATTCTAAAAAACAGCAGCAATTCATAAATCTTTTACATATATGTTCATTGAATAATCCTTCAATGAAGTATGAATGTAAATTCATAAACCGTGGAAAAATAATCCAATAATCTAACATTCAGTGTTGACAGCTAGACTTTTTGTGGACATGTTCCATAAATATTGATGTTAAAGATTTTTTTTTTTGTGAAGAAATGTTTAGAATTAAGTTCATGAATTCAGATGGATCTCTATTACATTCCCCAAAGAGGGCACTTTAAGTTGATGATTACTTCTATGTGTAGAAATCTTTATTTATAATTGAACCACTTGTTTATTTTTCAACAAGTTTTTTTGTTATTTTTATATCTTTTTTTCCCAAATAGTTCAAGAAAGACCACTAAAAATTAGCAACATTTTGCACTGTTATACAATTTAATAAATCAGAAACTGATGACATAGTGCTGTATTTTACTTCTTTATCTCTTTTTTTCAACCAAAAATTATTTGCTCTGATTAAGGGGTACTTGAATTAAAAAAATGTTCACGGGGGGTACATCACTAAAAAAAGGTTGAGAACCACTGTTGTAGAGGACGTTAAAGGCAGTGCAGTCACGGCAGCCCTTAATAATGTTGGCTGGGTGAAAATTGGGAAAAATTCGGGAGAATGGTTGCACCGGTAGATTGTCGGGAGGTGCACTGAAATTCAGAAGTCTCCCGGAAAAATGGTGAGGATTGGTGAGTATGTTGTTAGGGCGGAAAAGCCATTTATAGAAGGTAAATTCATTAAAAAGTGCATGTTAGATTTTTTTTAAGAAATATTTTCTTGCGGCCCAGCCTCACCCAGTTTCTGCATCCAGTGACCCCCAGGGTAAATTGAGTTTGAGACCACTGAGCTAGATGGAGTTACGAGTTAAATTATTAAGATAATGCTGAATTCTGAAAATGTCCAATGTCATTTATTCTTTCTTTAGCCAGCTTTGGACAGAGTTTAAATGTTTTTTGTTTCTTTTAGCCCATACCTGACCACTCTGAATTAGTTTTGCTAACATCGCATAAGTAGATAAAAATTAGCACATGCTGGTAAAATGCATTTTGAATTATTCATAGTCGGGGGAGTTTTTTTTTTTTTTTTTTTTGCTGATTGTGAATTTAATTTTGCATGGTATTTTAAAAGCTGAATGGGAATTGCATACCTTTAGAGTCCATCCAGCTCCTCGGCCTTCCCGGTAAGGTTTATTCAGGTGTACTGGAGAGGAGGCTACGCCGGATAGTCGAACCTCGGATTCAGGAGGAACAGTGTGGTTTTCGTCCTGGTCGTGGAACTGTGGACCAGCTCTATACTCTCGGCAGGGTTCTTGAGGGTGCATGGGAGTTTGCCCAACCAGTCTACATGTGCTTTGTGGACTTGGAGAAGGCATTCGACCGTGTCCCTCAGGAAGTCCTGTGGGGAGTGCTCAGAGAGTATGGGGTATTGGACTGTCTTATTGTGGCGGTCCGTTCACTGTACGATCAGTGTCAGAGCTTGGTCCGCATTGCCGGCAGTAAATCGAACACATTTCCAGTGAGGGTTGGACTCCGCCAAGGCTGTCCTTTGTCACCGATTCTGTTCATAACTTTTATGGACAGAATTTCTAGGCGCAGTCAAGGCGTTGAGGGGTCCCGGTTTGGTTACAGAAGGATTACGTCTCTGCATTTTGCAGATGATGTGGTCCTGATGGCTTCATCCGACCGGGATGTTCAGCTCTCACTGGATCGGTTTGCAGCCGAGTGTGAAGCGACCGGAATGAGAATCTGCACCTCTAAGTCCGAGTCCGTGGTTCTCGCCCGGAAAAGGGTGGAATGCCATCTCCGGGTTGGGGAGGAGACCCTCCCCCAAGTGGAGGAGTTATAGTACCTAGGAGTCTTGTTCACGAGTGAGGGAAGAGTGGATTGTGAGATCAACAGGCGGATCGGTACGGCGTCGTCAGTAATGCGGACGTAGTACCGATCCGTTGTGGTGAAGAAGGAGCTGAGCCGGAAGGCGACGCTCTCAATTTACCGGTCGATCTACCTTCCCATCCTCACCTATGGTCATGAGCTTTGGGTCATGACCGAAAGGATAAGATCACGGGTACAAGCGGCCGAAATGAGTTTCCTCCGCCGTGTGGCGGGGCTCTCCCTTAGAGATAGGGTGAGAAGCTCTGCCATCCGGGAGGAGCTCAAAGTAAAGCCGCTGCTCCTCCACATCGAGAGGAGCCAGATGAGGTGGTTCGGGCATCTGGTCAGGATGCCACCCGAATGCCTCCCTAGGGAGGTGTTTAGGGCACGTCCAACCGGTACAAGGCCACGGTGAAGACCCAGGACACGTTGGGAAGACTATGTCTCCCGGGATCCCCTGGGAAGAGCTAGACGAAGTGGCTGGGGAGAGGGAAGTCTGGGTTTCCCTGCTTAGGCTGTTGCCCCCACGACCCGAACTTGGATCAAAGGAAAAGGATGGATGGATCCATCCATTTCCTACCGCGTGTCCTTTTTGGGGTTGTGGGGGGTGCTAAAGCCTATCTCAGTTGCATTCGGGCGGAAGGCGGTGTACACCCTGGACAAGTTGCCACCTCATAGTCATTTTGTTATATTCATGTCTCTCATTGAAAATGACCTAAATGTAAATAGTTTACGATAAATTCAAGTTAGGAATTGATAGATTAACCAGCATCCCCTTGTGTTGTTTCTGTGTCGCTCTTTTTGTTTTTTGGGGGGGTTTTCAGAATAACTTTATGTTTATTTGCACACTTCCTTAATTGCATTAAGAGTATGACGCACTTTCCTACTTTGTTTAAGCTCACTTTAATTGCCTGTGAATGGTGCACTGGGGAAGCGGGGACTAAAGGCACAATGTGGACATGCAATTAGCTATCTTTCATAAGCTGGTTCGATGGGGTGTGAGCCAGGGCTCCAATTCATGGAGGAATTCGGCACACGGGGCAACAAACGCTATTTTGTGGCAGCATCTTGATGGACTGACATTTTATTCATTAAAAAGTCAGACATTTGGGGAAAGCAAGACAGAGAGAAGTGGTCAAAGGGAGCTAGTACCTGTGATGAAAAAGGTGTAGACGCCAGCAAGATAGAGGTGAAGTGCAAATAAGAAATGAAGACGGATTGACTGAGCTAAGAGTGATTGAAGGAGGGATATCACACCAGAGAAGCATTTGTGTGCGTGCGTGCGTGGGTGGGTGCGTGCGTGTGTGTGTGTGTGCGTGTGTGTGTGTGTGTGTGTGTGTGTGTGTGTGTGTGTGTGTGTGTGTGTGTGTGTGTGTGTGTGTGTGTGTGTGTGTGCGTGTGTGTGTGTGTGTGTGTGTGTGTGTGTGTGTGTGTGTGTGTGTGTGTGTGCGTGTGTGTGTGTGTGTGTGTGTGTGTGAGCCCTGGCCAAATGTCAGTTTAGTTGTGATGACAATACATCTCAAAGAACCAAGAACCATCCGGCATGTGCTGTATCTGGGAATTGCACCCATTTTACATATTTCACCCAAAGTGACATATCAAGTGGAACACATGCAGGATGGTGCCAGGAGTAAGACTGTTGGAAAAATAATATCAACGCTCCTTCATTTACTTGTGTCGTAAAGAGGACCATTTTATCGTTTTCCAGCATAAACGTTTTCACATTCCTTCCCTGATCGTAATAATGGCTCTGCAGTCCATAAAACCCTTATACTTTATAAATATTAATTTCTTCAGAGCGTATTTTTCAGGCATGTCTGATGTGGACGGACGATATTCATATAAGTAGCCCTTAAAACATGTTATTAGTTTACGATCCCCTATCCGGTTTGGAATCGCGCTATGCAAGCATTTTGCAAGTGTATAAATTCATAAATGTGAGGGTTTAAGTAAATGACATCATGCATTTGGTTTATGGCGTTGTTGCGTATACCCTTAACTTGTACTACCACAAAATGTAAGTACACACTGTAATAGGCCCTGCAATGAGTTGGCGACTTGTCCAGGGTGTACTCCGCCTTCCGCCCAATTGTAGCTGAGATAGGCACCAGCGCCCCCCGTGACCCCAAAGGAAATAAGCGGTAGAAAATGGATGGATGGATAGACACTGTAATAGGTGCATCACATAGTTGTACATATTGCAAAAGGTACAACACATTCTAATTCACATAGCAGGTACAACACAAACCAGCACAAAATGCAATACTGTCGATACAACTTACAAACACACAATGCAATAGGTACAAGTAAACAATGCAAAAAGTCACAGGTGTCAAACTCAAGGCCCGCAAGCCAGATTTGGCCTGCAACATCATTTTATATGGCCTGTGAGAGCCTGGAAATAAAACACGTCAATCAAATACTTTGGGTTATTTGTTCATCCATCTCCATTTGGCAAAACAAAAGTACTGTGTGCATGTACTGCATGCATCTTTCAAACTTCATTATAATTTAATAGAATTTACGATAAAAAATAAAAAAAACTCCACTGTACGCATTGTAAAAAAATAGTGGTACCAAATTTCCATTTACAGTAATAAACCATAAAAAAATAAAACCTGGCAGCTCAGTTGCCATAATTTTAAAATACAAAACAGTGTTACCTTTATCTATTTACAGTAATATGCTGTAGAAAAAAAAAAAAAAACACCGTAAATTCTATGGTAAAATTCTGCTGACTGAGCTGCCAGTTTTTTTTTTCCTTAAAAAATCTCTTTATTTTTTTACATTTTTCTGCAGTGTATGTCCAAAACTATAACATAATCTGACAAAAAAGCAATTGTGTAACAATATCATGAGGCAAATCCTTTTATATCTATATTAATTTATTATTTACTGTCATAAGCGGGTCTTCTAGGTCAACCAAAACTGCCACGTGCCCCTCAATAAAAAGGAGTATGACACCCCAGCAATAGGCCCACGACGTACTGGTATACAAAGCAGGTACAACACGTAGCACACAATGCAATGGACATCATTGACAGGCACACAGTTCAATAGATACTAGAACAAAATGCAATAGAAACAACACATACACAGTGCAATAGGTACTAGTAGTAGTCAGAAGGCATGGTAGAACACAATGCTATAGGTGCAACTCATACTAGTACACACTGCAAAAGGTACAATACATTGTAAAATACCGCCAACCCCTCCTTCTCCCTGTCGCTGTCTTTTTTTTTGCCCCCCACCCCTCCACCCCTTTTTTTTTTTCATTTTTCCCTCCTGTGCCCCCCAAACGGCCCTTCCCCCATCTTGGACAAACTCTCCCTGTCCCTGCTGTCTCTCCTCGTCTCCCCTTTTCTCTCATCCCAACTCAAATCTCCCCATCCCTCTCTCTCTCTCTCTCTCTCTCTCTCTCTCTCTCTCTCTCTCTCTTGCTCTCTCTCTCCCGCTCTCTCTCTATCATTCTCGCTCTCTCTCTTTTTTTTTCATTTAATAGTGGACTTCAGAGTGGTTGCCATGTCGACCAGCAGGCATATTACTATGGCAACCGGTCTGAGCGAGACAAGGCTGCTGATTAGGGAGAGATGTCTAGTGTAGCCTGTCCAGAGGAGGGTGGGGGGATAAGGTGGGGAGAAAATGGTGTTGGGATGCTGGAGGGGGATTGCAATTGCATATTGTAGAGCTGCATATTGTATATGTGAATGTGTGTATGTGTGTGTGCGTGTGTGTATGTGTGCATGTTGTGCGCACTGGCTGGTCGCTTCTTAAATAGTAAGTCAGAGCACATACATCATTTCACCTGCAGCCATACTGTCTTACAGTTGTCCTTGTTCATTCTATTATATATATATATATATATATTTTTTTATATGTATATATATATATATATATATATATATATATATATATATATATATATATATATATATATATTGCGATGATGTGGCGACTTGTCCAGGGTGTACTCCACCTTCCGCCCGATTGTAGCTGAAATAGGCACCAGCCTATATATATATATACATATATAATATATATATATATATATATATATATATATATATATATATATATATATATATATATATATATATATATATATATATATGCACATTTAAGCAGATAATAGAATAGTATAGAAACATGCTTTAATACATGTGCACGTCATATTTTCATGGTGCAGGTTCTGGACTTGAACTTGGCTGCACACCTTCTGCTTTTGTACTCACATCTCGTGTTATGACATGTGAGGGACAGACCTTTTTTAAGCAGCGGGTGCACTAATGAACACGGTAGAGGATGCCACAGACCTCCCAGATCCATCGGAGAAACTAATTACAAAGATCCAATTAAAGAGAGAGGGGGGGAAAGGGAATGAGAGGGGGTCATGGAGTCGGGCAGTGTGGGGGGGATGATTTTTTCACCAATGGGGCCCAGCCAAGCCGTCAGCTCATTGAAGATCATAATTATATCTTATTTATTATTCATCCTTAAGCTAAATAAGAGCTTGGCATTTCAAGAACAATAATAAGTGCAGATAAAAAAGCAGCGCAAACTACAGACATACTAATTGCTGTGCTTTGGAGATTAAACGACTGGAAAAATGTTGTTGTTTACTTATTCATAACATCCAGAAGCAGCATAAGCGTGTAGCAAAGCACACAGCAAATTAGGTTTTCCTCACGAGATCTCCCTGGTGGACATAATCCTCAAGAAAACCGGGATGCCATGCCTCTTTTAACAAGTGTGTGTTTTTGTGTGTGCACGCTTTAGTGTCTGTAGCACTGGACAGACATTCAATTGCTGGCTGTTTTTATTCTGATGAGGTCTCATTAGACTGTGATGTGAAGAATTGATGTGTGACCTCAATGCTTCAAAACATTAGAAAATATACATAGTGCATATGAAAGTTCTATGCAACATGTCTATTTAGTGTTCAGAAACAGCATGTGATGGACAAATTGGGAACAGAAACCAATAGATAATGTACCGTGCAAATACTAACTTTGTTGTTTTAATGAACGTTTTCACAGCAGTCATTTTGGTATTGTGAAAGAGTTGCACGGATTCTAAAAAAACTTTGTAGAGACATGACGAAAGGGTCAATGACGAATCATTTAAAACTTGGAAATTATTTGCATAAAAGTGCTTTTACAGGAATTTATTTCCAACAGTTAAGTCATGAGCAACACGGTGGAAAAGGGGTTAGTGCGTCTGCCTCAGAATACGAAGGTCCTGAGTAGTCCTGGGTTCAATCCCAGGCTCGGGGTCTTTCTGTGTGGAGTTTGCATGTCCATGCTTCCTCCCACTTCCAAAGACATGCACCTGGGGATAGGTTGATTGGCAACACTAAATTGGCCCTAGTGTGTGAATGTTGTCTGTCTATCTTTGTTGGTCCTGCGATGAGGTGGCGACTTGTCCAGGGTGTATTCTGCCTTCCGCCCGATTGTAGCTGAGATAGGCACCAGCACCCCCCGCGACCCCAAAGGGAATAAGCGGCATAAAACTGATGGATGAATGGAAAATATTAAATTATTAAGTAAACAGTGTTATATTATCCTGTGCATGTGTGTTGCTGAGTTGATTTCAACCAAACCTAACCCCCCGGATTGTAAATAATGTAAATAATTCAATGTATATACTCTGATGATTAACTTGTGTGATTACTGTATTATGCTGATAGTATATATTTGCACCATGAATTGATTAACTTGGACCCCAACTTAAACAAGTTGAAAAACTCATTTGGGTGTTACCATTTAGTGGTCAATTGTACAAAATATGTACTGTACTGTGCAATCTACTAATTAAGTTTCAATCAATCAATCTATGCTGTCGGTGGATTTACCTCCTGTTAAGGGAGAAATATTTTATTTTTAAACATAGTGTGCTACTTTATCCATCCATCCAGTTTCTACCACTTGCTGGAGCCTATCCCAGCTGCATTCGGGCGGAAAGTGGGGTACACCCTGTATAAATAGCCACTTCATCACAGGGCCAACACAGATAGACAGACAACATTCACACTCACATTCACACACTAGGGCAAATTTAGTGTTGCCAATCAACCTATCCCCAGGTGCATGTCTTTGGAGGTGGGAGGAAGCCGGAGTACCCGGAGGGAACCCACGTAGTCACGGGGAGAACATGCAAACGCCACACAGAAAGACCCCGAGCCTTGGGATCGAACCCAGGATCTTCTTATTGTGATGTACATACACTAACCCCTGTACTGCCATGTTGCCAGGGCTACATTATACTGTAACCTGAGGTGTATAGAGCACTCTAGTCAACATTATTTTTAAAATCTGCTTTACATATGCAGTGAATTTCAGCAATGAGAGGTTTTTAGGATTTCTAAATGTGCATTACATTTTGTATTACTTATGCATTAATTCATTTTTACTAACTGGATCGAGATACTCTGATTGTCTTCATAAAGCTAATAGTTATTGAGTAGTTTATGGAGAAATATTATATGATGAATGCTTGATTAGTTTGTTTTTAGATATAATCTAATATGTAACAAAACAATCAGCGTTGCAAACTCACTTGAGGAAGTTGGACATATGTGCATCCTCAGAACGGAGACAATCCAGATAATGTTCCAAACAGAGAAGTCTTTCTTGTCTTTTTTGTTAGAATCCACACAGTAGCATCACAAAGTACAATTCAGATATTATTTTAAACACACCAAATGTGTGAATGTGAATGTTGTCTTTTTGTGTTGGCCCTGTGATGAGGTGGCGACTTGTCCACCCGAACGCAGCCGGGGTTGCCTCCAGCTACCCACGTGAACCCGGGACGGACAAATGGTAGAAAATGGATGCAAGGATGCTTTAAAATAATAAGAAATATAAATGTTCACAGTGGCAGAGGGGTTAGTGCGTCTGCCTCACAATACGAAGTTCCCGCAGTCCTGGGTTCAAATCCAGGCTTGGGATCTTTCTGTGTGGAGTTTGCATGTTCTCCCCGTGAATGCGTGGGTTCCCTCCGGGTACTCCGGCTTCCTCCCACCTCCAAAGACATGCACCTGGGGATAGGTTGATTGGCAACGCTAAATTGGCCCTAGTGTGTGAATGTGAGTGTGAATGTTGTCTGTCTATCTGTGTTGGCCCTGTGATGAGGTGGCGACTTGTCCAGGGTGTACCCTGCCTTACGCCCGATTGTAGCTGAGATAGGTGCCAGCACCCCCCGCCACCCCAAAAGGGAATACGCAGTAGAAAATGGATGGATGGATAAATGTAGTCTGCAAAAGAGCAGACTATTTTTTTTAAATAATTGTAAATATGTCTCTACAATATAGCAGATGGTTTGTTTTATCCTGTTGTAAAGGTTTTTACTTTCAACTGTACTTGTAAATATTAAGTGGAGTTTTTTTTGTAATAACTGAATATATTCCCCTATTTGGAAATAGTTGCAATTAAGGCAAGAAATTAATCACAGCATCAGTAGTCTCAGTATTGTGTATATGTGTACAGGTAAAAAACAAGGGAATGGGTCAAATCCAGAGATTAATTTCACCACACCTAGTGTGTGTGTGGCTATCAGTGGTACTTTGACTTTTAACTTCTATAAATAAAATTCACTTCACTTCACATGTTTCCGAAGCGACTGCAGTTGGAATGACTGGGTCGCCTTCATCAGACCAATACGCTGTCAAAAAGTGATAAGCATCATAGTTACTCGTCAAAATAGACAGTTGCAGAATAAATAGTTGAAAAATGAGCAGAAAACGGGTGAAAATAATGATTTAGAAACTCACATCAAGCTTCCACTGCTCACCCACACGCACTTCGAAGCAGACATGGAAGCAGATGTCCCACAAACTAGAGTCAAAATGCTTGCTCCTCCTTCTTAATCTTCAACGCGCAATAATTCTTTGCACAAAATCCTGGAATTTGCCACACATGCGTCAGGACTAAGACCTATTATAATTGGAGCCATCTGTACTTCCGTAAACACGACAGCACTTGTGACATTATGTCCGTACGCAGGTGTTACGAGACACCACATTTTTTTGTAATGTGAACGACTTCATGAAATCAGACATCCGACACATCTTGAACATAGCTTTAGATGAGAAAAATAAGGAGCACAATATATTTAACACAGTTTATCTTCATGGACATGCAGAATATACCGTATTTCCTTGAATTGCTGCCAGGGCACTAATTAATTTAAAACCTCTTCTCACTCCTGCGCTTACCAAAGGCATGCGATAAAAGTAAGCATGCACTAATTATTTTAAAACCACTTCTCACTCCGGCACTTACCCAAGGTATGCAGTAAAAATTTGAGTGTGATGTAAGCTTGGACCTTAAATCCTACTGAATAGCTCTTAATCTTCTTTTCTTTATGCGATTTCAAATTACTGGTATTGAAATCAGCCTCCTCCATTTTGAAAATGATGACAGGGGATGTGTCACTCGTGACGTCACGAGTTTGACCCGGCAGTAATTCAAGGCAGGCGCATACTATATGCCCTGCGGCAATTCAAGGAAATACGGTATGTTGATCATCAGAACACACACGATACGGGAGGGAGAAAATGCAAATATAATTATTTAGCACACACAGTGTAATTCATTCAGACTAAAACTGTTCTGCAGGCTTTGTCTTACGTCTTTATTTAGTACATCTATATAGGACGTGCAAACTAGCAGATGTGCAGAAATGGCTCGTCCATATATGTTTGTTACATATATGGACTTTCAAAAATAAAAAGATGTTACCCAAATATTTCTATTCAGCAATATCATTTTATAATTGTATAGCTGCTGGATGGTTGGACGTACTGAACCCCACCAGTTTCATATGCGCCTTCACCAAACCCTTTTTGAGTGAAAAATATATATATATTTTTTCAAATTCAAGACAAAGGTATGTTTTTTTTACTGGTGCACAAAATTAACTTTGCATGAACATCACCTTGTTCAAAGAACAACACAAACACAGTGCATGAACTCAACAAATTACACACCTGCAAATCAGAGGGAAAATTGTTCTGGGGTATGCGTAATACGCCGATAGGGAGAAGTTTTTTTTTACACGATGAGTTGAGTGTGTCTTGACCTCAGCGGCGGAGGCTCCGCCGAACCCCTGAGGCCGACTCACCGGACCCCTAGGGTTCGATCGAACCCAGGTTAAGAATCACTGACTTAACGGGTTTAGAACAACAAATTCAATTGATGCATTTTGGTGTCTGTTGGTGTTTTTTTAAAGACCTTCATTTTTTCATACAGCATATATGAAAAATACTTCGTGCAGTATGCATTTTGTTGTGTTTGTAACATTGTGGTATCAAAAAATCTTTCCAATCCCCTTGGGTGCACCTTTAGCATGCTAAAAAAATACGGGGTTCAATTGTAAATGCTCCACAGGACTCTTTCTAAAATAGCCAGAAAAAATGGTCTGCTGCATGTTTGAAAACAAAACAAAAAATTAGGGGCATGATATGAATATGCAGTAAATGATTGTCTCCATGGTGAAGGCCGCATGGATTTTAGTAAATCAGGCCCATTGTGTAACACCAGAAATCAATAAGTATTGAATAACGTGAGGTACTTGTTATTTTAGTGGTTGGACTTGATTAAAAAATAATATCCAATTAGGGTGACTCTCAATTATGTAATTTATGGAGCAAAAATTCAGACCAGAACACCTGTACTTGGAACTTTGCAACTAAAAACACTAGTTTTGATGTGATCAGTGACACCCCCTATCTGTTTTACTAAATTATCTGTCATGATTCCAAGCCCGTTTAGTTGACACGTGCCCCTCGTAGAATTCAGGCCAAAAGTCTGAATCCCACCTCAAAATGTTTGAATCTTAAAATATCTGAAACTGGGGAAACGAGAAAACTTTGAAAAGTACATTTGAATCTGGAAAAAAAACAGAAGCTCAAAAATTAAAATATATGAAAGTTAAAAAAAAAATGTTTTTTTAATAATTACCAGAATTAATCAGAACTACCTTCAACATGAACCTTTCAGGCAATATTTGATACTTATTATTTTTCAAAATACAACACTAGATTTTTTTGAGTTTAAAACTTTTGGCCTTAATATAGGGCCATACTAATCCCAGAAAATCACATTCTAATTGAATACCAATATTTGACACATCCATCCATTTCTACTGCTTGTCCCTTTCGGGGTTGTGGGGGGTGCTGGAGCCCCTCTCAGCTGCAATCGGACGGAAGGCGGGGTTCACCCTGGACAAGTCGCCACCTCATCGCATATATTTGACACAATAGTCAACATAATTACAATTGCATGTGGTTGACGACTGACTCAATGACAAGACATACAGTGTACGCGCCCTCAAAAAACAAAATTCAACCACAAATATGTTCCACCACATTCATGGACAGACTAGCACAATTTTTAGCAGGCAATATTATCAGTGCTCTAACTGAAATTGAAATAGTCTATATTTAAAAAAAAAAACCCGTTTCCATATGAGTTGGGAAATTGTGTTGGATGTAAATATAAACGGAATAAAATGATTTGCAAAAAATCGTCTTCAACCCATATTCAGTGGAATATGCTACAAAGACAACATATTTAATGTTCAAACTGATGAACATTTTTTTTTTTTGCAGATAATCATTAACTTTAGAATTTGATGCCAGCAACACGTGACAAAGAAGTTGGGAAAGGTGGCAATAAATACTGATATATTGAGGAATGCTCATCAAACACTTATTTGGGACATCCCACAGGTGTGCAGGCTAATTGGGAACAGCTGGGTGCCATGATTGGGTATAAAAGCACATTCCATGAAATGCTAAGTAATTCACAAACAATGATGGGGTGACGGTCACCACTTTATAAGCGAATTGTCGAACAGTTTTAGAACAACATCTCTCAACGAGCTATTGCAAGGAATTTAGGGATTTTACCATATACGGTCCGTAAAATCATCAAAACGTTCAGGGAATATGGAGAAATCACTGCACGTAAGCAATGATATTACGGACTTTTGATCCCTCAGGCGGTACTGCATCAAAAACCGACATCAGCGTGTAAAGGATATCACCACATGGGCTCAGTAACACTTCATAAAACCTCTGTCAGTAACTACAGTTGGTGGCTGCATCTGTAAGTGCAAGTTAAAACTCTACTATGCAAAGCCAAACCCATTTATCAACAATATCCTGTAACGCCGCCAGCTTGGCTGGGCCCGAGCTCACCTAAGATGGACTGATGCAAAGTGGAAAGGTGTTTTGTGGTCTGACAAGTCCACATTTCAAATTATATTTGGAAACTGTGGACGTGGTGTCTTCCAGAACAAAGAGGAAAATAACCATTCGGATTAATATAGGCGCAAAGTTTAAAAGCCAGTATCTGTGATGGTATGGGGGTGTATTAGTGCCCAAAGCATGGGTAATTTACACATCTGTGAAGGCACCATTAATGCTGAAAGGTCCATTCAGGTTTTGGAGCAACATATGTTGTCATCCAAGCAACGATATCATTGTTTTGCTTATTTCAGCAAGACAATGCTAAGCCACGTGTTACAACAGCGTGGCTTAGTAAAAAAAGAGTGTGGGTACTTTCCTGGCCCGCCTGCAGTCCAGACCTTTCTCGCATCAAAAATGTGTGGCGCATTATGAAGTGTAAAATACGACAGTGGAGACCCCGGACTGTTGAACGACTAAATTTCTACATAAAACAAGAATGGGAAAGAATTCCACTTTCAAAGCTTCAACAATTAGTTTCGTCGGTTCCCAAACGTTTATTGAGTGTTGTTAAAAGAAAAGGTGATGTAACACAGTGGTGAACATGCCCTTTCCCAATTATTTTGGCATGTTTTTCAGCCATACAATTCTAAGTTAATTACTATTTGCAAAAAAAAAAAAGTTTGAGTTTGAACATCAAATATCTTGTCTTGTAGAGCATTCAATTGAATATGGGTTGAAAAGGATTTGTAAGTCATTGTATTCCGTTTATATTGACATCTAACACAATTTCCCAACTAATGTAGAAACGGGGTTTGTATAAACATAAGTGCTTTCAGTATCTGGGAAGCATTTCTCCATCAAGTTTGTTAATTGCTTATATGTGGGCATCCTTACCTTGGCTCTGATTGCCATCATCTGTTCAAGTGTGGGTTGGTGACTTCCCTCGCTAACATTAGCGTTATGTATTACAACAGTCTGCCGTTTTTCCTGATAAATCTATTTTTTTGTCTTGACCCGGTGTTCCCCAGGAAGCGACACACGGATGACATGAGTTACACGATTGGCCGCTATTCGGAAGTCATTGTTAAAGCATACTTTTTGCTGATTAACTAGCACAGCGTCTTAATGAGATAATAAATTCAAAAAACATGTTGGAGTCTCGGATAGATTTGATATGTTAGCATAGCGATCATCAGCTCTTTTCCATATGGCCGCCGTCTCGCTTCCCCCTAAGCTGAACCCTTAAGGCACCTCATTATAAGACTGCCAGCTCTTGGCCTCAATGGCTGTGGCAGAGGTGAAGAATATCACATCATCATTAAGTGGAGATGGCATTACACTCGTCACAAATTATAGATGAATTTTAGTGTGTGTTGGCAGCCCTGGTAGACAAGTGCTTCACTCAAGTGACTCTCATGGCCTGCAATCCCCTTCAGCCTTCAATTGGAAGTATTTATCAAGACGGTCTATACCGGCACTATCCATGTGTGGTTTGTATGGTGTAATGTCAAAAGTGTGTTGTTTAAGGACAAATCTGATTGTGTTACTTACAGGACAGCAGCAGTAAGACCTCTTGGTAGCAATCGGATAGTGCAATCAAACCAGGTTGCTATCAATCAACCTTAAGAATAGAATAACAGTTTCAAATCATTCTATTAGATTTCCATTGCAATATAATGTTATTTCCACACGCAATATATACAACATCCATCCATTTTCTACCGCTTATCCCTATCGGGGTCGCAGGGAGTGCTGGAGCCTATCTCAGCTGCATTCGGGCGGAAGGCAGCTACACCTTGGACAAGTCGCCACCTCATCGCAGGGCCAACACAGATAGACAGACAACATTCACACTCACATTCACACACTAGGGTCAAGTTAGTGTTGCCAATCCACCTATCCCCAGGTGCATGTTTTTGGAGGTGGGAGTAAGCCGGAGAACCCGGAGGGAACCCCCGCAGTCACGGGGAGAACATGGAAACTCCTCACAGAAAGATCCCGAGCCCGGTATTGAAATAAGGACATGTGAATGTGAATATCAGTTGCATTAAATTGGTGTTATTGTAATAAACCATCACACGTTACTGACAAGCATAACTTTTTGCTCTCGTACTGGATCCCATTAGAATGTAGGTGTATCTAATTAGATGTCCAGTGAGTTAATATCAACTTGTATTTTGGAAAGCATTAACCATGAAAAAATAACTAAAAGGCTGCATCAAATTAAAGCATACTATGTATTTCCCATTACAGATATAAGCTAGTTAGCTGGCAACAATTAAACTTAACGGGGAACTGCACTTTTTGTGGAATGTCGTCCATAACAATGTTACTCAACCTTATTTTAGTGATGTAGCCCCTGTGAACATTTTTTTAATTCAAGTACCCCCTAATTAGAGCAAAGCATTTTTGGTTAAAAAAAAAGAGATAAAGAAGTAAAATGCAGCACTATGTCATCAGTTTCTGATTTATTAAATTGTGTAACAGTGCAAAATATTGCTCATTTGTAGTGATCTTTCTTGAACTATTTGGAAAAAAGATATAAAAAATAACTAAAAACTTGTTGAAAAATAAACAAGTGATTCAATTGGGGCGGTATAGCTCGGTTGGTAGAGCGGCCGTGCCAGCAACTTGAGGGTTGCAGGTTCGATTCCCGCTTCCGCCATCCTAGTCACTGCCGTTGTGTCCTTGGGCAAGACACTTTACCCACCTGCTCCCAGTGCCACCCACACTGGTTTAAATGTAACTTAGATATTGGGTTTCACTATGTAAAGCGCTTTGAGTCACTAGAGAAAAGCGCTATATAAATATAATTCACTTCACAATTCACTTCAATTATAAATAAAGATTTCTACACATAGAAGTAAAAATGATTTTTTAATTGTTGCTATTTTAAGAATATTTAAAAAAAATCTCACATACCCCTTGGCATACCTTCAAGTACCCCCAGGAGTACGTGTACCCCCATTTGAGAACCACCGCTCTACAACTCACAATCCTTTATGAGAGACTATAACACGTCTTTTATTTATTTATTTATTTATTTATTTTTTAAATAGATAAAAGCCTGCTTACAAAGGAGCTAATGCGAGCCATGACATCATTGGGTCCATTTCGACCATAAAACCCAATAAATAATCCATCAAGCACCAGCAATGCTCCATTTACATTTTTTGACCTGCATATTAGCCAAGTATTAGTGATATTGCTATCATAAGCACTACTATTAAAGACCAACATTTCACGGCGCATTGATCATAAAGAAGTAACTTCCTCATGCTGCTGTATTGACATCCTGAGCTGGTGACAGAGCCGGAATTTCACGGCCGTGGTTCTCGTTGCCCCTCTGGTTGGCCGTGTGCTCCTTGAAAAATGACATGTGCCACGGCCACATTGGCCTTGATGCCCCAAACGACGCATCTCTTTTCCTCTGAGCCATTTCCATGTCATTACGGCTTTTTTGACAAGCGGTAGGTTTAACTCTGCCTCTTCAAGAGGAACGCTCCAACAAGATCTTTCAAAGGCTGAAACCATGGGTTTGGTTTTCCCAGCATCGCATAAATAATTTTACTTTGAGCAACACACAATGAAAAATCCATGTTTTTAAATTACTATGCTGAAGTTAAGCATATTAAACGATGTCAACATTATCAAAATATACATTTTGGAAACGTTTATTCAACTCGGACACGGATTTGAACTCACAACCTATAGCTTTGAAGTGCATGTCCTAGTCACACACGCCATGAGAAATATATGTTAATATTCTAATCAGTGACAGTGAAGTGAAATGAAGTATATTTATATAGCGCTTTTCTCTAGTGACTCAACGCGCTTTACATAGTGAAACCCAATATCTAAGTTACATTTAAACCAGTGTGGGTGGCACTGGGAGCGGGTGGGTAAAGTGTCTTGCCCAAGGACACAACGGCACTGACTAGGATGGCAGAAGCGGGGATCGAATCTGGAACCCTCAAGTTGATGGCACGGCCACTCTACCAACCGAGCTATACCTCCCAGACAGAGCATGATGTGTCCAGGAATATGTTTGGGGTAAAATATTACAAAAGAGATTTTACATTTCACATGCACTTGTTCAATCAAAGCGCCCTCACCCCTCTGATCTCGAAGCCCTACGCAGAGTGTGTCTTCTGCATTTAGGGCGGAGCTAACACAACGTTATTACACCGCCAGCGTTTCACGTCAATTTAATTTAGGTGAAAGCAATTAGTTACATCTGTATGATTCAATGTTCAAGTTTTGCTGACAGCACATTTCGGATAAGATTATGTTTGAAGGAAAAGTAAATGTTTGTTGTGTTACGTTGTTGTCTGTAGTTGTAGCGGGTTCAGCTGTGCATGACCAACGATTGTCTATTGAGAAAGGATGATCTACCGCATGGTGATGTACACCGCACAAAATGTTCAACACAAAGTATATTTGCAGTCAGTCGTATCATCGTCTTCTTGTCACTTAAAAAAATACACAGTACATGACCTCGGTGTCCTCAATTTGAATCATGGCCATGTATATACTTGCAGTGTGTATATTACAGGCCTACTGAAACCCACTACTACCCACCATTTTATATATCAATGATGAAATCTCAACATTGCAGCATATGCCAATACGGCCTTTTTAGTTTATTAAATTACAATTTTAAATTCCCCCTGAGTTTCGTCTTCGAAACGTCGTGTAAAGATGACGTGTACGCAAGACGTCACGGGTTTTTAGGAAGTATGAGCGCCGCACACACACACACAGCACAGTTTTTTGGACATCTGTGTTGCTGAATCTTTTGCAATTTGTTCAATTAATATTGGAGAAGTCACAGTAGAAAGATGGAGTAGGGAAGCTTTAGCCTTTAGCCACACAAACACACGGTGATTCCTTGTTTAAAATTCCTGGAGGTGAAACTTTCCTATGGATCACAGCGCGGGATCCCTACCACATGTTAACCAGCAGTTCAGTTCTTACCGGAGAAAAGCTGAGCTTGTGCCGTCCATAGTTGCCGTCGACTCCCCTGAGACATTGGGCGTTAAGACACCCGTGGAGACACCCTTCAGGTACTATTTAACTCACTAAAACACTAGCAACACAATAGAAAGATAAGTTATTTCCCAGAATTAACTTATTAAATGTGTTTAAAAACATCGGATGCAATCGCGTTTCTTTTTTTTTTTTTTTTTTCTAGTCCGTCGCTATCAATATCCTCAAACACGAATCTTTCATCCTCGCTCAAATTAATGGGGAAATTGTCGTTTTCTCGGTCCGAATAGCACTTTTTGTTGGAGGCTCCCATTATAAACAATGTGAATATGTGAGGAGCCATCAAACATGTGATGTCATCGTCTGCGACTTCCGGTAGAGGCAGGGCTTTTCTCTTAGCACCGAAAGTTGCGAACTTTATCATGGATGTTCTCTACTAAATCCTTTCAGCAAAAATATGGCAATATCGCGAAATGATCAAGTATGACACATAGAATGGACCTGCTAGCCCCGTTTAAATAAGAAAATCTCATTTCAGTAGGCCTTTAAACTGGGTTTTGAAGTTGCTTCAAAGGGCTTTGAAGGCTGCAACGGTGACTACCATCAGCCACATGTTTCAAGTGTTTTTTTTATAATTTTTACAAAACTAAAAGCAAAAAAAGACTTTCTTCTTCCTCTTTTAAGGGAAACTGCACTGAATGTTGCTCATTGTTTACAATCATTATGAATGACATGGCGGATGGATTTTTGATGCATTTTAAATATTAAATAAATTATAAATATAGATATAATAAATATAAAAATACAATAAATTATTGTCAGTGGGAGCTCCATTATTCTGCATGTAAAGTCTGATAAATAACAATCTAAAAGCGCCAACAATACTCCATTAACATTTTGTGACTTCAATATTGACCAAGTATTACTGATATTGTTATTCTAAGCGCTAACACAGATAAACAGTGGTGGTTCTTTGATCACCACAGTTTGTCCCTCTGTTTACATCATCGAGTGGTCTGCTGTTTCCTCGCTTCTCTGATCCCTATAAGTTTATTCTAGATCACAAACCATGCCTCTCACCTGGACAGGAGAAGTCTGAGTAGGTATTCCAACAGCCATTTAGAACCCGGAAATGGCACAAAAAGACACTTTGTCCCAGCCAACCACAATTCTTGAGGATTATGAGTTATTTTGACTGACTGACAGACCACAGTACATGCGACTGCAGGACTGTGAGTCTGACAGGCTGGTCAGCAACACCGGGGCCCCGCAGGGCACAGTCCTCTCCCACTTCCACTTCACCATCTACCCCACCAATTTCCACCATCAATAAGAGTCCTGCCACCTTCAGAAGTTTTCTGATGACTCTGCGATAGTGGGGTGTATTGAGGAGGGTGATGATGAGAAATAGAGGGCACTGGTGGAGGACTTTGTCACATGGTGTGGAAAGAGCCACCTCCAGCTCAATGTGACGAAGACCAAGGAGCTGGTTGTGGACCTGGGAAGGAGGAGGAGTACTTTAGTGACCCCTGTTTCCATCAAGGGGGTGGATGTGGACATGGTTGAGGACTATAGATACCTCCATGTACACATGGACAACAAGCTGAATGGGTCAAAACACGCTGAGGCCCTCTACAAGAAGGGACAGAGCCGCCTCTACTTCCTCAGGAGGCTAGGATCCTCCAATGTCTGTACTAAGATGTTGAAGATGTTCCATGAGTCAGTGGTGGCGGGCACCTTCTTGTACGTCGTGGCTTGCTGGGGCAGCGGGCTCAGAGTGAGGGACGCAAACAGACTGGACAAGTTGGTCGAGAAGGCCAGTAACGTGGTGGGAGTGGAGCTAGACTCTCTGGCGATGGTGTCAGAGAAGAGAGGTTTAGCAAAACTCCTAGCCATTATGGACAACACCTCCCACCCACTACACTCGGACCTTGCGGAGAGAATGAGCACGTTCAGCGGAAGGCTCAGACTCCCAAAATGTAACACGGAACGACACAGGAGGTCCTTCATACCGACAGCCATCAGACTGTATAATGCACATGTTCCTTGACTGCACTTAAATGTAGAATATATGTAGAATATATTTATATTATCCATATATTATATATTATATATATAATATATGTCATATATTATTTATTATTATTACTGTCTATTGTGAGCGAACTGTGGTGCTGAATTTCCCCCTGGGATCAATAAAGTACTTTCTATTCCATTCTATTCTATTTACATCTAAACAGGAATATATTAAAATCCTGTCAGTCGGGATCCTAATAACAGCAGACATTGCACAGTAAGTGATGTTTATTAAAGCAAAGGTGATGCGCTTTTAAATGACGATGCTGTGCGTGCTTAAAATGATCAAAATACGTAAATATTAAATGGTATTATAATTCTGCTTGTTACTACATTACATACATACATACATCATGCAAATGAAACCTCAATAGATATGTTTGAATGTTTTCCTAAAATTATTGTAGGCGGAATTGCGCGGATCCCATAGTCTCCATTATAAGCAGACTTTTGGCCGCGTTGATTTGATATTTAGAATGCAAAAAAAAATTAAAAATTATCCTCCATCATCATGTCTTTCATAATGATTATGAACGATAGTCAAAATTCCCAAAAAAGTGCATTTGCCTTTTAATAGATGTTTTTATAAGCGCTTTATAAGCAGAAAAAGCGCTTTATAAGCAGAATAGAGCGACTCCTAATAGGCTACATTGTAAGGTAACTTTTTCTTGCATTTATTTACTGGTTAGATTGCATTAAAAAAAGAAAAACACAGAAGGGTTGTGAATAATAAGCACATTAAAAAAAAAAAAAGTGCAATTCCCCTTTAAAGACTTGGTGTAGCTCCAGTCCGTCTTAATTCAGTATTTCTTTTGTACACGCATCTTTGGACTGAGGTGTGACTCTCATGTGTCTTATTGCAGCACACTGTTATGTTCATCTCAATGTCTTTGTCCTTGAATCTCAAAGGATTCTTGCTAATATACTTATATTAGGCCAATCAAGCCGCTGCAGACAGTGTAATTCAATAGTCAATACCTGGAAGAATAGTAAGCAATGTTTAGAGACGTCTCTATTTGTGTTAATGGACTTTTCTTCCTCTCTCGTCTCTTTAAAATATTGCATCTCACAAAATTTAAGGCCATGTATATTGGGTGCGTTCTTAATAATGATCATATGTTGGGCGCTTGCATGGATATGTTCACTATTGTGACCTTGCAGGGAATGATCTTTGGAGGGCACGGACTTTATGTCCCCTCCTCTATTCCTCTACATCAGCTGTGTCAAACGTACGGCCCGAGGGCCGGATCAGGCCCGCAAACAGGTTTTATCCGGCCCATGGGATAAGTTTGACAAATATCAAAAATGTACCTGAAATTATTGAATGAAACAAACGGCTGTTCTGAATGTGTCCACTGGATGTCCCAATAGCAATTCTTTGTATCTTGGTAGATGATGCTACATATGTACAAAATAAACCACAAGATGTAAGTATACCAGTTGAGGAAAATGATCAAAGTACATAAATAATGTACTGTAATTTTATTTCATATTATTTCCTTATTTTGATAGGTTGAAAATTAACACCAATGGGTTGACAGATGAACATTATTACATAATTTCTTCAGAAAATATAAATAATGACAACTAAAGATATAATACTATTAATTGCAATATATATATATATATATATATATATATATATATATATATATATATATATATATATATATATATATCGAGGACCACATGGAGAATAATTCACTCCCAAATTGGCCGCACTGGTAAAATCACGGCACAATAACTTTAAAATAAAGACAACTTCAGATTGCTTTCTTTGTTTAAAAAAACAACAAGCACATTCTGAAATTATACAAATCATAATGCTGTTGTTGTTTTTTTACACTTACATGTTGCCATATATATATATATATATATGTATATATATATATATATATATATATATGTATATATATATATATATATATATATATATATATATGTGTGTGTATATATTTACTTATTTATTTTTTAATTCAAATATTTTTAAATACACAACAACATTAATTTAACACAGTGTAGTAAACAGAAGAATTCAACATGAGATTTTCTCCAGAACTACAGTAGTTGCAGGACAATGGTTTCTTAAATACACAACAACATTAATTTAACACAGTGTAGTAAACAGAGGAATTCAACACGAGATTTTCTCCAGAACTACAGTAGTTGCAGGACAATGGTTTCTTGTGTACGCCTCACGTCTGGGTGTGCAACGCTGCTCTGTATGCTCACTGTTTGGAACACGACACGGAAGAGATTTTAATAGCACCTCTTTTTAGTTACTTTTAAGGACTTCACTATGCAGTGACACGGAAGTGAAAATAAACATTAGCTCAGAGAGGATAAAACGGACACCAATATTACCCGCACATTTGTTACCTATTACATGGCAACTTCTTGACCCTCATTAAAACCAGGTGTATAATTAATGTTTATGAAAACTATGAGTGGTCTTTGATTATGTGCCGTTACAAGTTCTGTCAGGAGAAGAAAAAAATATCCTTCCTGACTAGCCTGGGACAATATTTTAAGAAGGAAGGAACACCTGAAGGACAACAACAGGGGTTTAAGACGTTAAGCCCAACTGTAAATCAAACACAAGGATTAGCGTTTTATATTTATTCATATTATTATTCAGTTAACCGCAGTCAGGCAGGACGTTTGATTGTGAAACTCGAGTAGTTGGCTTTGAAGCGCTTGACAATTGCAATGTGTGATGTGACGATATCACTATCTGAGATTGGAACTTATTTATAACCTGTGGACCTCCACCTGTATTCACCAGAATTGCACTAAAACAAAGTACCTTTAGGATAGGGTTGTACAATATACCGGTGCTACTAAAGTACCATAGTACTAATGAACCATAAACAGTGCTATACCACCTCTCAAAAATACCAGTTCCCTTTTTTATGATTTTTAAACGGTCATGACAGTGCGCCGTCGTCACGTGGTGACATTGCTGGTTTTACCAGCAGAGGAGCATGTTTGCCAACGCACAACCACGTAGTTCTTACAAGCAGACACGGCATGTAGACAGAAAGTGGAGAATGGATGCGTTTTGGTTGAAAAACTAACGATAAAGGTGAAGCTCTAGCACTAAAATGCTGCTCTGCAAGTGGTGCTTTAAAATAAGGCTAGTTAGCTCGCGGCTAACGTCCATCCACAGTCGACAGTGTTTTAGCTACTTCTAAATCACTAATCCTCTCCGCCATGGTGAAAAATAAAGTGCGTTTCTTACAATTTCATCCCTGCAAGACGAGGAATATCTAAACATGCTTCACTACACATCTTAGGAGAGGGGTCGGGAACCTTTTTGGCTGAGAGAGCCATACAAGCTAAATATTTTTAAAAGTATTTCCGTGAGAGCGATATAATTTATTATTTTTTTAACAGTGAATACAACTATTTGCGTGCATTTTTAAGAAAGACCAACATTTTTAGAGTATAATAAGTCTCTTATTATTTTTATTAACATTGTTATTCTGAGGCCAACCAAAAATAAATAAAATACTTCTTACCATTAATCCGACTTCTTGAGCAGGTGCGGTAGAAACCGGATGGATGGATGGATGAAAATGCATGAGAATGTTTTGTATTTTGAACGTTATTTTTGACACGATAAGTAATGAATAATTCCAGCGGAATTATTCATTACTTATCGTGTTAAGCAATGTCAGCTAAGATTTATCTGAGAGCCAGGTGCAGTCATCAAAAGAGCCACATCTGGCTCTAGAGCCATAGGTTCCCTACCCCTGCCTTAGGAGGGTACAATACCTCACCGCTAAAAGGCTAGCACTGCTCAATGAAAACAAATGCCCTGTGGATTCACACCTGACATCCACTGTAATGATATCAAGTACAAGAGCGTATCTAGTCGATACTATAATGATAACATTGATATTTTTTATCATCATATCTTTTTTCCTTGTTCAAAATGTATATTGTGTTTATAAACTCAGGAAATTGAATGATCACGTAAGTACTAGGTATCAGATCAATATCCAAACTTGTGGTATCTTTCAACACCTATGTTAAGCATTCAAACAACAGAAGAATAAGTGATTATTACATTTTAACAGAAGGGTGGATAAAACATTTTAAAACAGATAATAACCAGATATTAACAGTAAATGAACAAATAGATTAATAATTATTTTTTTACTGCTTGTCCCTCATAATTTTGACGAAAAATAGAATGCGAAATGACACAAAATGTTACTGCATACGCCAGCAGCCAATTTAGGAGCCTTTGTTTGCTTACTAATAAAAAACAAGTTGTGTAGTATGTTCACTATTTTATTTAAGGCCAAAATTGTTATTCGGTTGTTATAAGAAACATATGTTTAATAACCCCTAAGATTTTTTGTTACTATTAATCCATCCATCCATCCATCCATCTTCTTCCGCTTTTCCGAGGTCCGGTCGTGGGGGCAGCAGCCTAAGCAGGGAAGCCCAGACTTCCCTCTCCCCAGCCACTTCGTCCAGCTCTTCCCGGGTGATCCCGAGGCGTTCCCAGGCCAGCCGGGAGACATAGTCTTCCCAACGTGTCCTGGGTCTTCCCCGTGGCCTCCTACCGGTTGGACGTGCCCTTAACACCTCCCTAGGGAGGCGTTCGGGTGGCGTCCTGACCAGATGCCCGAACCACCTCATCTGGCTCCTCTCGATGTGAAGGAGCAGCGGCTTTACTTTGAGTTCCTCCCGGATGGCAGAGCTTCTCACCCTATCTCTAAGGGAGAGCCCCGCCACACGGCGGAGGAAACTAATTTTGGCCGCTTGTACCCGTGATCTTATCCTTTCGGTCATGACCCAAAGCTCATGACCATAGGTGAGAATGGGAACGTAGCTCGATCGGTAAATTGAGAGCTTTGCCTTCCGGCTCAGCTCCTTCTTCACCACAACGGATCGGTACAACGTCCGCATTACTGAAGACGCCACACCGATCTGCCTGTCGATCTCACGATCCACTCTTCCCTCACTCGTGAACAAGACTCCTAGGTACTTGAACTCCTCCACTTGGGGCAGGGTCTCCTCCCCAACCCGTAGATGGCATTTCACCCTTTTCCGGGCCAATAATAATATGTTTTGTGGTCCCCTTCATTTAGAAAAATATCGAAATATATTTTGGTACCGATACTGGTACAAAAATATTGGTACCGGGACAACCCTACTTTAGGACCAGCTTAATTTAAAACACAGTGTTACACAAGATATACGTATAACTAGGCGGTCCCAGCTCCATCTCTACTTTAGTTTGGGGGTCCTTGGCATGGAAAACGTTGAAGGCCCCTGATCGATTGGTTCCAATTTTAACACATCCAGACTAGTTATTCAGGAGGAGGTTATAAAACTGAACAGCTGAAATGGGACATGACAGACAGAGCCATTGATTGTATTGATTGATCTCACTAAGGTTTTCTCATCCACTTACATGCTTTGTTTGTTGTTGTTGTTTTTGTCTGGGCTTATATAAAGGCTCATGGAATTTGTCAACAGGACTCTATGGGATGTTAACAGTGCTGGGGAATGGAAATGACAATTAATTATCTCATGTCTTTGATGTAGATCAGATGAGGGTGCATATGTAGGACTTCTTTAAAATGCTCCCTCATTTGTCAGTCGACAATGTTTAGCTGAGTACAAATGTATTTGTGAAGATTCTTAAAACTTGCTTAATAATATTCCATTCATCCATTTCCTACCACTTGTCCCTGCGGGGTCACAGGGGGAAGCTTATCTCAGCTGCATTCGGGCAGAAAGCAGATATTGTTTGATGAATATACTGTATGTATTTGTTCTTTCCAGTTGTTGTGAGGAGGTTTTGTTGCGTGCACTATATGTATGTGCACTATACTGTATGTGCGTGCAAACAATATTGGAACTTTGAGTATTGGCCGATTGTTGATTCTCTATTGCATCATACATACTTATAGTACTTAGTAGTGTTCAATGTTAGAAAAGGCTTGATCGGGTCAATTTAGTCTAACAGAGAACAATGGTAGGTAATACAAACATTAATCTAATTTATTTTCCAAATCTGAAATTGACTTGTGCTGTCTTTAAATTCAAGTGGATTGATATTTTTGGTGACAAATATTGGCCATAATGATTCTTTAAGTTAAGCTCATCACACTGTAAGTTGAATGATTTGTTATTGAATACTTTATAACACACCTTGGATACTTTGTATCCAATATGGAACTACAATGATTTGATATTTTACAACCCCGCCTTCCGCCCGATTGTAGCTGAGATAGGCGCCAGCGCCCCCCGCGACCCTGAAAGGGAATAAGCAGTAGAAAATGGATGGATGGATACAAATGTTGTGTTTTAGGTTGCAATATTGTTCAATTAAGGACACTTACTGCGTATGTCTAGCTTGTGTGTTATGGTGTGCTTAGCTGTTGAGTAGCTGCTAGCTCCAATAGGTTACCATGCCTATCTTTTGTACATGACTCAAATCAAATACAATATAAGACCAAACTTGTGCGGACATTTGGATGTTAACTGGCTGTCCAACTTTGCACAGGTAAATTTGCAGCACTACTGCTTGCATCATAGTGCGTATGTCAGACATTTTAGATGCTAACGAATATATTGCAATCCAATACTCGTTTTTTTTTTTTTTGCTGATATCGGACCGATATGATTACTGGATCGGGCATCCATAATTTGTATTACATGTATGCTAGCATGTCTTCCAAATATTTTCTAACGCAACACATAGGGGGTGCCTATATGAATAAACTTGACCGCAAAGGAATTAAATTACTTTTTAAAAATGTTTTTTATAACTTTTGTTGATTGCAGAATTACAGGACAAGTGCCGCCCTAAAGAGGAACCGCACTTTTGGGGAGGAATTTTGCCTATCCTTCACAATTATTATAAAAGACAGATGGATTTTGTTTTAATGCATTCAAAATATTAAATACACAACATAAAAGTCCACCTACAGCGGAGTCAATGGGATTTATTGTTATTATAAGCGCTAACACAGGCAAACTATTTATGGCGTCGACATGATCACCAGCGTGTGTGCCTATGCTTACATCATCGATTGGTCTGTTCTTTGCTTCCCTGCTCCCTGTAAGTTTATTCCATCCATCCATTTTCTACCGCTTATTCCCTTTGGGGTCACGGGGGGCGCTGGTGCCTATCTCAGCTACAATCGGGCGGAAGGCGAGGTAAACCATGGACAAGTCGCCACCTCATTGCAAGGCCAACACAGATAGACGGACAACATTCACACTCACATTTACACACTAGGGCCAATCTAGTGTTGAAAATCATCCTATCCACAGGTGGAGGTGGAAGTGGGAGGAAGCCGGAGTACCCGGAGGGAACCCACGCATTCACGGGGAGACCATGCAAACACCACACAGAAAGATCCCGAGCCCAGGATTGAACCCAGGTCTACTCAGGACCTTCGTATTGTGAGGCAGACGCACTAACCCCTCTCCCACCGTGAAGCCCTGTAAGTTTATTGTAGATCATAAATCATGCATCTCACCTGAAAAGTTAATAGCTTTAGCAGATTATCCGACAAGTTGGGACACTTTGACAGCCATTTAGGGCCTGGAACTGGTGAGAACCACAAAAAAGGGCTTGTTCCTGCTGCCCCTCCACCCATTTATTTGCGAAGATTTTGAGAAATGTTTTCATCCAAATGGGAATATATGAACATCCAAGCGGGCAGCACGATGAAACGGGTGTGCCTCACAATACAAAGGTCCTGTGTTAGAGCCACGGACTCGGGGTGTTTCTGTGTGGAGTTTGCCTGTGACTGTGGGGGTTACCTCCGCGTACTCCGGCTTCCTCCAACCACCAAAGACATGCACCTGGGGATAGGTTGATTGGCAACACTAAATTGGCCCTAGTGTGTGAATATGAGTGTGAATGTTGTCTGTCTATCTGCGTTGGCCCTGCAATGAGGCGGCGATTTGTCCAGGGTGTACCCCGCCTTTTGCTTGAGTGCAGCTAGAATAGGCACCAGCACACATGCGACCGCCGAGTAGGGCAAGCGGTAGAAAAATGGATGGATGGATGAACATCCAAGCAGTCTGAGTCCTAATGACAGCAGACCTTGTAAAGTAAGTGATGTTTTATTACGTTTGTTGGCTCTCATAAAGTCTGCAGTGAGCAGAAATCAGTGATGAAAAAAACTAAACCAATGTGATGTGTTACATGTATATTTACATTATGTATATAAAACCCTAATGGATGTGTTCGGATGTTTTTTTAGGGGCTCTATAGGCAGAAATGAACGATTCCCATTGGCTTCATTGTAAGCAGACTTTTGATCGAATTTATTTAATATTTAGAATGCATTAAAATAATCCATCCAGCTTACATAATTGTGAACGATAGGCACAATTCCCAAAAGAGGTGCAGTTCACCTTTAAACATTTCAGTCCAGTTTTTCCCCCAATGTACAGTATATCCACAATATTTAGGTGGGGGGGGGGGGTATAGACTCCACCACTGACATTGTTCTTTGCGCTCCTCTAAGTGCTCTTGTTCTTAATGCAAATGCTCCACATGGGTGGACACGCATGACCATTCTCGCGGGATAACAACAGACCCCGCAGACGAAACACATCACCTTATTGCTCTCCCAGCACACTCACATAAACACGGGCACACTGACCAGATCACACCCCCTCAGGGCTGTGGCCAGCGCTTGAGCGATGTCTCCCCAGGGGGCTGATATTTTATAGTTTGTGTCCATCAGTGCCATAGCCCAGGGCACCAGGGTTGACAGTAAGTGCTCTCAACACCGGCGACACTGATTCATCTGCGCTATGACACAGATGAGAAAGAGAGAGTAGGGGGGTGCGGCGGGGGGGGGGGGGATGCGCATATTCAGTTTACTATCAGTACATATGAACTGGGCTCCAAATTGCCTGCTCTTTATTTGTGGGTTCACATATAACCATGCTTTTCTACAATATGGCGGCCGAAGCCTAACAAAGGGTTCTTCAATCTAACATGGCATTTCAATTTTACAGCTTCTACCTCCACCATCTTATGTAGCTCTTCTACATTTATATAGGAAGGTTACCTATGAACCTCAGCCTGCTGGATGCGCATACTAAGCAATCAATGTGTCACCTCATCCTGACAATCCTATTTTTTTTTTTCACATGAGACCGCTGCTCATTTTTCCTTGTCAGCAGAAGGTAATTTGCTGTATTGTGATTCGGTCCTAAAACTTGGTGACGAGGTGTCTGATAAGTGGCGAGCCCCTGCCGCAACCCCCACCACACCCGAGCATCACGCACAATATGCACCGGGGTGAAATATGATGGATGCACCCCAACCCCCATCCTATCTCCGACCGACTGCACCCCGCACCCCAACGCCTTCTTTCCAGGCCAAGCCCAACATAGTTGAAGCTGAGGCGGGCTGCTAAATTAGATAAGCAGGACTGTGGCGCAGCGCCCCTGATTAATAAAAGATGCAGTGCTCCCCGGGGATGGCCCCTCTGAGGGCCCGGCAGAATCTAGCTTCAGACAATGGAGCCTGCTGCACAATGAACAGGAAACGAAAAAAATTAACCAATCATGTAAATATAACATTTAAAGCACTACTAGCCTGTGACCCTCTGTAACATTACACATGCAGCATAATAGATAATAATGCTCGCTGAAAGTGTAGAACCTGAACAAAAATGTCAATATATTCACTTATTTTGGAAGTATTGCCCGCTCTTGACATATGTTGGATACAGAAACACATTTGCATGTGTATTTGCTACTTTAAATTATTTTTGTACAGTGGGGCAAAAAAGTATTTAGTCAGCCACCGATTGTGCAAGTCCTCCCACTTAAAATGATGACAGAGGTCTGTAATTTTCATCATAGGTACACTTCAGCAGTGAGAAACAAAATGTGAAAAAAAAATCCAGGAATTCACATTGTAGGAATTTTAAAGAATTTATTTGTAAATTATGGTGGAAAATAAATATTTGGTCAAAGCTCTCACTAATGGAATTAGGTTTTTGCTCAAAATCTCACGATACATGGCCCCATTCATTCTTTCCTTAACACGGATCAATCGTCCTGTCCCCTTAGCAGAAAAACAGCCCCAATGCATGATGTTTCCACCCCCATGCTTCACAGTAGGTATGGTGTTCTTGGGATGCAACTCAGTATTCTTCTTCTTCCAAACACGACAAGTTGAGTTTACACCAAAATGGATACATGGATGATACAGCAGAGGATTGGGAGAATGTCATGTGGTCAGATTAAACCAAAATAGAACTATTTGGTATAAACTCAACTCGTCGTGTTTGGAGGAAGAAGAATACTGAGTTGCATCCCAAGAACACCACACCTACTGTTGGAAACATCATGCTTTGGGGCTGTTTTTCTGCTTAGGGGACAGGACGATTGATCCGTGTTAAGGAAAGAATGAATAGGGCCATGTATCGTGAAATTTTGAGCCGAAACCTTCTTCCATCAGTGAGAACTTTGAATGGTTGACAAAATACTTATTTTCCACCATAATTTACAAATACATTCTTTAAAATTCCTACAATGTGAATTCCAGGACTTTTTTTCACATTCTGTCTCTCACAGTTGAAGTGTACCTATGATGAAAATTACAGACCTCTGTCATCATTTTAAGTGGGAGAACATGCACAATCTGTGGCTGACTAAATACTTCTTTGCCCCACTGTATATCAACAGTCAACATGCGCATTCTTGTCTACTCTACGAAAGGTATTTATACCAGTTGCCATTCACATTAGGTAAACACAATCACATAGGATCTACTCCAAGAGCTGTAATCAAAACAAGTGTATTATCAATCAATCAACTGAAGTTTTTTTATATAGCCCTTAATCACAAATGTCTCAAAGGGCTGCACAAGCCACAACTACATGGCAAGAATAAACTCAACCCAATGGGAACAATGAAAAAACCTTGGAAGGGACCGCAGATGTGAGGACCCCCGCCCCAGTTTTGACTCCCAAAAATTAAAACATCATGTTGGTGCTTGGAGTGGTGTAGATCTGCACTGCATCATTCTGACAGTGTTTCTAAAGGTTAATTTACTTTATTTATCATTTTATTCATGTACCTACCGTATTTAGCAACTACAGTATAGGTAAGAGGCATGAAATATGAGAAACCGTCATGATGATGCAGTGCGGACAACTTAATCACCGCAAACCACAGCTACATTTTATAAACAATAAAAAAGAATACATTTCAGACACATTGGGGTTATTACCTGGGTAAAATCACTTCAGATATTCAAAGTTATTGTATTGTTTAGGTGTGTGTGACGCCCTGGCTTGTGAGTGCATTTTTTTCATTGTAGAATGTCCATCCATTTTCTACCACTTATTCCCTTTGGGGTTGCGGGGGGCGCTGGAGCCTACCTCAGCAACAATCGGGCGGAAGGCGGGTACACCCTGGACAAGTGCCCATCCATCCATCCATCATCTTCCGCTTATCCGAGGTCGGGTCGCGGGGGCAGCAGCCTAAGCAGGGAAGCCCAGACTTCCCTATCTCCAGCCACTTCGTCTAGCTCTTCCCGGGGGATCCCGAGGCGTTCCCAGGCCAGCCGGGAGACATAGTCTTCCCAATGTGTCCTGGGTCTTCCCCGTGACTGTGTAGAATTTATTCATACATCCATCCATATTCTACCGCTTATTCCCTTTGGGGTCGTGGGGGGCGCTGGTGCCTATCTCAGCTACAATCGGGCAGAAGGCGGCGTACACCCTGGACAAGTCGCCACCTCATCACAGGTGTAGAATTTATATACTTTTAATATTTATGCTCATTCTAAAAGGCGATTTGATGGCAGGTACTTGTTTATTGGCTAAATCAGAACCTGAATAGTCTGACTGTTGTTGATAATATGAGACAGTCACCAGCATGTCAGCACATTATGTAAATCAAGTAGACCAGGGGTACTTGAGATTTTTTTTTAAATATTCTAAAAATAGCAACAATTCAAAAATCATTTTTGAATATATTTATTGAATAATACTTCAACAAAATATGACTTTACGTTCATAAACTGTGAAAAGAAATGCAACAATGCAATATTCAGTGTTGACAGCTAAATTTTTTGTGGACATGTTCCATAAATATTGATGTTAAAGATTTCTTTTTTTTTGAAGAAATGTTTAGAATTAAGTTCATGAATCCAGATGGATCTCTATTACAATCCCCAAAGAGGGCACTTTTTTGATTGATTGATTGAAACGTTTATTAGTAGATTGCACAGTTCAGTACATATTCCGTACAATTAACCACTAAATGGTAACAACTTGTTTAAGTCGGGGTCCACGTAAATCAATTCATGGTACAAATATATACTATCAGCATAAAACAGTCAACACACAGGTTAATCATTAGAGTATATACATTGAAATATTTACATTATTTACAATCTGGGAGGTGGGATGAGGAGGGTTTGGTTGATATCAGTACTTCAGTCATCAACAATTGCATCATCAGAGTAATGGACATTGTAACAGTGTAGGTCTGACTTAGTAGGATATGTACAGCCATCAGAGAACATAGTGAATTCAAATAGCATAAGAACAAGTATATACATTAGAAGTGCATTTGATTATTTACATTAGATTTTTTACAATCCGGGGGGATGGAATGTTGATGTTGATGATGACTTCTATGTGTATAAATCTTTATTTATAATTGAAACATTTGTTTATTTGTCAACACGTTTTTAGTTAACTTTATATCTTTTTTTCCAAATAGTTCAAGACCACTACAAATGAGCAATATTTTGCACCGTTATACAATTGAATAAATCAGAAACTGATGACATAGTGCTGTATTTTACTTCTTTATCTCTTTTTTTCAACCAAAAATGCTTTGCTCTGATTAGGGGGTACTTGAATTCAAAAAAAATTCACAGGGGGTACATCACTGAAAAAAGGTTGAGAAACTCTGTAGTAGAAGAACTGAAAATAAATATTGCAATTGTATCACCTCTTATAATGGATGTAATGCACGTCTGTTAAAACAAAAACAGCTCTTGGAATCATGTTTTATTCCCCCTTTGGACTACAATTAATATTAGTTTGAAATAAATATGTTTTAATAATAACAATAACTACTATTGTATTGAAATGGTATATAATTGTCCAGGTACATTTATTACATTATTGAATGTTTCACATTATAATACTATATGAACTCAAATGTTTCAATATTGCCACAGAAGCTGCATTCAAGCTAAAAAAAACATTACTCGATTATTTCTAAAAAAAAACGTTTCATAAACTTCCACATGGCAGAAAAAAACATTTTTAATAGAAGTGTGAATACAAATAAAAAAGAGTCTGCGTGTGTTAATGTCTGTCTACTTCCTGATGCACAGAGACTAATGTTATGTGCACGAGTGGTGACATTTTTATACTGGGGCCGACTGTAGCATTTATGTCATCATGACTCAAATGGATGAAATTAGAATTACAAAGTGATACGCTTTCCCTGGAAACGCACCAAAAATGTAATAGCTTGTTTTTCCCAATGCAGCAACCATTTGCAAAGTTCTGGAGGAGACTTGCTAACTAACTAATCAACAAATGGTGATCAAAACAAATCTCAGAACATATTATTTGCAGGCGTTCCGATGTTCAGCACTGCGTCATACTACCATGTCACTCCAGCTTTCTTTTGGCTCCATTCACGTGCATCCCTTTTGGCTTTGTAGAATGCGATCTTCCTTCTCACCCCTGTCTGTGAAATAGCCTGCGATGAGCCAGTTGCCTATATAGACCAACAGAATCAAAAGAACCTGCCCGTTATTTTCAAACTTGGGTTTCAGATTGTCTTTTAAGGTGGTGATTTGTTCAGTACTCACATCATTATGCAAATGCATTCAGAGGGTCCTGAGTGCACAACAAAATGGTTCAGTAGTCTGAATACTGAGATGAGTCATCTAAACATATGTGCGTGACTTTTCAGAGGAACGTTTCTCATTTTGTACACGACGTGCAATTGTCGCGAACACCAGGGCCTTTATCTTGAAATAACCTCCACCTGCTTCTGCCTGCGAACAATAGCAAGACGCTTCTAATTTTCTGCAAGATAATGCAAGTCATATTGAGATGAAAAAGGTCAAGGGTTAACCTGTGAGATTCTGATTGGTTTTGAGCCCTTGCCGTCCCCCTTGCTGGAGATAAAATGGAAAGTAATATTTCATTTACAGCACCGCGACTCTAAGGCTGCGTCGAGATTTTAGGCAATAGTTGGGTGAGGAGGTGTGCAGTTGTGCGATGATTACAGTGCATCTAACCGTCAGCACTCGACACACAACAATGGTCCTGATGATATCTTGCATCAGCAATTTTTTTTCTGTCTCTGCTTTTTAGTCGTTCAATTTTCTCCATAGCCCTCCAACCTACAAGGATTGATGGCTTTTGTGTATGCATATGTATAGGCTGCCAATGTGCACTTGAACTTGCGTTTGACCTTCATCTGCAGCTGAGCATTCTTTTTTAAAGCAGTTTTAGTCCAAGCAGCTATTGTAAGTTGTAATACAGCACACGTTATTCATGATTTATTCTTGATGTTTGAAAAACAATGATTCGGTGAAGATGTATATATATATATATATATATATATATATATATATATATATATTTTATTTTTTATTTTTTTAATTGGTTCAAAAGGGACCCATTATGATTTTGGTAACACTTTAGTATGGGGAACATATTCACTATTAATTAGTTGCTTATTAAAGACTTACAAAGACTTAATTTAGAGTTATTTAGACACTAGGAGAACATATAAGAGTTAGGGTTAGGGTTACCAATAAGCAATAATTCTGAGGTTATTGAGGGAAGACTCTCAGTTAATGGCTTACTGGTTGTGTAATAAGGCCATGCAGTATAAGGCATTATTAAGTACTTAATAATGACTAATTAAGAGCCAATACGATACTATAACTAATGGTGAAATATGTATTACCCGTACTAAAGTGTTACCATGATTATAATCTACATTTGAAACACTTAGTTGTAATATGTATCGGGAATGCTCTGCGGACATTTACCTTCCTGAAAGCATTCCCAGATTGAAAATGAATCCATGCCACACCCTCTCCAAAAGTATCATAATTTATCTCATGAAAATATACACCGTTAAATATAAATCTTGAAGACTGATGTCACTGCTTTTTATTTCCAGATATGTTTCAAAATAAATCTCATAAATATTATATAGATTCACCTAGTCACAACATTAGGTACACCTGCACACTCACCGATCGAAATAGACCAGTGGTTCTTAACCTGGGTTCGATCAAAACACACCTGACTCATCGTGTAAATAAAAACTTCTCCCTATCGGCGTATTACGGATACAACAGCAGAAGTAATTTTTTGTGAGTTTATGCACTGTGTTGGTTTTGTTCTTTGAACAAGGTGATGTTTGATTGTTTGATTGAAACTTTTATTAGTAGATTACACAGTACAGTACATATTCCGTACAATTGACCACTAAATGGTAACACCCGAATAAGTTTTTCAACTTGTTTAAGCCAGGGTCCACGTTAATCAAATCATGGTAATGGTTAATGCATGGTTCATTTGGTGCAACAGTAATAAAAACATAGTAACACTTTAGTATAGGGAACATATTCACCATTAATTAGTTGCTTATTAACGTGCAAATTAGTAACATATTGGCTCTTAACTAGTCATTATTAAGTATGTATTAATACCTTATTCGGCATGGCCTTATTATCACCCTAACTCTCTAACCCTGGCCCTAACCCTCTAACCCTAACCCTAACCAGATAACTCTAAATTAAGTCTTTGTTACTTAGAATTAGGGCTGCAACAACTAATTGATTAAATCAATTGAAATCAATTATAAAAATAGTTGGCAATTAATTTAGTCATCGATTCGTTGGATGTATGCTAGAGGCTAATTTTTTATTTATTTAAAAATATACATATATATATTTTTTTTTTTTTTAAATAAACCTTTATTTATGAACTGCAACATTTACAAACAGTTGAGAAACAATAATCAAAATAAGTATGGTGCCAGTATACTGTTTTTCAAAAAAATACTGAGAAGGATAGAAATGTAGTTTGTTTATTAATCGAAGTAATAATCGACAGATTAATCGATTATCAAATTTGTTGTTAGTTGCAGCCCTACTTAGAATATGTTCCCCTGGTGTCCAAAAAACTCTAAATTAAGTCTTTGTTTTATTTAGAATATGTTCCCCATACTAAAGTGTTACCAAAAACATATATACCGTATTTTTCGGACTCTAAGTCGCTCAGGAGTATAAGTCGCACCCACGGCTAAACTATGAAAAAAACCTTGACTCATAGTCCGAAAAATACGGTAACTCTGTCTTGAATTTGAAAAAAACATTTAAATTGTATTTTTCACTAAAGAAGGGTTCGGTGAATGCGCATATGAAACTTGTGGGGTTCGGTACCTCCAGCAAGATCAAGAACCACTGAAATAGACTGCATAAAAAACAGAGGCTTATCATCAGAATTTGTGTAACTACATGCCGCATGTCGGCGTTATTATGCGCATGCCACGATTAGATGAAAATAATATTTTATCCTGTGTTTTCTCATAGCCTGAAGCACAGAGAGTGGAGCTTGACTTAATGTCCAAATAAGTACGTCCACTTCGCTCTGACATCACAATGTAGCCAGACGGCAAAACTCCCAGACAGAAGCAGCCAAAACTGTGTGCAAGCTTACGCCAAAATGCATTATCCTTATGATATGACGCTTTGGCATTGTTTAACACGACTATCCAACATTTTAACATATATAAGTCAGAAAAATATACTCAATGGATCATAGATCCCTTTTAGAAACCCACTTATAGTGTGTTTAAATGTATTGAGCACCACATTGTAAATGACACAGTTTCTTGGCCGATGTCAGTTGGTGCAAAAAAGCTTAGAGAAGTAATAAACTTGCAGTGTATAAGCAAAGTGCTGAAGGCCTAAAAAAAGCCTAAACTAATGCAACTCAAATCACAAAATCCCTCTGTCTTAATAAAGGACCCAGTGACACCTATAACAAATCTATGACATAAAAATAATTCATATTAGTGGATATTGTGCGGAAATCCCCCAAAGCATTACAGTACATACAAACAACATGAGCTCATTTATCATTTTCTCTGTCTTTCATTTCTTTGCTTGAATAATCTCTTTGACCTGGTTTCTTGTGCATCTTTTTTTCTTCTTTTATGGCACCCCGAGGGCTATACGCATCACACATTATGCAGTCATCCAAACAACCTCTTGCAGAGAGCGGTCCAGTTTGTGGGAGGGGCTTCCAGCTGCCCTGGAAGGTCACTCCCAGTGGTCATGTGACCGGCCACTGGCGCCCCTTGGGTCAAATGACAAACGAAGCTGCCAGGACCAGGAGGGTGTCAGGGGTGTTTTTGCACAAAGCTTTCTATAAAAGTGTAACTGGGCTGTATTTGCCCTTTCCTCTTGCTGTGTGTTCGGCCAACAGGCCCCTGAAGATCTCTTAAAAAAGTGCTGATGCACTAGTGCTCATGTAATCCTTCTCGCTCTGCTCCACCTCAAACCCCTCCCCTAACCCCCCTCGCATTCCCTCACAGCCTGCTGCTGCTGATGCGGGCGACATGGTGACGGGATGAAGGGGGCTTGTTTGGGCCCCAAGCTAATCAGCGCACATTAGAGCATGACTAAATAAATCTTAAGTGCTGCTAATTGCTTACCAGTGAAAACAATAACAGGACACTTGCCCAGAGGCTCTGGAGTAGCGAGGGGCTGGGGCACTGGGGACCATGGGTGAGGGGATGGCGGGGGCTGGCACCGGGCCAAGAGGAGACACCGGCACCATCCGTCACCCCCTCTGCCTTCATGTTTAACTCACACACCACTTGGCACTGTCACTGCATGCGCCAGATGCCCCGCACCCGCCATATGCAGCACATGTTGCCTGCAAACCTCATCAGCCAAGAATTAGCCTTACATGACGATTCCAGACAGGCCTGGTCCTCTTCCAGCACCATCTTACATCACTGCATTAATACACATGAATTAGTAATGACACAATTAGACTGGGTTGTTCCGACATTTGCTTTACATTAATGCTTTCTCCGGTGCGCACCATAAGACCTCAGACCTTTAGATATTAGAGACCGAGAAGAAGCCCTGGTTAGTACAACGTAAGAAGGCTACCATGACCCTTACATCAGACTAGGATGTCTCCTCTTTGAATTGTTGAAAATGTGCCACCCTGTCCTGTCCTGTGCTGTCTTTTAAAATTCTGTTTGTTTCTGACACAGGTTGCCTGTCTGTGAGGGAGGTGTTTGAACAGCCTACAAACTACTGTGACAAAAGGTACGTGTAGCTCAGTTGCAGACTCACACAAGAATTTAAAGGGACATAGAAAAACAAAGATTTTATGTTGGTCCTACAAAATGGGCATCAGTGCCCCTTGTATGCTCTGTACATTTGTGGTCAGAAGATTACGTACAGAAAGTCCTATTTATTAGTGGTCTTCAATTATTTATTTTAAAGTTGTTGTTTTTTATTTATTTTGCCTTTCATTCACAATCCCAATGTGAGACGAGAACACATGTCTGTTTGTATGCATTCGAAATTGTTAAATACTACTGGCACTAGACAGCTAACGATGTAATTAATGGGAGTCATCTATTCCGCCCAAAATCCCTCTAAAAAAACATCCAAAACCGCCAAAAAACAGACTCAGTGCCAGCTTCTTTCCCAGAGCTGTCACCATGTTGAACTCTAACTCATAATAATAATAATAATTCACTCCTATACAATATCCTGCCCTAATACCCTACTGTGCAATACTACCCTTCGAGTGCAATACGTCCAACAATGATTGTTATTTATTACTTCGGTACTCCTGTCTTGCTCTGTATATTGTAAAGTATTTTGTATTTCTAGTGTTTTGTATATTGTTCAGGATTGCTTATTATTTTAATTGGATAGTAGTCTGTTTATTTAAATTGTTGGTTTTTTCCTTTATTACCTCTTGTGTTATTTATTTTACCCCATGTTTGTTCCCACTGCCGCACTTTAAGTTGGAGTCTTTAATCTCGTTATATGCAAATATAATGACAACAAAGTCCATTCCATTCTCTTCTATTCTATTCTATTCTTTACATGTCTGTATATTAATCAAGTACTGTATTAGCAACATTGTTATTGTAAGAGCTGACGCAAAGGAACTATGATTAGTAATGCAGCGTTTTTTCCAAAGTGCTGCATAACAATATTAAAAACAATATTCAAATATTATCCTTAGCTCCACCAATGACTGAATAAAAAACAAAACAATAAATAAATATAAAACCAATACAAAAACAATATGAAAATAAATATGATTAAAACGATTTTAAAGGGTAAAACCAATTAAAACAACAAATATTAATCACAATTTAAAAAACACGGAGCACCACACAACTCACGTAGTGTTAAAAGCCAAAGAATAAAAGTGGGTGTTAAGACGAGACTTAAAACACTCCACCGTGGGAGCAGTTTGAACATGGAGGGGCAGAGTGTTCCAAAGATTAGGGCCGACCACAGATAAGGCCCCGTCTCCCCTGGTTTTAAGTCTGGTCTTGGGCACCAGGAGCAGGAGCTGGCTCTCGGACCTCAGAGCGCGCGCAGGAGTGTAAATTTGGATGAGGTCCGAGATATAATGAGGTGCCAGTCCATGTAAAGATTTAAAAGCAAACAGCAAGGTTTTAAAATCAATTCTAAAATGAACAGGGAGCCAGTGTAAACTCTGAAGAATTGGGGTTATATGCTGGCGTTTCCTGGCCCCTGTTAAAAGTCATGCTGCCGCGTTCTGGGATAACTGCAACCGGGAGAGAGCTTTTTGGCTAATGCCAGCATAAAGTGCATTGCAGTAGTCCAGGCGACTTGAAATAAAAGCATGCACAACTTGTTCGAAAAGGTTAAAAGATCAAAAACGGCTTTACCTCTGCTAAAAAACGAAAATGATAAAAACACGATTTTAAAACTTCATTGACTTGTTTGTCAAGTTTAAAATCGATCCCAGAGGTAACGAGCTTACGCAGCTGTTGACATACTGAGCTGCTGCATCGCCTCTAAATTGGTAAAAGTTTGTGCTGTTTTTTTTATCAGAAAATTGTGGTCAAGATGTTTAAGCTTTGCCTTTTCTTACTCTTTTTTGGACATGTTGCAAGGAGAAACTAGAAATGTTGATGGAACATGCTGTAATTGTAAGCATGTTTGAAATAAACGACCAAAAATCATAAGCCAAGACGTTGGTCAACATTATTATTCAACATAGACCCAAAGATGCGACCAAATGCTCATTTTCTCCCAACTTTTTATTTTTTGGGGAGTGAAGATTATGATTAATTTATTATCTAAATGGAAAATACAAGTATTGCGCTGAAATATATAAACATCCCATCAGTTAGCATACCAATGAGAGCCTACGTTGTACAGTAAGTGATTATTTTATTATGTTTATAGTTCATATTCCTTGTTTAACTCTTAACTCAATACTGCTATATGATACTTTGTGTTCCACTAAAACTAGATCTGCTTATCACTCAGCGTCTAAAGCTTCTAGCTCAAACATCTTCTGTATATTCAAGCTCTAAAAAGTAAGGGTTTGGAACATTGTTTTCCCCAAAGCTATCCTTGTTGTCTTTCACAAAGTCTGTCATGATTTGTAGGTTGTTGTTGGTATTGGAAATACTGAACATTGTTATGCGCTCAGGACCAAAATACATAAATATGAAATGTTATTGTAATTGTGCTTGTTACTTCATCACATGTACAGTATACTTACAGCATGTATATAAAACATTGATGGAGGTTTTTGATCATTTTTTTAATTGCATTTTACAGGCGGAAATTGTAATCATCATTACATGCATTATTAGTTGACAATTGCTATCATTTAGTCTCGATTTAGAATGCATAAGAAAAAGAAATACATATGTTTTTCTTGTCTCACATAAAAATTGTGTATGATATAAAAAATTCCCCAAAATATGCAGATCCCTTTTAATTACTATTTTTCTCTTGGAGGAATAATTCAACTGTGGTGGTCTTAGGTTTGCTTGACAACACAATGGAATGTGCAGCAGCGCCACTACACGTGACACTAACTTAACTCATGGCACGCACTCAAATGACAGCACAACACCTGACAAGTATGTAAAACACACTAAAGGCAACTACAGCTACTACAGAGAATAACAACGACTCAAAAAATAGTTGTCCCAATTTTGTGGGGTCAAATAATTTAGAGTCAAGTTTTAACCATGCGACTAAATTTGTTGACTACTTCTACCGGCAGCTAGCCTCAACCCTCAACTATGGTAGGCCTTAAATCATTCTCCCTGTAAAAGTGTATGTAAATATTTTTATTGTTTTGACACTGGTAAGTTCCCGGGAGATGGTCAGGGACAGTTCCGCTTGCTTATTAGAAGTTGAAATAGAATAGATTAGAAAGTATTTTATTGATCCCTGGCGGATATTCAGCACCACAGTAGACAATAATAATAATAAATAATGTATAACATATATTATATATATATATAATATATTAATAATATGAATATATTCTACATATATTCTACATTTAAGTGCAGTCAAGGAACATTATACAGTCTGATGGCTGTCGGTATGAAGGACCTCCTGTGTCGTTCCGTGTTGCATTTTGGGAGTCTGAGCCTTCCTCTGAACGTGCTCATTCTCTCCGCAAGGTCCGAGTGTAGTGGGTGGGAGCTGTTGTCCATAATGGCTAGGAGTTTTGCTAGACTTCTTCTATCTGACACCACCGCCAGAGAGTCCAGCTCCACTCCCACCACGTTACTGGCCTTCTCTACCAACTTGTCCAGTCTGTTTGCGTCCCTCACTCTCAGCCCGCTGCCCCAGCAACCCACGGCGTTAAAGAAGGCGCCCGCCACCACTGACTCGTAGAACATCTTTAACATCTTTGTCCAGACGTTGAAGGATCCTAGCCTCCTGAGGAAGTAGAGGCGGCTAAGTCCCTTCTTGTAGAGGGTCTCAGCGTGTTTTGACCCGTTCAGCTTGTTGTCGATGTGTACACCGAGGTATTATATATAGTTGTTGTACAGTTGCTCCTTGTGTTGCCATATGTGTGTATGTTGTGCTGTCAATTTTGTATCTGCACCGTTGTTGTAGTTCTGCTCAGCCTCAGCCCAGGAGTGCCAGCAACAAATATACAAAATTATGACTCACGCTTGCCATCCTTGAGACCTCCGATTTCGGGAGGTGGGGGTGGGGGCGTGGTTAGATGGGGGTCGTGGTTAAGAGGGGAGGAGTAGTATTCACCAACTTGAGTATTTCATATATATTCCATATATATAATATATATATATATATATATATATATATATATATATATATATATATATTAAATACTTTACTTTCAGTGAATTCTAGCTATATATATTTATTTTATTATATATATATATATATATATATATATATATATATATATATATATATATATATATATATATATATATATATATATATATATATATATATATATATATATATACATATATATATATATATATATATATATATATATATATATATATATATATATATATATATATATATATACTATAAATAGTTCAATTTCCGACAGCACCTATCAAATACACAGTAATAAAAACACAGTTGTTCTACTGACTGTAATGTGCTTGCTGGTTACTAAAAAACTAAACAACAACACTTACCTTTCACTATTTGAGTAACCTTTGTTCTGCCATTTGCTTATTGGCGAGCGATCTCCGAATCCAGGAACATATACCACAGATTTGTTGTAGACAAATGACAAATGAGAACAGGATGTTGCTTCCAGCTATCAGCATAGCCATCTTTGTGTCAGCAAAAGTTACACCATCGGGTCTCCATTTTGCAAGGTGGCCCATAATACTGGGTTGTGAACGATGCTTCGCTGCGGACGCTTTGTGCTTCGCTGACCGTTCATGGCTGAGTATATCCGGAAAATCCGGGAGGGTTGGCAAGTATGTTATGAGTAGAGAGTCACAAAATACGAGCTGGTTTTGAGTACCCGAAAGGAAACCCATGCAGTCACGGGGAGAACATGCAAACTCCACACAGAAATATCCTGAGCCTGGGATTGAACTCAAGACTACTCAGGACCTTCGTATTGTGAGGTACATGCACTAACCCCTGTCCCACCGTGCTGCCCTTGAATTGTACAACTAAATGCTAAACATGATTGACTCAAGGTTTTTTTCTTCCCCTTTTGGTCGTTCATTTCCTTCAAGACATGAGTGTTGGAGCAGGGTGTGATGTCAGGGAGGTTCTTCAGCTTTCCACTGTTCATCCTCATTCTCCTCTCTTCCTGGAAGGAGCATCTAACTCCCTCTGTGTCTCCTCCGTTGTGTTTTACAGCTTTCCCACGGGACGTGTGTGCTTTTGTTGGCTTTTCTGCCGACATGTGCCGCCTAATTGTTTGATCAGTTAAGGTTGACTGACCTGTTAATTGAGTACTAATTAGGATGTGATGTATCTAATGAAGATGCTAATTTATTGTTTGGCACTCATCCAAGTGTTGGCTTTGAATTCAGAACTGAATCAAACACGAGATGAAAGTAAACAAGAAGAGGCAAGGAGGTGCTTTGAAAGCACATGACTCAAATGTGCAAAGTGATCACGTTTAATAGCCTTTATCTGCCTGAAATGAGCATGCTATTATATGGGGGCTAATGCAAGAATAGGAAAAACCATTACACATCACTGAAATTTTAGTATTAGTGTTCTTAACTTTGCAGCATTTGGGATATTGTCCTAACGGGGACTGTCGTAATTGTCCATTCAGTGAAAACTGTCATGTGCTGCATACTCATACTCATATTTAGCACTAGTAAAATTGTTATGTATACTTTTTTCTGACATAATTAAGAAGTTTAATTAAAAAAGCTGTCGCAAAAATTTATTTTTTCATATTTATTTTTTTTTAAGTACATCAATCCATCCTTTTCTACCGCTTGTCCCTTACGGGATCTCGGGGGTACAGTAGTACCTAATTTACGAACCTGACTGGTTCTGTGACAGGGCTTTTAACTCATAACACTTGCATCGCAAATCAACCTATCCATTTGAATTAGAATTTAAATCAATTTATTTGGTGCTTGCCCACCCGCGCCCCAACAGCACAATTTTAAAATCCAACATGCTTTTTAAAAAATCTAACAAGCTTTTTAAAAAGAAAAAACAACTTTTATACAGGTAATATTGTATAAATAAATACAATACAATGTACTACTACAAACTAGATTTGTTTAATTATGTGATTTAATAATGAGGTACAGTACAACTACTTCAACAGTATTTCCTTCCAGCTGCTTCTCCATCAAACACACCATCAGCAGCTTTCCCATATTGTCATGGATTAATGTCCACTGTTAAGATACTATTAAAACATTGTTGGCTGGTGTTATGATTCAGTATGGTGTAGACTTGCAGTGATACGCTCAAATTGCCACACAGCCATGATTTTAATGGTTTATTTCTTTGATTCAATTAATATCATACACATTTTCCTTTAAACTCACGTTCTTCTTCCCAAAGGTTGGAAAAACAAAATTGTATCGATCTCCAGCTATAAGCTAATGCTGGCGAGTAAGACCGAATGTTTTGAGCAGATCTTGCAGGGTTTACTGTTACATTTGCTTCATTGACTAATGGCGGGGATCTAGTCAACTTAAATATTTGCTTGCAACTTGAAGCATAAAAATGAGCAGAGGAATAGTTTTTTTCTCGAAACACTCTCAATTTGGGGCCCTCTTACATTGAAGTACCGCTGTATAATGTTAGGTACACATTTTGTACTGTAGTTTAACCAACACATTGGAGCAGAGGACATAGATTAGTGTTGTTTGCTGATACCGCAGTGATTGATTACGCCGACAAATACTAAGAATGCACGAATAATATCGGACAGATGATTATCAGGCAGACATTACAGTCATACCGATTAAATACATAAAAGAAACATAAAACTTAGCTCCGTAAAAGATAAAAAAAAACAACAACCTCCAATTACAGTATATAAGACTACTTGCACTGTGCTGTTAGTTTGAGCAAATCCAGCACTCCTTTCCCTGTCCCTTTACTTCCCCTGAGCTCCTTGTAAACAAACATGGCATCAACCGTGTGGGACATCTTCACTACTTCAGAAGAAGACATTTTCTGTGCTATTTTCACCAAATGTTCTGCAAACATTCTTTCCAAGGAGGGGGAAAAAAAACCATTAAACCTTATTAGCCGCCTGAAACGCCAGAATTGCTCCAATGCGTTTTGAAAGCCTTAGAAGACGCCTGAGCTACTATAGAAATTGTCCCAAAGCCAGCTGTAAAGAAAGGTGTCCACGGATTACAATTTCATCTGAATTAAAAAAAATTATATCTATTACTAGGTTAGCTGTGTCGGCCGTGAGAAGCAGAAATTTAGCTGCATCAGTATCAGCATGGAAAAAAAATACAGTTATTCCTTAGTACACACACACACACACACACACACTAATTCATTAGGATCACAATCTAATGATGATATAATATCTTTACAAAGACAGTAAGGCTGAGTTTTTATTGACATTTTCAGTATTAATTTGGTAAATTAATTTATGGTTATTATTGTGGTTAAAGATTCTAGTTTTGTGAAGGTGAAACTTTGCAATAAAGTGCATCCAGAAAGTATTCACAGCGCATCACCTTTGCAGACTTATTATAAAATGTAATAAAATTAATTTGTGTGCTCAAAATTCTACAAACATTACCCCACAATGGTAATTTTAAATGTTTTCTTATTTTATAATTTAGCAAATGTATCAAAAACCGATATATATATATATATATATATATATATATATATATATATATATATATATATATATATATATATATATATATATATATATGTATATATATATATATATATATATATATATATATATGTTTATATATGCATATATATATACATATATATATATATATATATATATATATATGTATATATATATATATATATACATATATATATACATATATATATATATATATATATATATATATATATATATATATATATATATATATATATATATATATATATATATATATATATGTATATATATATATATATATATATATATATATGTATATATATATATATATATATATATATATATATATATATATATATATATATATATATGTATATATATATGTATATATATATATATATATATACATATATATATATATATATATATATATATATATATATATATATATGTATATATATATGCATATATAAACTATATATATATATATAGGTTTTTAATACATTCGCTAAATTATAAAAAAAATATTTATATATATATATATACATATATATATATATATATATATATATATATATATATATATATATATATATATATTCACGGTGGCAGCAGAGGGGTTAGTGCATTTGCCTCACAATACGAAGGTCCTGCAGTCCTGGGTTCAATCCCAGGCTCGGGATCTTTCTCTGTGGAGTTTGCATGTTCTCCCCGTGACGGCATGGGTTCCCTCCGGGTACTCCGGCTCCCTCCCACTTCCAAAAACATGTACCTGGGGATAGGTTGATTGGCAACACTAAATTGGCCCTAGTGTGTGAATGTGAGTGTGAATGTTGTCCGTCTATCTGTGTTGGCCCTGCGATGAGGGGCGACTTGTCCAGGGTGTATCCCGCCTTCCGCCCGATTGTAGCTGAGATAGGCGCCAGCGCCCCCCGCGACCCCAAAAGGGAAAAAGTGGTAGGAAATAGATATATATATATATATACATATATATATATATATATATATATATATATATATATATATATATATATATATATATATATATATATATATATATCCATCCATCCATTTCTACAGCTTATTCCCTTTTGGGGTATATATACAAAACAAAAATCCCATGTACATAAGTATTTATAGCCTTCTCTCAATACTTTGTTGATGCACCGTTGGCAGCCATTACAGCCTCAAGTCCTTTTGGATATGATGCTACAAGCTTGGCACACCTATTTTGGGGCAGTTTTGCCCATTTTTGTTGCAGAACCTCTCCAGCTCCGTCAGTTTGGATGAGAAGCATTGTTTTTTTGATTCAGGATGTCTCTGTACATTGCTGCATTCCTCTTTCTCTCTCTCCTGACCAGTCTCTCAGTTTCTGCTGCTGAAAAACATCCCCACAGCATGATGCTGCCACCACCATGCTTCACTGTAGGGATGGTATTCGCCTGGTGTTGAGCGGTGCTTCCAAACATGATGCTTGGCATTCACGCCAAAGAGGTCAATCTTTGTCTTAATAGACCAAAAAATATTTTTTCTTATGATGTAAGAATATTTCAAGTGCATGTTGGAAACATTTTTACGAAGGAATTGCTTCTGTCTGGCCACTATAATATACAGACCCAATTGGTTGATTGCTGCAGGAATGGTTGTTCTACTGGAAGGTTCTCCTCTCCCCACAGAGGAATGCTGTAGTTCTGACAAAGTGACCATTCTTAGTCACCTCCCTGCCTAAACTCGAATGAATGAAGCAATGTACAGAGACATCCTGGTTGTACACCAACGCTTCCCATTCAACCTGATGGAGCTTGAGAGGTGCTGCAAAGAGGAATGGGCAAGAAAAATGAGCATAATTGCCCAAAGGTGTGTCGAGCTTGTGGCATGGTATTCAAAAAGGCTTGAGGCTGTAATTGCTGCCAAAGGTGCATCAACAAAGTATTGAGCAAATGCTGTGTACATGTGATTTTTGTTTTTGTTTCAGTAAATATCCATCCATCCAGTTTTTACCGCGGGGGGCACTGGGGCCTATCTCAGCTACAATCGGACGGAAAGCGAGGTACACCCTGGACAAGTCGCCACCTCATCGCAGTTCAGTAAATATGTAAAACTTGGAAAAAAAACAATGTCTTTATTGTGTGCAGAAATTTGAGGGGAAAATGTATGCATTGCATTTTGAAATAAGGCTGTAACATAACAAAATGTTTAAAAATTGAAGCGCTGTGAATATTTTCCGGCTGCACAGTATGTTGAATACCATGTTTAACTGCATAATTAGATGGAGTTTCCTCATTATATGTCATTAAAATTGTGCAGATGTACCCATTGCAGTGGCCAGCTTGTGTAAACATGTCATGCACATGTGCTGAAGGCACATCTGGAACCAAGAGAGCAAACTAAACAGTCTGATGACCACCACCTGCCATTACTTCCTGTTGTCACTTCCTGCTTTCCACGTGGCAAAACATGTGCATAACAATACACCCAAGTCCAAACAGAGGGATGAGTAATGCCACAACTGTATGCAGATGTTTATATTGTCTCAAATGGATGAGGTTAATGATTTTAATTTCGCTATCATATTTAAAGATGTGTCTGTTATTTGTTCTAGTGATGTGTACTTGTTGAGGGACAGATGTGTCTCTCAAATAATCAATTATGCTCAAGGATATTGTCTTTAAAAGCAATCAATAGCAGCGTGATTTGAGTTTAGCGTGTTGGCCGCATAGGTAGGTGGGTCCCAGAGGGCTCTGGACCTTCCCTCAGGTGCAGCACAGCTCAAGGCCTTTCATTGACTGCTCTTTCCTTTAGTTGAGCGCAAATCAGCTGTCCCGCGGAAAAGTCCTCCGTATTTCCACAATAGAGCAAGTAAAAATGCATCCTGGTATTCCATGTTGGGTATATCCACGCACTGGCTTTAGTTTGATCGGGCAGTTTAATGATTAAAAACGTTCTTCTTTCTTCTTGATGTTTGTATCCTTGGAAAAAACATTTTTTTTCCAGCATTTTCAGTACCAATGTTTCTTGTTGCCGTTAGAGCTCAGTTGGGCCTCCTGGTGTCCTAATTGTGTTTCACCGGCAATCAGAAGAGCTTTCGGTTTTCCAGCATGTTTTTTTTCTAGGCACAACATAGACAGTGATAATAAAAGTAGTGAGATGGCAGTTTTTATAAAAAAATTAAAAATAATTGCCCAAGCTCTCGTATCCTCTTATTCAAGCTCACCGCTCACACGCAACAATCTACCTGACAGTGCATCACAGCAGGCCTGCAGCGTTATTGTTAGCGACCACAGGTGTGGGATGACCTCCATTCTTGCACACATTTACACATGCATTTTGTTGCATTGTCCCTCCATCTATCACTTAGCTGAACACTTTAGGCAGTAGTCGTTAGTCACCCCACACCCGCCCGCGCTTAATGAGAAAGCAATTACCATAGGCTTCGCCCCAATCCCAGTGGCTTGGCAGCATAGTCCGAAACCGGCATCCCAAACTGCCCGGCTCTGCATCCGCCGCTCGGCTCTGATTCCCCTTCTCCTCCCTTTTACCTCTTCTCCCTTTCACTGTGGCTGCAGACTCTCTCTTTTTCTCCATCCTCTCTGCAGCCTCTCTCTTTCGCTCCTCCCAGCTCCCAAGCTGCTCTGGGTTTTAGACGGATCACTCTCACAATGGTTGATCAATACAGGTATTGATCCACTGGCAAAATGTTTATAAAATCCTTCTGGGCAGCCGCGGTGCAGTGAGGAGAGGAGGTGGGGCGGCGAGAGGGCCAGTATGCCATGTTATTCTTCAGCGGGAGTAGCCGACCTGATTGGCTAACAGCCTTGCCAAGAAGAGGGCTGGCACGCTGTGTTGAGCCTTCGTCGCTGTGGCTTGGCACAGCGCAGGCGTCCCTGGCTCACGCTGCTAAACGTCCCAGACCACCAAAGCAGAGCGCTGCCCGATGTTCACTGCTGGCCAAGCAGTGGCGCCAGCTCCCTCTCCTTTCATTTTCCTCGGGAAATTAATTTGCATAAATTAGCAACCCCGCAGGCAACCCTTAACGATGATTTCATTCCCACCGGCTTGCCTTTCTTAGCAGCCAAACAATACAGCGCCTCCCTACTGTTGCCCTCAACATTATTCAACCCTAATTATGAATCATATTTATTTGTGAAGTTTACAATCTTGGAGTGGTTTGCACAAATGGCCACTATTTTTTTTAAACATGCCAGCTATTAAAAGTGTTTCACATTTTGCAAATACATGTAATTTATTTGAATTTATTTGAACCCAAGACTGCAGGACCTTCGTATTGTGTGTGCGTCTGCCTCACAATACGAAGGTCCTGCAATCTTGGGTTCAATTCAATTTCTGTGTGGAGTTTGCATGTTCTCCACGTGAATGCATGGGTTCTCTCCAGGTACTCCGGCTTCCTCCCACCTCCAAAGACATGCACCTGGGGATAGGTTGATTGGCAACACTAAATTGGCCCTAGTGTGTGAATGTGAGTGTGAATGTTGTCTGTCTATCTGTGTTGGCCCTGCGATGAGGTGGCGACTTCTCCAGGGTGTACCCGCCTTCTGCCCGATTGTAGCTGAGATAGGCTCCAGCGCCCCCCGCGACCCCAAAAGGGAATAAGCGGTAGTAAATGGATGGATGGATGTAATTTAGATGTAGAATAACTTGCATTTCAACTGTACAGTTGTTGTATGACAGTCAATAGCACAATGTGCAAAAACGGAAACTTCTACACCAGAATGCATCAGTTCCATGAGGAAGTTTCATGGTGGCTTTCACACAGCTGCAAAATCCTATAGCAAGGCACAGTTTTGCTAAAAGATGACATGATCACAATTAGTAGGGTATCAGAAAGCCTTATGAGATTGTTCGACATCAGAAACATACTTTTGCTCGAATTAGATTGAAAGCTAAAGGGGCGCAGAGGTCCCTTAGTAATTTGGGGTGATATATGCATACATGTGCATGGAAATAAACAGACAGATACACAATGCTACTGGTGTACAGAACGAAAGTTAGTTTAGCCAGGACCATTTGGACTCTAAGTGGCTGTACTCTGATGAAAAGCATGACTCATTTATAGGGTCGAAAACCTAAACTTTTGGTAAGATTTTTTAATTGTGTTTGTCTGAATCAAACCCATGTTACAGCTGTCAATGGAGCCACTAGTTTAGTAACAATGTGCAATCCAGACTACATTGAGGACCTGATCTACATAAGGTTTGCATGTATTAAAGGCCTACTGACACCCACTACTACCAACCACGCAGTCTGATAGTTTATATATCAATGATGAAATATTAACATTGCAACACATGCCAATACAACCTTTTTGGTTTACTAAATTGCAATTTTAAATTTCCCGCGAATTTCTTGTTGAAAACGTCGCGGAATGATGACGCGCGCGCGTGACGTCACGGACTGTCAGGAAATATTAGCGCAGCACCAAACACGGCTAAAAGTCATCTCTGTTCATCGCGTAATTACACAGTATTTAGGACATCTGTGTTGCTGAATCATTTGCAATTTGTTCATTTAATAATGAAGACTATAAAGAACAATGATGTTGGTGGAAAGCGGTGGATTGCAGCTGCCTTTAGCACCGAGACACAGCCGGTGTTTCTTTGTTTGTTGTGAAGCAGAGTGGTCAAGCGAACATGTTTTCTCTACGTCAACAAGCATGTTTTTGGATGGGAAAATTGTGATATATATCTTACCGGAGACATCATTGGATTATTCGTCATCCTGCAGCAGCTGTCAAAAAAGGCAGCTGTGAGCTTGGCTCCTCGGCTTCTCTCTGAGACACTGCATGTTCACCACAGCCATCCGACCTCGAGGTATGTCTTTACAATCTTTACAATCTCACTAAAACACTATTAAAACAATAAGCAGATAGGGGATCTTACAGAATTATCCTAGTAAATGTGTCTAATTACATCTGAAACGCTCACACTGCCGCCGCCCGGAGCCGTCGCTTTTTTTTTTGTAGTCCTTCACTATCAATATCCTAATTCACAAATCTTTCATCCTCGCTCAAATCAATGGGGAAATTGTCACTTTCTTGGTCCGAATTGCTCTTACTGCTGGTGGCACCCATTAAAAACAATGCGAATATTTGTGGAGCCCTGCAACTCGTGACGTCACGCGCACATACTTCCGGTAAAGGCGGGGCTTTTTTATTAAAGACCAAAAGTTGAGAACTTTATCATCGGTGTTCTCTACTAAATCCTTTCAGCAAAAATATTGCAATATCCCGAAATGATCAAGTATGACACATAGAATGGACCTGCTATTCCCGTTTAAATTACAAAATCTCATTTCAGTAGGCCTTTAAAACATGTGCAAACTTCATAGCACTTCATACATATGCAGAATGTATGCTGATATATATGCTGATTATTAGAATACCCACAATACTGGGAGGAGGAGATGGCAAGCGGATGTAATCATTTAACGCTCGCAATTTGATTCATTGAGACTGATATTGTTCTGTGAGTGCAAACTGTCACAGACACTTGTTAACAATTACACACACAGTCTTAAAAAATGACCCGCAACTCGCCCACTAATAGTACTCGATTTTTTTTACTTTGTGTTTGTTAATTGAATGTTAGTAAACAAGGCGCTAAGTGATCTAAAGAAGTTTAGGTCGATACAAGCAAAACAGACATCATTAACACAGCAGGGGCAATCCAAGGTCATGGCTTTCTTAGCGAGGGTATGTACTGTTTAATATATTCTTTTACACATAATTGCAGTGTAACATGCAGCGTTATGTAACATATTCTAGCATGCCAGCTTTTGTTGAACAGGGCAAAAATCTGTCCACTATAAGACCAACCACGATCTCGTGTGTGTGCGTACGTGTGGCTTTTCAGTTCACCTCCCTCTTTGGCTTGGCCGCATACATCCAAATGCCCATACGGACCGTGGTACAAACCACAAAGTCCATCTTAGACAACTTTGTAAAACATGGGAGATGTTACAGGCGTGTCAGGTTGTTTACATGTCAACAATAGAGAGTTATGCACCATAGTTGACTATCACTGTACTATGATGAGTAATTATACAAGCCCATTCAAACATTTCTAGACAGTCTTTTACATTTAAGTTACCCCTAACCCAGTGTTTTTCAACCTTTTATGGGCCAAGGCACATTTTTTGCGTTGAAAAAATCCTGAGTTACACCACCGGCAGAAATTATTAAAAAATTAAACTCTGTTGACAGTAAAAAGTCGTTGTCGCAATTGTTGGATATGACTTTAAATCATAACCATCCATGCATTAATATAGCTCTTGTCTCAAAGTAAGTGTACTGTCACGACCTGTCACATCACACCGTGACTTATTTTGAGTTTTTTTGCTGTTTTCCTTTGTGTGGTGTTTTAGTTATTTTTCTCTTTTTTTGGTATTTTCCTGTAGCAGTTTCATGTCTTCCTTTGCACGATATTTCCCGCATCTACTTTGTTTTAGCAATCAAGAATATTTCAGTAGTTTTTATCTTTCTTTTTGGGGACACTGTTGATTGTAATGTCATGTTCACTGCTCCACAGTAAGTCTTTGCTGTCGTCCAGCATTATGGTAATTGGTAAATGGGTTGTACTTGTATAGCGCTTTTCTACTTTCAAGGTACTCAAAGCGCTTTGACACTACTTCCACATTCACCCATTCACACACACATTCACACACTGATGGAGGGAGCTGCCATGCAACCAGCACCCATCAGGAGCAAGGGTGAAGTGTCTTGCTCAGGACACAACGGACGTGACGAGGTTGGTACTAGGTGGGGATTGAACCAGGGATCCTTAGGTTGCGCACGGCCACTCTCCCAACTGTGCCACGCCATTCTGTTTTTGTTTACTTTATAGCTAGTTCAGTTTTAGTTTTGTTCTGCATGGCCTTCCCTAAGCTTCAATTCCTTTTCTTAGGGGCACTCACCTTTTGTTTATGTTTGATTTAAGCTATAGACACCTTTTTACCTGCACCCTGCCTCCCGCTGTTTCCGACATCTACAAAACAATTAGCTACCGCCTGCTACCTACTGATTTGGAAGAGTATTACACGGTTACTCTGCCGAGCTCTAGAGAGCACCAACACACAACAGCAACAACACAATTTGCGTACTATAATTACTGGTTTGTGAAAAATATTTTTAACCCAAATAAGTGAAATTAGATAATCTCCCACGGCACACCAGACTGTATCTCATGACACACTAGTGTACTGCGGCACAGTGGTTGAAAAATACTGCCCTAACCCATTCATTATCGTAATATGTGGTAAAGGAAGTCAAACTCTTTGTATGTTGTTGTTTTACGAGTGTTGCAGGTCACTCCGACAACCTTCACTTTCTCTCAGTATTGTTTTTTCGCTGTCACTCAAAGTTTTTGCCAAACTGGACATTCGTAGCATTTAGGGGCCCACTATTAATCTGTTCCCTATGCATCTTTTTGGTTTTATTTGTACATTCATCTTGAACCCCAACCATCATTTCCCTCTTCAATCTTTGCACCTTCTGCTCCTTCCTCTACCTGCCCTTCCCTTCTGTGCGAGAGTATGTTATTAATTTCATATGAATTCAGGGGCTCTTTGGTGCATGCTTCCAGCAGAAATCAATTTCAGCGCAGACAGCATAACCAAACAAAGCTCTGCAGTCGTTTCAGCGCGGCCTCTGTGTTACCCATCTCACTCATTCTCCCTTCCTGTGCTTCTTCATTGGAAGACATTTTGTTCTCACTCTGATGCCATTATGTGTCAGTCACTACAGACGTGTGCTCACGTGTGACTGCAGCCGCTAAATGGATCCTGGCAAGCGATGATCATTAAAGAGTTTGCATCTGGTAATGTATGGCAGTTGTGTGTGTAAATAAGAAGCGGTGTCCCCTCACTGCAGTGTGAATGAAACTGACTGCAGATTCTCTTTGTACAATCAGTGGAGGCTGTGCACCAGTTAAGGCAGCCTCTGGATTGTTCTCTTTCCTTTGCTCTGCTTTTATTGATTTCAGCAAGACATGGAGACGAACGCAAAGAAAGGGCCTTTTCACAGAGAAGTTAAACGGTCAAGTAGTGAGTAGAGGTGGCTTTCAACACTTTATTGACTAGGTAGAAAAATGTCACTATTATGGAGGCCTTTGCAGCAGATAGCGAGCTGATTGGATGAGTGCCCTCAGGTCAGAGTGGAACATGTTTCCCCTGCAGCCAAACGAGAGCAAATAGAAAAGCACAGGAATTCACTAGTTTTGCAGGGTAGCTTTGCTTCCACTGGACTTGCCTTTAGATGTCTATTGAAGTACGCAGGAGAGCTTGTCTGACTACGAGATCATAGAAGAATGATATTAAGGTCAACAGGTAACAATAAAACACTTAATGTGTCAGGGTTTTTTACCATAACACTCTGACAGTGTCAATCAAAAATTAGCATTACTATCTTGGTAAAGCTGTGATGAGGTGGTGACTTGTCCAGGGTGTACTCAGTCTTCCGCCCAAATGTAGCTGAGATAGGCACCAGCGCCCCCCGCGACCCCAAAAGGAGTAAGCGGTAGAAAATTGATGGATAGATGGATGTTTTGGTCAGTCTATATTCATGTGTGGAGAAAAAAAATAGTCAATGAATCAAATCAATGGAATGGTAAATGGAAAATTGGTTGTACTTGTATAGCGCTTTTCTACCTTCAAGGTACTCAAAGCGCTTTGACACTACTTCCACATTCACCCATTCACACACTGATGGAGGGAGCTGCCATGCAAGGCGCTAACCAGCACCCATCAGGAGCAAGGGTGAAGTGTCTTGCTCAGGACACAACGTATGTGACGAGGTTGGTACTAGGTGGGGATTGAACCAGGGATCCTCAGGTTGCGCACAGCCAGTCTCCCACTGCGCCACGATGGAAGCTATTGCTGACCTTATGGTTGGAGGCCATGGTGACCTAAACCCATAGTTCCAACAATGTCCAGTTTATGGCAGACTCGAGCCTCTGTGGCTCATGGGTTGTTCCTGGACAAACTTACCAATTTCCTTTCATCTGAAGGTGACAGTATGGGTCTTTTTACAGAAACAACTTTCAAATAATGTGTATTTACCTACAATTGTTTGAACTGATGATCTTGGAATCTGCATTTCAGAAATTGCTATGAGATACTTTCCCAACTTGTGTAAACTTTAAAATAACGGCTTCCTATAACTTCACATAGTTCCTCGGACCTATTAGTGCCCAACATTAATACAATATTCTCTGTAAGTTTCTAGTTTTAATGTCATTATATTTTATTATTATTTTTGTGATTCCTGTGACACATGTAATATTAGCCATTAAATACATGTTTTGGTGAATATTGTGTGGGCCTCGTGGGTTGGGTGATTTGATTTCTCATCAAATGTCTCAAGAGTTCAAATTCAAGCCACTCTCAAGCCCCGCCCATTCACGTCAGTCAGCCTAATTAGCTCAGCATATCATAGGGCTGGCCGGCCTCTCCTGGCAACACAAGACGGACCTCTCGAAAGGTCAACATGCCACAACAGAGACTCAGCAGCGCTTAATCAGAGGTGAAATGGTTTTGTTTTTCCGAATTGATTCCGGTTCAAATCAAACAAGAGTGTCTCGTGTTGAGCCACTCAAATATGCAAACGGAAGGCTGCTGGCATATGATGGATGTCATGTGTCATTTATTTTTTTCTGCCCTACATGGCACATTGTACGCAGCATGTGAAGAAAACTCTGCTTGAAACTTTGGACTGTACTCAACACTGAAAAAACATAATTTTTATAATATTGACACAAAGCTTTAAGAAATAAATATGTTGTCTTCACTCTCTCTAACAAAGTATAATAAGTACCATTAACACTGGGCCCCTGAATCGTTATATATATTTTTACACTCTCTTAAAAAATATTATTTTACTCACTTGTCACAGACATGTATACATAGAGGAAAGCGCCCGAGCTCACCCACATGCCTGCAAGCTGCACGTCCACCTACCTGCATAATATGTGTAATGAAATAATGTTTCCAGTGGGATGGTTTTGGCTGGGGTATGGAAATGTGTTGTGAATATCAATTTGGCATCCCCCGGACTCTCTGGTTCAATTGATGTGATGGTGGGGGGTAAATGGATGTGCCAAAGTGAAGGAAGCGTTATCCCTTTGCCCAAAGCTAGCATACACAGACGGGGTGAAGGGTTTTTTATTTACCCCATTAGTCATTATTTTTGTGTCCATTACTCCCTGTGTCCGAGCTCAGTTCTTTTGTTTGTTTCCTGTGACAACCACCTATCATTTAAAAACAATAGATGTCAAAACATGATGTTGTAAGAGAGGGTCTCAATTCAGTCACTGCATCTTTTATAGGGTGAATGTAAAGGCTGTAAATCCATGGCAAGCCCAGCCTATTCCATGTTGAAGGTTTCTTCAAATACAACCCACAAACACTGCCTTCTTTTCATCTTTCTAAAGAATGCTGCAAAACTATCTTGCTAGAAATCAAGTATTCAGTTTAGAGTAAAAACCTTTTTACTCATTTTTGCAACTAATGTCTTAAACCTAACATCACATTAGTAATGCTAACATGTAACCATCAGGAATTGGTGGAGCTGGACTCTTTTGTGCCGGAAACAATACCTATGCTATGTATGTACGGCATCAACTTCAAGAGGTCCGTTCCTCGAGGCGGCTGGATTATGGGGCAGGGTTTTGGAATGTGGTCCGCCATCTAAGTTAGCACTCTGCACTCTCCACAGTTGTTCTTAGTCTCCACTGGTACATGTTCAGTGCCAGCATGGGTCTGGAGTTAATCGAGAGTGACCGACCCGCTCCTTGACAGGTCCGATCCAGGTAGGGCTTTGGTTTAGTGGTCTCGTTGCTCTAATAAGTGCAATGCTCCCATGTCGTGTTCCACTCCTCCTTGAGGTCAAAATTGGAGGTGCAGAAAGGGCCAACTGTCGGGAAGAGAGCCTGTGGAAGCGCAGTTGTTGGTGAACAAAAAACAAAGAATCTTCTACAACTTGATGAAGAGGATGGTTAGAGTAAGTATTACTGATGTTAGGACTGACATGGCGTTCACAGCTAACGTTGAAGGTGTCACCTCTGTAGATAGGTAGGTCTTTGAAAGTGTGCAACTCCTTAAATTAATTTGTGTCCAGCTCAAAGTTTTTTGATGGGGTTGGGTTTAGGGTTATCATACACAACCACACCAAACTCTTCTGATCATGCCTTTGTGGAATTGTATGTATTGCGAACAAAAAGGGCTTTCCTGAAACCGTTCCTACAAAGTTGGAAATTAATTGTCCAAAACATTTTGAATTAGGATACACAGAACTAAATCCTCTACCCTTCATTAACGTATTGATTGTTTTTTCTTTTCATGTTAAAAATAATGTTTTCATAGCATTTGCAAGCCAATGAGAGAGGACCTTTTTGAATTCAACCTGCTACCTCCCCAGAAGCCTTAATAGAAATCAGTGAAGAGACAAATTACATTTTCTCCCATACCTCACCTTGACTGACTCAAGTGAGCTCATCTGTTCCATCATGTCAGAGTCAGAATGCCGCGTCTCTGCAAGTCTGTGCTTTGATGTTTTAAACATTACCATTAATAATGTTTTCAGCACCAGAATTAATTGCTTTGCTACTCTTTCCTACTCTCTTCATCCTACACTGACACATGAATAAATCAGCCTTAATCACCTTTGTCTCGAAATTTAGAAGGCAGGAATTTGGGACGATACCAAACTTGAATGTTCATCCTAGCGGTGTGTTTGTGTGACTGAAGGTAAATGAAGATTAATCCTTATTTTGGGTGGCTTTTGTACACGGTCTAATTCAGTGTATTTTTGAATACGAAACCTTTTTTCTCTCCTTCATGACGCTTTTCCCAAATACATAGAAAGTTCTTCAAAGATGGCTGCTGCCTCTGAAGACAGAACCTGAAATACTGGAATTCTAGCAAGACTCAATTTGGGTTGTCATTCATTGTAGAATGTTATGACTTTTGAATTGGTTTGGATTAGACGCTACAGATGTATTTTGGTGACTTCCAGATGTTCTGTTATCTATAGTTCCCAGCTGTGTCCTGAGATATTAAATGAGCTGGAAAACATTCTGACCAAGCTCTGTTAAACTCATCATACTCTGGGAAATGTAATTAGTGCCTTTTGGAGCTCACATCGCATAGCAACTCCTTCCCAAATAAACAATAAAAACGTCTTCTTGTTCATTTAGCCCCACCTCTTGTCTGCCACGCACCTCCCTTTGAGTGCCTTTGGCCCTACCCATTCTCAGGGGCCCTGCAATGTGAAGACAGGGTGAGGAATGTGTGAAGCATCCGAGGAAACATGAACTGCGATTTTCCCACAAGTATGAAAAAACAGAGACCGTGGCTATGGAATTTTTCTGACGCAATCATCCAGCAGGAAGGCCCCTGTACAGTCAAGCTGTATTATTAGGACCTATACATCCCAACTGGACTTGGAGAGCTGCTGACTATGTTAAAATACATAAGAGCGAAACTTGTTGATGGGCTGGTTTCAGAGCAGCACATATTCATTGTTTAAGGGCCAGCTTATTGTTTGTTGGGCAAGCCATCATTAAAAAATTAGATGTGAGCAGAACGCACAAGCAAAGTGATGGATAACTGACGGGCCCCCATGAGGACTTTGTAAGGACCCTCATGATTGCCTCTGTAATTCTGCATACATTAAGAGACAATGTTGAAAAGAATTCGCAAATACATAAAAAAAACAGTACCAACTTCAAGGAGTCTTTCTTTCTGTCCTGATGTAATTATCGCATATCCCATAATTGTTGTTATATTCATCACAGTGCTCCGTATTTATAGGGTCTGGTTTCATCATAGTAATAAAGCCACTCTGGGATTCTCATGCAAAGATTCGGAGGGAGAGAAATACATCACAGGGTAAAAGGCAGAAATACATGAAAATAAAGGAGGAGGATTTTGGATCCCGATATTTAATGTTGGAGAAGATAACAACAAAGTAGAAAGTCTCCTCTTGTCTGGACTTCAGGTCCAGGCTCCATCTTTGCTCCTTATTCACCCCGACCCAAATTCTGTTATAAAGGGAACCCAAAGCATCATATGTTTCTCCCAGTGTTTGGGTATATATTTAACACCCACATGTGAGGCCAGTGAGAGTGCCTAGGGAATGGAAAGGAAAACAAGCATGCCCTCTCTCGCTGCCCTTTGGTGCTGGCCTGCTATAAATACCTCCGGGTGGCGCGCCAGTTGCAGCATCAGCGGCATGGGAACCTCCTTCGGTCCTCGGCTTGGCCACTCAAGGCCAGTCTGAGAAGGATTCAGCCTACAGGCAGGCCATGAGGAGAAGAGGCTAAGAGTGTTCAATGTGGGCGGCGGAACATGGAAGGGAAAAATGTTTTGGCGAGTGGAAGGAAATATGTCCGTGGTGGTCTTTGGATGTGTCTTGGTCGCTCGTCTCTCCCTTGCCATCGTCCCCTTTTTCTAAAGACACCATGAATACCGCATTTATGTGGTTTTGTCTTAAGAAGATTGTGTGAATGAGGGCTTTTCAGACTCTTCTTTGCTGCACGGCAGTGAAGTGTTGATGCTACTCCCCACCCTAAAAAATTGGTTTTGACTTTTCAAAGGTTTGTGCTTCACAGCGCCGTCTCCCTGTGTCGGCGCACAACCGCTTTAGCTGAAGTTTTCAGAGTTAGCGGTAATAGCTTTAAACTGACAGACTAAACATCTCTCTTCCTGACTTTTCCACTTCTACTGAGTAAATAGTTCCACGCATATAAATAGGCTCTAATGATTATTTATTTTATGGCTAGTGAGGTTTCATGGAGAATTTGTAAGTGAAAAAGATGGTGCTTAGGGCCTCTTAGGAGACCTCCCGAGTGGTTTTGGAAGCTTCTTGTTGCACAGGCGACATCTTTGTGCGGTGTCTCAACTCAAATACGAGTTTACAGACATTAACATGGATTCAGTAAGTTGTAATTGATGTCCATGCACTAACTGTGTCTTTTCCAGCGCCTGACTTAAAAAAGAAAGAAGAAATAACATCAAAGATTTGTGTTGGGTTATTTAACATACTGAGTCAACAGATTAAATGTCTCTGTTGTTCATCCCCTCCTTGCACCTCTTAGCATTCTCTAAAGGTCTCGTTTTTTCTCACTCTCTTAATACTTTCCTTGCCTCTCACCCACTCCTACAAGGCTCACTTGTTATTTTTTCGTACAAGGTCCTGTAATTAAGTTTGACATAAGCACAGGGATTAAATATGCGGTTCAGAGGGGAGAGAAAGGAGCTCTGTTACAATCCCAAGGCCAGCTGTAAAATGGAACCAGATTGTGACACTTGGAGTTGGAAAGTTTCGGCGAGGTGCCGAAACTGGAGCCGCGTGTGGAGCTCTGCCCCTGGCTGAAAAATATTGTTAATCATTTCTAATCAGATGCGCGATACACATGTCAATCTAGTGGTTATTTACATTTTTGAAGCTTCACAACTGCTGCCAATGCTGACTAAACCTTGTCAAGCTTGCGGCTAAGCATATGATGTGCTGCCACAGACTAGACAGTGAAATACGTTCTTGGTAACGGAACAGGTAAACATTATACCCCTCATGATGCTTATGCCTTCCAACTAGAAATAATGTGGTTTGCAAACTGGTGCCATTGTCCATCCATCCATCTATCCATCCATCCATCCATCCATCATCTTCCGCTTATCCGAGGTCGGGTCACGGGGGCAACAGCCTAAGCAGGGAAACCCAGACTTCCCTCTCCCCAGCCACTTCGTCTAGCTCTTCCCGGGAGATCCCGAGGCGTTCCCAAGCCAGCCGGGAGACATAGTCTTCCCAACGTGTCCTGGGTCTTCCCCGTGGCCTCCTACCGGTTGGACGTGCCCTAAACACCTCCCTAGGGAGGCGTTCGGGTGGCATCCTGACCAGATGCCCGAACCACCTCATCTGGCTCCTCTCGATGTGGAGGAGCAGCGGCTTTACTTTGAGTTCCTCCCGGATGGCAGAGCTTCTCACCCTATCTCTAAGGGAGAGCCCCGCCACACAGCGGAGGAAACTCATTTCGGCCGCTTGTACCCGTGATCTTATCCTTTCGGTCATGACCCAAAGCTCATGACCATAGGTGAGGATGGGACCGTAGATCGACCGGTAAATTGAGAGCTTTGCCTTCCGGCTCAGCTCCTTCTGTACCACAACGGATCGGTACAACGTCCGCATTACTGTCCATCCATCCATCCATCCATTTTCTACCGTTTGGGGGGTGCTGGAGCCTATCTCAGCTGCATTTGGGGTACACCCTGGACGAGTCGCATCCTCATAGCAGGGCTAACACAGATAGAAAGACAACATTCACACTCACATTCACATTCACTGGTGCCATTGTGCCATGAACAATTCTAATCTCCCAAAAGAAGACAAAAAGAGCAATTTACCACATTACCTAACCTACCGATGGTGGAAAAAACTAACTGATTCGAGCCATAATGCAATGTGGAAAAAGTATTTCTCGTGCTATCATTCAATTGCTGACACCAAATATAGAAATATAGGCTAAGATCAGCCCCCAGTGCACCAAGCATGTTGATAGGATTTTCCTCTGTTCTGAACTCTGAGAGGTCTCACATGGAACTTTGCATTCTTAAATAACTCTGGCAAAACGCTTTAATCTTAATGAGTCTGAACAGCAAATCTCTCATCTGCAGCAAAAAGGATTAGGAATGCAGAAAAAAAGAAGAAGTGCCGTTCCTCTTTGATGAATTGTGTTTAGAAAATCCCTGGGCATGATGTTCTCCCAATGAGCAAAGTGTTAGGCAAGAATTCATGCTTTTATTCGAACAACACAACTTTATCTGTGCAAAACAGAACATGCATTTAAGTAAAGATACAAAAACACAAAAGCATCGCTGAATCAACTCCTCTGCAAATGATAAAGGTAACTAACTGTTTCCTTCAAGCAACTTCGCTACTTTAGCTTTGCACAAATTATGTACATTGTGTTTTGTACGTTTCATAAGTGGTGTATTTATTTATTCTGTTATATGTAGTTCTCTGCTGTTTGAAAAAACTGAATGACATCCTGTTTTGTGTTGTTCTTTGCCTTCTAGTACTTGAAAGACTAGGCAGTGATAAAGCAAGCAGTCAGTGTTTATAGTTAAAGAAAAATATGGAAAAATTGGACAGTTTTGCTTCAGGGCTCCCCTTATAGTGAACTATAAATACAAACCCTGTTTCCATATGAGTTGGGAAATTGTGTTAGATGTAAATATAAACAGAATACAATGATTTGCAAATCATTTTCAACCCATTTTCAATTGAATGCACTACAAAGACAAGATATTTGATGTTCAAACTCATAAACTTTATTTTTTTTTTGCAAATAATAAATAACTTAGAATTTCATGGCTGCAACACGTGCCAAAGTAGTTGGGAAAGGGCATGTTCACCACTGTGTTACATCACCTTTTCTTTTAGCAACACTCAATAAACGTTTGGGAACTGAGGAAACTAATTGTTGAAACTTTCAAAGCGGAATTCTTTCCCATTCTTGTTTTATGTAGAGCTTCATTCGTTCAACAGTCCGGGGTCTCCGCTGTCGTATTTTACCCTTCATAATGCGCCACACATTTTCGATGGGAGACAGGTCTGGACTGGAGGCGGGCCAGGAAAGTACCCGCACTCTTTTTTACAAAGCCACGCTGTTGTAACACTTGTCTTGTTGAAATAAGCAGGGGTGTCCATGATAACGTTGCTTGGATGACAGCATATGTTGCTCCAAAACCTGTATGTACCTTTCAGCATTAATGGTGCCGTCACAGATGTGTAAGACAGGTGTATTAGTGCCTTGGGCACTAATACACCCCCATACCATCACAGATGCTGACTTTTGAACTTTGCCCCTATAACAATCCGAATGGTTATTTTCCTGTTTGTTCCGGAGGACACCACAACCTCGGTTTACAAATATAATTTGAAATGTGGACTCGTCAGACCACAGAACACCTTTCCACTTTGCATCAGTCCATCTTAGGTGAGCTCGGGCCCAGCCAAGCCGGCGGCGTTTCAGGATATTGTTGATAAATGGGTTCGGCTTTGCATTGTACAGTTTTAACTTGCACTTACAGATGTAGCGACCAACTGTAGTTACTGACAGTGGTTTAACGAAGTGTTCCTGAGCCCAAGTGGTGATATCCTTTACACACTGATGTCGGTTTTTTGATGCAGTACCGCCTGAGGGATCAAAAGTCCTTAATATCATCGCTTACGTGCAGTGATTTCTCCAGATTTTCTGAACTTTTTGATGATTTTACGGACCGTAGATGGTAAAATCCCTTGACAGAATGTTGTTCTAAAACTGTTCGACAATTTTCTTACAAATTGGTGACCCTTGCCCCATCCTTGTTTGTGAATTACTTAGCATTTCATTGTAGCTGCTTTTATACCCAATCATGGCACCCAACTGTTCCCAATTAGCCTGCACACCTGTTGGATGTTCCATATAAGTGTTTGATAAGCATTCCTCAGCTTTATCAGTATTTTTTGCCACCTTTCCCAACTTCTTTGTCACGTGTTGCTGGCATCAAATTCTAAAGTTAATGATTATTTGCGGAAAATAAAAAGTTTATCAGTTTGAACATTAAATATGTTGTCTTTGTAGCATATTCAATTGAATATGGGTTGAAAAGGATTTGCAAATCATTGTATTCCGTTTTTATTTACATGTAACACAATTTCCCAACTCATATGGAAACAGGGTTTGTACCTTTTAGGCCAATGTACTAAATGTACATTCAAGGTTATCCACAAAGATAAGGTGGCCAAGAGACACTACATGTACAAACATTACCAAGACTCATCTGCAATACAGCAACTTAAGAAAAATATACAGTGTGCATAATTAGTGTTGCACTGAACAGTCCAGGCTTGGGAAACTTTTCATTAGTCTTTCTCTGGCAAAAGAGTCACATTTCGATTGGCTTTATTAAAATATCATTTGGCCACATATGCATGTACTGTAAATATAAACACACACAATCTAAGGCTTAGGCATGAAGATATCAAACTCTGGAAATAAGTGTTTTCTGTAAACAGTCAGAGGTCATAACTGATTATTTTCTTCTGGGTCCATAATGTCTTTTGAATCTGTGCTATTATTTTTACCAGGGTAGAAGTCAGAAAACTTTAGCATTAAAAAAGCCATTTCGGCCCAATTCTGACAAATTAAAAGATGCCAATTCATAAGTTTCTTGAACTAAGGCCTCGTATAGAAAAAGTATACGGGGCCTGTTTTACTAAGATCGAAACGTTTTCAAACATGCAGAAGACATGTACCACTTTTTATGGGCATTTTAGAAGCAGTCGTGCGATGTATCTACACTGACACCGCTTCTTTTTTTTCCCTTTTTTTACCGGTGAAGGTGCATAGTATGGAGGCTACACTACGGTGCTCAAGGCGCAAAAAATGTATCCTTCAATATTTTTTTTTTTCATATAGGATATATTCTCCACCAAAATGCATCGATTTCATTTGTTTTAACCCGCCATTAAGTAATTTAGCAGCTATGGAAATTATAAAAGAATGTTGCTGAATGTGTCTAATATTTTATTTATATTTTCCAACCGTCCAAACATGTTGAAACGCACGATTCTTTGTCCATCGTGTGTCTTTGCAGCGCGTTCACGCCTCTTTCTGGAACTGTGTCAATTTGCACGCCCTTTTCAAATGTCCTAAAAAAACACGCAAAAAATACCTGGCAAAATTATGATGAGAGTTGATAAATCACACTGCGCGTGCTGTATAATATATCTGCATTTTCTCCTCAAAGTATTGTTTGCGTTTTGATAAACAGTATATATTTTGCATATTAATGAACACAAAGACGCAAATTAGATTGCACGCCTTATTCTGCTGACTTCACGATGCAAATCACTGCACACACTTAGTAGATCAGATTTGCGTGTGTTATTAAGTTTGCACGTGGTTTAGTACATGCAAAACTTTAGCAAATCAGACCTATAGTGTTTTAAAAAACAATAAGTGACTTATTTTGCATTTTCAACTTTGAAAAACCCCAAATTATTCAGAATTTAAAAGGGAAATGAATACACAAGTATTACAATGTTTATTTTCAACTATAATATTCAATGCGGGTCTTTGTAGATTTTTCCCTTGTTTAACTATTAATTATTTAATTATTGATCCCTTATTTAATGTTTAAATTCAAAACAACTCTGCCTACTTTAGTTTGAGTTCCCTGATAGGGCAGTTGGTTGAGATTAAGCGATTTTTATCCAAACCGTAAAATAAACTAAGTTTGTAATCACACAGGGTGTCTGCACATTTTTCAAGATTGAATTTGACTACTTTCAAGACCTTTTGAAGACCTCTACATAGAAAAATTAAGGCTATATCTCGGGGTTAAAAGACCAACATTTGTATTTAAAAATGTGGACTTAAATTAGTTAACAAACAAACTTACAATACAAGCGCACATTTAATGAACAGTGGGGAGCATTCATTAATTGTTTGACATGCAAACTGCTTGGATAAACCATGAGCCTTCAGTTGCCTCCTGCACCTTTTAAATACTGGGCAGGGAAATAAAACACTGATTGGCCAAGGAAAATAAATTATTTGATAACCAAACACTGGTTTATTTGCTGGTGAAAGTAACTATGATTGATGTATGACATATGATGTTAGGAAGTGGATACTTTTAGCCCATTAATCTTCCTTATTAGTTAGCTAACCTCAAAGGGAAAAAGTGCATTGACATATCCTGTTTTTGCTGTAATTGTGTTTTTAATTTTTATTTTCCATCCATCCATCCATATTCTTCCGCTTATCCGAGGTCGGGTCGCGTGGGCAGCAGCCTGTGCAGGGAAGCCCAGACTTCCCTTTCCCGAGCCACTTCGTCCAGCTCTTCCCGGGGAATCCCGAGGCGTTCCCAGGCCAGCCGGGAGACATAGTCTTCTCAACGGTTGGACGTGCCCTAAACACCTCTCTAGGGCGGCATTCGGGTGGCATCCTGACCAGATGTCCGAACCACCTCATCTGGCTTCTCTCGATGTGGAGGAGCAGCGGCTTTACTTTGAGCTCTTTTCGGATGGCAGAGCTTCTCACCCTATTTCTAAGGGAGAGCCCCGTCACCCGGCGGAGGAAACTAATTTCGGCCGCTTGTACCCGTGATCTTGTCCTTTCGGTCATAACCCAAAGCTCATGAACATAGGTGAGGGTGGGAACGTAGATCGACCGGTAAATTGAGAGATTTGCCTTCCGGTTCAGCTCATTCTTCACCACAATGGATCGATACAACGTCCGCATTACTGAAGACGCCGCACCGATCCGCCTGTCGATCTCACGATCCACTCTTCCCTCGCTCAGGAACAAGACTCCTAAGGATATACAATGTTTAGCGTTGTAGAAGGGTGTTCGCTTAGCTTTACGTATAGCTTCCTGTTGGTTAATTAACTTCTTACCCAGTTCAAGACAAAACTTCTGATGCCATACATTTTAAATGTTTTGGATAAAAATGTTTTGTTTAATTGTGTCAAATGCTCTGGTTAAAGCCATAAACACTGCCGCTCCACACTCTTTGCTATCTATTGCATTGGTACTCTCCCTTTCGGACAGTTTACGGCTGATGTAGAGGATGGGTCGGTCGACGCCCTCCACCTGCTGGGACAAAACCTCTCCCAGACCCCTGCCCGACGCCTCAGCCTGCAGACAAAATGGGAGAGAAAAATCTGCATGTATAGGACCGGCTCTTCTCAGAGGGCCTTCTTAACCCTCTCAAACGCCTGCTGACAATGCCCCGTAAACTGGACCAGATCCGGGGCACCCTCTCGGGTGAGGTCAGATATTGGGCTAATCAGGTCTGCAAACCGGGGGATAAACCTCCGGTAGTTACCCGCCAGACCCAAATACTGCCCCACCTCTTTTTTCGTCTTGGGGGTGGGCATGCCGCACCTGCCCTCCTCCCAAGTGGTACCCCAAATGCTGTACTTCCCTCCGGCCAACTGCACACATACCTGGGTTGGCGGTGAGCCCTGCCTGCCTCAGGGACTCGAGCACTGCCCCCACCCGCTGCATGTGTTGTTCCCAGCCGCTACTTTGGATGATGACATCATCCAGGTAGGCGGCCGCGTAAACAGCGTGGGGTCGCAGCACCCTGTCTATGAAGCGCTGGAACGTGGCGGGCGCACAGAACAAGCCAAACGGAAGTGTTACAAATTGGTATAAACCTTCCGGAGTGGAAAAGGACATTTTTTCCTTGGACTCTGGTGACAAGGGAATCTGCCAGTAGCCCTTGGTTAAATCCAGTGTCGTGAAAAAACGCGCAGTGTCCAGCCGATCCAGGAGCTTGTCGACCCGAGGCATGGAGTACGCATCAAAACGTGATACTTTTTCCACCTTGCGGTAATCCACACAGAACCGCACAGACCCATCCTTCTTCCCTACCAGAACTATGGGGCAGCACCACACACTGTGGGATTCTTCTATTACCACCAATTCCAGCATGGATTTTCATTCCTCCCGAACTATTTTGTATTTGTGTTCGGGGAGCCTTTATGGCCGAGATCGCACCGTAACCCCCGGGCTGGTCTCAATATGATGCTGGATGAGATTTGTGCGGCCGGACCGAGGGGAGAAAATGTCAGAGGAGCGCCGCTGCAGCTTAGCAATATCCGCTTTCTGCGCTAATGTGAGCTGGTTATCACAGGGGAGTGGAGAGGGAGGGACAGGGCGCAGGATCTCTGGTCCCAACTCCTCTTCCTCCCTCACTACTGTTACCATAGATACAGGCTCCGCCTCCCTACATGCCTTCAGTAAGTTTAGATGGTAGATTTGCGTGTCTCCGCCCCGGTCCGAGCGTCAAACTTTGTAATCCACATCACCCACTTGCTGTGTGACCTCAAAGGGTCCTTACCACCTCGCAAGTCATTACGAGCTGGATGTTGGGAGAAATACAAGCAGTTTTTCTCCCGGTGAAAATTTTTTTAGCTGGGTCCCCTGGTTATACGTGCGTAGTTGCCGTTCCTGGGCACCGAGCAAATTCTCACGTGACAAGTGCCCCACCGTGTGGAGTTTTGCTCGCATACCCATAATGTACTGAATTTCATTTTTGCTGGAGCTTGGGCCCTCCTCCCAACTTTCTTTAATTACGTCCAACACTCTGCGTGGTTTCCTGCCATATAATAGCTCAAAAAGTTTAAAGACAGTGGAGGCTTGGGGTACCTCCCGCATCGCAAACATTAAGGGATCCAGCCATTTATCCCAATTTGGTTTGTCCTTGTGCATAAACTTACGGATCATGGTTTTTAGCGTTTTATTTAGCCGCTCCAATCAATCAATCAATCAATCAATGTTTATTTATATAGCCCCAAATCACAAATGTCTCAAAGGACTGCACAAATCATTACGACTACAACATCCTCGGAAGAACCCACAAAAGGGCAAGGAAAACTCACACCCAGTGGGCAGGGAGAATTCACATTCAGTGGGACGCCAGCGACAATGCTGACTATGAGAAACCTTGGAGAGGACCTCAGATGTGGGCAACCCCCCCCCTCTAGGGGACCGAAAGCAATGGATGTCGAGCGGGTCTAACATGATACTGTGAAAGTTCAATCCATAGTGGCTCCAAGACAGCAGTGAGAGTCCCGTCCACAGGAAACCATCTCAAGCGGATCAGCAGCGTAGAGATGTCCCCAACCGATACAGGCGAGCGGTCCATCCTGGGTCCCGACGAGCGGTCCATCCTGGGTCTCGACTCTGGACAGTCAGTACTTCATCCCTGGTCATCGGACCGGACCCCCTCCACAAGGGAGGGGGGGACATAGGAGAAAGAAAAGAAGCGGCAGATCAACTGGTCTAAAAAGGAGGTCTATTTAAAGGCTAGAGTATACAGATGAGTTTTAAGATGAGACTTAAATGCTTCTACTGAGGTAGCATCTCGAACTGTTCCCGGGAGGGCATTCCAGAGTACTGGAGCCCGAACGGAAAACGCTCTATAGCCCGCAGACTTTTTTTGAGCTCTAGGAATCACTAATAAGCCGGAGTCTTTTGAACGCAGATTTCTTGCCGGGACATACGGTACAATACAATCAGCAAGATAGGCTGGAGCTAGACCGTGTAGTATTTTATACGTAAGTAGTAAAACCTTAAAGTCACATCTTAAGTGCACAGGAAGCCAGTGCAGGTGAGCCAGTACAGGCGTAATATGATCAAACTTTCTTGTTCTTGTCAAAAGTCTAGCAGCCGCATTTTGTACCAACTGTAATCTTTTAATGCTAGACATTGGGAGACCCGAAAATAATACGTTACAGTAATCGAGACGAGACGTAACAAACGCATGGATAATGATCTCGGCGTCTTTAGTGGACAAAATGGAGCGAATTTTAGCGATATTACGGAGATGAAAGAAGGCCGTTTTAGTAACGCTTTTAATGTGTGACTCAAAGGAGAGAGTTGGGTCGAAGATAATACCCAGATTTTTTACAGTCACCTTGTTTTATTATTTGGTTGTCAAATGTTAAAGTTGTATTATTAAATAGAGGTCGGTGTCTAGCAGGACCGATAATCAGCATTTCCGTTTTTTTGGCATTAAGTTGCAAAAAGTTAGCGGACATCCATTGTTTAATTTCATTAAGACACGCTTCCAACTGACTACAGTCCGGCGTGTTGGTCAGCTTTAGGGGCATGTAAAGTTGGGTGTCATCAGCATAACAGTGAAAGCTAATACCGTATTTGCGTATGACGTCACCCAGCGGCAGCATGTAGATGCTGAAGAGTACAGGGCCAAGGACCGAACCCTGGGGAACTCCACACGTTACCTTAACATAGTCCGAGGTCACACTGTTATAGGAGACGCACTGCATCCTATCAGTAAGATAAGAGTTAAACCATGACAGGGCTGAGTCTGAAATACCAATTCGTATTTTGATACGCTCTAATAAAATATTATGATCGACGGTATCGAAAGCAGCGCTAAGATCGAGGAGCAGCAACATAGATGACGCATCAGAGTCCATCATTAGCAATAGATCATTAGTCAGTTTTGCGAGGGTTGTCTCAGTCGAGTGATTTGCCCTGAAACCGGATTGAAAGGTTTCACATAGATTGTTAAATGCTAAGTGCTCATTTAGCTGCTCTGCAACAATTTTTTCGAGGATTTTCGAAATAAAGGGAAGGTGAGACACCGGTCGGTAGTTTACCATGAGGTTTGGATCGAGGTTAGGTCTTTTAAGGAGAGGATGAATAACCGCTTTTTTGAATGCAACGGGAACAGTGCCCGAGGAAAGTGATAAGTTTATAATATTTAGCACTGATGGACCTAATAATACAAAAAGCTCCTTGATAAGTTTCCCAGGAAGTGGGTCAAGTAAACATGTTGTTTGTTTTATTCCATTTACACGTTGTAACAATCCTTCTAATGTTATTTCATCAAAACGAGAGAAACTATTTTGGATATTTGCAGTATCCGCCGTATATACAATCGTATCTGTGTTACTATAACACCGTTGTAGCTGGGACGCATTGTCTTTAATCTCCTTTCTAATAAGTTCAATTTTCTTATTAAAGAACTTCATAAAGTCATCTGCCGAATGGGTGGAGCTACTGGAAGGAGTCCCTTGTTGGGTTAGCGATGCTACTGTACTAAACAAAAATTTTGGATCGTTTTTATTAATGCGGATGAGATTTGAGTAATAATTAGTTTTAGCTAAGGTAAGCATGCGTTTATAAGTTATTAAACTATCACTCCATGCTTGATGGTGCACCTCAAGTTTAGTCGTGCGCCATTTGCGTTCCAGCTTTCTACATAATAATTTCTGAGCTCTAGTTTCTTCAGTAAACCATGGCGTACGCCTTTTTGGAGCCTTTTTTAACTTCAGCGGTGCTATACTATCAATGGTTTCGCGCAGGGCGTTGTTAAAGTTGTTAGTGAGGTTATCAATAGAGCCCACATACTTTGGGAACGGTGCCATTACCGAGGGCAGTAGGTCCGCAAGAGTCGTCATTGTGGCAGCATTAATGTTGCGGCTGCTATAGCAGTTATTATTATTATTATTAGCTTGCCGAACATGAGTCTGAACTTCGAATTTTATAAGGTAATGATCGGACATTACTTTAGTATACGGGAGTATCATAACTTTGGAGACGGTGATACCTCTGACAAGCACTAGGTCTATCGTATTACCGCTGCGATGCGTCGGTTCATTTATTATTTGTGTAAGACCACAGCTATCATTTATAGTCTGGAGCGCCACGCACGGTGGGTCCAATGGGGTATTCATATGGATATTAAAGTCCCCCATTATAATTATATTATCGGCGTGCGTCACTAGATCAGCAACAAACTCTGAGAATTCACTAATAAAGTCCGAATAGGGCCCTGGGGGGCGGTAGATAACGGCCAGGCACAGAGGCAGAGGTGTGGCAGACTTCATAGAAAGCACCTCAAACGATTTATATTTATTATTTAAGTTAGGACTAAAGTTAAAGTTTTCGTTGTATATTAGTGCGACACCCCCTCCCCTTTTGAGGTGACGGGCAATATGCGCATTCGTATAGTTAGGAGGGGATGCCTCATTTATCGCAAAAAAGTCGTCTGGTTTAAGCCAGGTTTCGCTAAGACCGATGACGTTAAGCCCACCCATTTGTGGATGGTACACGCTGGTGCGGATCGCTTTAATTCCCAATAACTTGTAGAGTTCCTTTATCGTGCGTGACATAAAGGACGTGCCCTGGTCAGTCAGAATCTCCTTCGGGATTCCAACTCGGGAGATGACCTGAAACAGTGCTTGCGCCACACTCTTTGCAGAGATGGACCGCAGGGGCACTGCTTCGGGGTAGCGTGTTGTGTAATCCACCAGGACTAACACAAAGCGATATCCCTTTGAGCTCAGGAGAAATGGTCCGATGAGGTCCATCCCAATTCTCTCGAATGGGACCTCCATGAGCGGCAATGGCTGCAAAGGTGCCTTCAGAGTGGCCGCTGGGTTCACCAGCTGGCAGTCCGGGCAGGCAGCGCACCAATGGCGCACGTCTGCCCGGCCAATAAAACCGGACCATGACCCGATTGAATGTTTTGTATATTTCATGTATATTTCAGCTCATTTAATTTCCTATGTCCTCTGTGTATTTAATGTATATCTGGATTTCTCATGACATATTATCTGTATGTAATATTGGCTGCATTTCTGATAGTTGTTTGTGTGCCATGTTGTCCCAGACCACAGCAAACATTACCCAGCTTGCATATATTGTTATAAATCCATTCGAAGAAGACAGCCCGCCATTCTCTTTAACTTGGACCTTTGGCCATCCTAAGCCGGTAGTATCTAAACATTATCTCAACCTCTAAGAAGCCTCTGTTTTACTAATGTTTTCCAATTTTGTAAAAATGGGTACAATAAATATTATCTTTCAACATTTCGGTCAACAAAGATTTGTGTCAGCCTGTGACACAGTCATTTTGATAGTAGCCTAATATAGCTAATATAGACACTTACGTCATGGGTTGCCTTCATTATAACACTGATATATGGCTTTTCATTTTTTACGGCTCTAAACAGATTTTTTTTTTATTTTTTTTTATTTTTGGTCCAATATGGCTCTTTCAACATTTTGGGTTACCGACCCCTGGTCTAGTCCTAAAATAACCATTATCATTATGCACTCATCAGAGCGTGACTTTAAGACTCCTATGTTAAGAATAGTCACTAAATATTGCCCTTTTAAATACACATGTTCTTCTTATACATAGCAGTCATGTCATCTTCATTGACAAAGGTAGGTATGGAAATGTCTGCAGTTAAGCATGCTATTATACAGCGGTGTTTATTTGTATTTGATTAATACATTATTGATCATATGGTAATGTAATCCAAATCAAAGCGACTCAACATTTACTTGATTAATTATTGCGCCGTGGTATAATTTCCCCAAACAGTCAACGGTGGTACGGGTTAAAGCAAAAAGCCTCTGGCAAGTTAAGCCTGCTCCAACTACAAAGAGCCTCGCTGCACTGGGACCTGCTCAGGGTACCCGCTCTCCTAGAACCCACCCACCTCCCTACATGCCCCCCGGGGCCTTTGGAGGACTGCTCAGGCTGCACTTATTTTACCTTTCCTTTCAAATCAGCACTGCCCTTTGTTTCCAGCAATGAATGTACACAAAGGACATATGGATGATGTATTAGGATCATAATAATGAGAGCATATTGGAAGGCCTGAATATGTTCTTATACAGAAAAGAAATGTTATTTCGCATTTTGCATGTATATCACTATAAGTTCACTCCGTATCTCTGCCTTTCCCATAAATCAATGCCTTCTGTTTGGCGACAAGTGGTAAATATTGCCTTGCACTTGACCTGTATTGATCCACCAGTAAGATGTAGAACCAATCTACCACACTGAGCCTAAACATCTGGTCACCAGAGTTCTCCTTTGACTGACAGATAACATCTGGGAAGTCTGCTACTATCACAGGAAACAATGTTACTATCTCCTCCTCCCCTCTGTCTCTGCTCACTCTCACTCCAGTGTCCCTCTTTCCTCATGTCCTGCTCATAAGCACATCTCTCCCATTGACTTCCCTTTAACCCCTTCCAGACTGCTCCCTGCCCAGGCTCACGGACAACACTGGGTGCTTGATTATTAATGTATTGGCATCAGTATGGACGCCCATTCTTGGTTAGTTTCAACGATTCATTGTACAACTGGAGTACAGATTAGCCCGTCTTGTGGCTTATTCCAGCTAAAGCACATTCCAACAGTATTCATATTAGGTAGATATCAAATTGTCCATAGGGGTAAATGTGAGGGTGAATAGCTGTTTGTAAATATGAGCCCTGCGTTAATAGCCTAGATGTACCCCACCTCCTGTTCGAAGTCAACTTGGATTGGCTCCGCAATACCCATGGCCCTAATAAGAAAAGATTGATATAGAAAATTGATAAATGTATGTTTTTTCTTTGTCTATTCAATGGCCTATGTTAAAGAGGTGACCTGTCTCAAGAGTAACTTGCTTCTCACTCAAAGTCATTCACTTGTGACCCTGAACAGGATAAGCTGTAGACAATTATTTTGGGTCCCATACTGCATTTTTTCCACAATCTTGATGTTACGTAGGGTTTTCATATTCGTATTTTCCCATTCAGTCTGCAGACACACATGTAAGTTTTAAATCAATCAATTGATCAAATATTGTGTATATAGCCCTTAATCACAAGTGTTTCAAAGGGCTGCACAAGAAAAAAACTTAACCCCCACTCCTGCCCCCTGGTCGACCAGTGCAATAGATGTCGAGTGGATCTAGTTAATAGTGTGAGAGTCCAGTCCATGGTGGGGCCAGCAGGGGATCATCTTGAATGGAGACAAGTCAGCAGCGCAGAGACGTCCCCAGCTGATGCACAGATGAGTGGTCCACCCCAGGTCCCGACTTTGAACAGCTAGCGCTTCATCTGTGGTCACTTGAGATAACCTGAGAGGGGGCAGAGCAGAAAAGAAATGGCAGATCAACTGCTCTAAAGGGGGGTCTATTTAAAGGCAAGAGTATACAAATGAGTTTTAAGGTGAGACTTAAATGCTTCTCCTGAGGTAGCATCTCTGTTACTGGTAGAGCATTCCAGTGTACTGGAGCCCAAATAGAAAATGCTCTGTAGCCCGCAGACTTTTTGGGAGGGCTCTGGGAATCACTAATAAGCCGGAGTTCTTAAAATGCAGATATCTGGCCGGGACATATGGTACAATACAATCAGCAAGATAGGATGGAGCTAGACCGTTTAGTATTTCATACGTAAGTAGTAAAACCTTAGAGTCACATCTTAAGTGCACAGGAAGCCAGTGCAGGTGAGCCAGTATATGCGTAATGTGATCAAACTATTTTGTTCTTGTCAAAAGTCTAGCAGCCACATTTTGTACCAACTATAATCTTTTAATGCTAGACATAGGGAGGCCCGAAAAAAATGCATTACAGTAATCGAGCCAAGACATAACAAACGTTGAATAAGGATCTCAGCCTCGCTGCTGGACAAAATGGAGCAAATGTTTGCGATATTATGGAGAAAAAAAAGGCTGTATTAGTAACACTCTTAATATGTGACTCAAATAAGAAAGTTGGTTCGAAAACAATACCCAGATTCTTTACGGAGTCGCTTTGTGTAATTGTCTGGTTGTCAAGTTTTCTGGCTAGCAGGACCGATAATCAGCATTTCTGTTTTCTTTATGTTGAGTTGCAGAAAGTTAGCAGACATCCATTGTTTAATTTAATTGGAGACACGCCTCCAGGTGACTACTATCTGGCGTGTTGGTCAGCTTTAGGGACATGTAGAGTTGGGTGTCATCAGCATAACAATGAAAGCTAATACCGTATTTATGGATGATGTCAACTAGCGGCAGCATGTAGATGCTGAAAAGTGCAGGGCTACGAACCGAACGCTGTGGAATCACGTTACCTTAACATACTCTGATGTCACATTGTTATAGGAGACGCACTGCATCGTGTCACTAAGATAGGAGTTAAACCAAGACAAGGCTAAGTCTGCCGTACCAATACGAGTTTTGAGGCGTTCTAATAAAATATTAAGAAAGAAGCAACATAGATGACGCATCACCATCGATAATTAGCAACAGATCATTAGTCATATTTGTGAGAGCTGTCTCCGTCGAGTGATATGGTCTGAAACCAGACTGAAAGGGTTCACAGAGATTGTTAGACGCTAAGTGTTCTTTTACTGCTGTGCAACAGTTTTTTAGAGGATTTTCGAGATAAAGGTAAGGTGAGACACTGGCCGGTAGTTTACCATGAGGTCAGGATCCAGGTTAGGTCTTCTAAACCCTGGATAAATAACTGCTTTTTGGAAGGCTAGGGGAACAGTGCCAGAGGAAAGTGATAAGTTTATAATATTTAGCAATGATAGTCCTAATATTACAAACAACTCCTTCCCAGGAAGTGGGTCAAGTAAGCATGTTGTTTGTTTTATCTTATTAACATGCCGCGGGAGTTCCTCTAATGTCATTTCATCAAAAAGAGAGAGTATTTTGGAGGGCAATATCTGTCGTACATACATTTGTATCTACATTAATAGAACCCAGTTGGAGCTGGGACGTGATGTCTACAATCGCCTTTCTAATGAGTTTATTTTTCTTATTAAAGAAATTCATAAAGTCAACTGCCGAGTGGGTGGAGCTACTGGGAGAAGTCCCTTGTCGGGTTAGCATGCTACTGTACTGAACAAATATTTAGGATCGTTTTTATTGAGGCGGATGTGATTGGAGTAGTAATTCGCTTTAGCTAAGGTAAGCATGTGTTTATAAATGTTTAAACTATCACTCTATGCTTGATGAAAAACCTCAAGTTTAGTTAATGAAGGCAGGTCCATGTGGTTAATTGACAAATGAGGCGCACTTTGCTATGATGCAGTTGTTTTAGCTTTGTGAAAAATATGGGGAAAAAAAAAAATTTTTACAGTTGGGAATGTCATTGAAACCCGTGAAAAAGATAATACTTAAAATTTGAAAAGGTTGTATCTATCCAGGCAGCGATTGACGTGTGTACTTATATTGCCGCGGTGATTTGAGCGCATGTATGCATGTGCAACAGCCTCTTCTTGTGGCTGGATGTCACTCCAAAGATGAAACTTTGTTTCACTTATTTAGTGTAGCTACTAAATGGATGCAAAACACTTTTCTTCAGCTAAATTCAGACACTACTGAAATCATGGTCTTTGGCCCACAGAAGCAAAAAGAAACTATTAGTAGTCACCTTGAGACCCTCTCACTGAAACCTAATAATCAAGTTCGAAATCTAGGGGTAATAATGGTTTCAGAGTTTAACTTTAACAGCCACATTAACATCAGCAGCTTTTTACCACCTGAAAAACATTTCCAAAATCAAAGGAATAGTGTCCAAAGCAGACTTTGAAGGACTAATCCATGCCTTTGTCTCCAGCAGGTTAGACTACTGTAATGGCCTTCTCACTTGGCCCTCTAAAACAGTGGTTCTCAAATGGGGGTACGCGTACCCCTGGGGGTACCTGAAGGTATGCCAAGGGGTACGTGAGATTATTTAAAAATATTATAAATACAGCAACAATTCAAAAATATTTTATAAATATATCAATTGAATAATAGTTCAACAACATATGATTGTAAGTTCATGAACTGTGAAAAGAAAAGCAACAATGTTGTTGACAGCTAGATTTTTTTGTGGACATGTTCCATAAATATTGATGTTAAAGGTTTCTTTTTTTGTGAAGAAATGTTTAGAATTAAGTTAATGAATCCAGATGGATTTTTATATATTTTTTTCCAAATAGTTCAAGAAAGACCACTACAAATGAACAATATTTTGCACTGTTATACAATTTAATAAATCAGAAACTGATGACAAAGTTCTGTATTTTACATAGTTATCTCTTTTTTTAACCAAAAATGCTTTGCTCTGATTAGAGGGTACTTTAATTAAAACAAATGTTCACGGGGAGTACATCACTGATAAAAGGTTGAGAACCACTGCTCTAAAAGAACTGTAATGCAGCTGCGGTACATCAGGAAAGCTGCTGCTTGAGTCCTGACTAGAACCAGGAAATATGACCGTATTAGTCCAGTGCTTAGGTCACTGCACTGGCTTCCTGTTGCTCAGAGAATAGACTTTCTTGTGTACAAGTCTTTTCATGACATGTTAGAGTCATATGAACCATCTCGGCGTATGAGAACTTCATAGAGTGGTCTCCTGCTGGTGCCTGGAGTCAGGAACAAACATGGTGAAACTGCGTTGTAGTTCTATGCTCCTAAAATATGGAATAGTCCTCCAGAAAATATGAGACAAGCCTTCTATTTTTATTTCATTGTGCGTATGACATTGGAAAGTATTTATCTACAGTACTTGGTTTTATTGAAATTGTGATTGTTTTATGACTCCATTTTTTTTTATCTTAATTTGAATCATGATTATTTTTATGATTATTAATCCATCAATTTTCTACCGCTTGTCCCTTTTTTGGGGTTGCCGGGGGGGCTGGGCTGGAGCCCATCTCAACTGCATTCGGGCGGAAGACGGTGTACACCCTGGACAAGTCGCTACTTCATCGCAGGGCCAACACAGATAGACAGACAACATTCACATTCACATTATTTTATTTCTATTTTTGCCTTTGTGTAATTTTGTAACTTTGAATTGCCGTGTGTAAAAATTATGCTTTATAAATAAATGTGGCTTGCCTTGCCTTTCAGGAACTAAAGTGCTTAAGTCGATGGGAGTATGTGCAAAGCCAGACTTGAAAGGGAATTTCTTGGATGCACTCACTTACACACTTACGTATGGGGGAGACTGTCTTATGGTTATAATGTGCGCAACTCCACAGTTTTTTTTCCAGTTAAGCAAATGGGAGAATAGGGCACTTAATGAGTGCAGTACATCCAGGTTTTACCAGCTCACCTGTGAGCCTAAGGAGGACAAATGAAATAGGAAGTGAATACATGTGCGGATGTTGAGTGCACTTGTAGTTATTTTGCTTTGCAAAATTCAAACTGTTAGGTGAAGTACTATTTTATACCTTACAGTATATTCCCACAAAAAAAACATACTTATAGAAGTGCAAACAATTTATATATATATATGTATATATATATATATATATATATATATATATATATATATATATATATATATATATATATATATATATATACACACAGGGCCTGATTTTCGAAGACTGCGATTAGGTTGCGCCTTGTCCAGGGTGTAACTCGCCTTCCGCCCGATTGTAGCTGAGATAGGCGCCAGGGCCCCCCGCGACCCCAAAAGGGAATAAGCGGTAGAAAATGGATGGATGGATATACATATACATGTACAAAAAAAGTGCAAACCCCCTTTAAATGACGATTTTGCATGTACTATAGGCGGCAACACCACCGAGACACTCGATCATTTACTGCACATTCATGTTATCATGGCTTGCATGTTCTCCCCGTGAATGCGTGGGTTCCCTCCGGGTACTCCGGCTTCCTCCCACTTCCAAAGACATGCACCTGGGGATAGGTTGATTGGCAACACTAAATTGGCCCTAGTGTGTGAATGTGAGTGTGAATGTTGTCTGTCTATCTATGTTGGCCCTGCGATGAGGTGGCGACTTGTCCAGGGTGTACCCTGCCTTCCGCCCGATTGTAGCTGAGATAGGCGCCAGCACCCCCCGCGACCCCGAAAGGGAATAAGCGGTAGAAAATGGATGGATGGATGGTCCTACCCGTGGCCTTTTGATATGTTTTCAAACCTGCAGGAGACAGCTACCACATTTTATGGGCATTTTAGACCCAGCTCAAAGTGCATCTACGAAACCCACTTTTGTTTCTCTTTTTTTTTAGCGCTGAAGGTGCGATCATGGGACAGAAGAGCAGGTTATTGTGCTCGAAACCCCAAAAAAAACATACTATAAAAAATGTTCATCATACAGGAGATGTGTTATTCCTATATGAAGAAAGGAACACCATAAAAAAAAAAATAAAGGACACAAAATACATACATGGAATTCGTTTTAATCAGCCCCTTAAGTCAGCCAGCATACAGCTAAAACAAACCTAAAGGATGTTGCTGAATAGATGATACCATATTTCCTTGAATTGCCGCCAGGGAACTAATTAATTTAAAACCTTTTCTCACTCCTGCGCTTACCAAAGGCATGCGGTAAAAGTAAGCATGCGCTAATTATTTTAAAACTTCTTCTCACTACGGCGCTTACCAAAGGCATGCGGTAAATTTAGGCCTGCGCTTATACATTTGAGTGTGATGTAAGGATACTATCATGAAAAGCACATTTAATAAAAAACAAAACGTTAATGTACGGGAGCCTGTGAATGACTGTATCTTACCTTGGGGGGGGATGTTCCACATATTCACTATTTACCCAATAAATCTAGTCTAAGAGAGAGTGAGAGGAGACGGCTTATATAGTTGAACAATTTACTGTATACACCACATAAACATACAACAACCAGACAATAATAAACACACATTAATTACACTCATACACTCGCCCCCACTCACACGCTACCTCCCCAATCTTCTGGCTGGGCCAGAAGATTGTCCTTTGTGGTCCTGCTGAATCGGTGGTGCACGTAGGGCTGGGTCAGTTGAAACTGCTGGATACAAAGGGGGCGTTGGAGATGGGGGACCTCTCCCGTCGTAGAGAAAAGAAGTGGGGGCGGGGGGCTCAGCAGATCTTCCATTAGCCGCCTCACAAGTCCAGTCTGGAGCGAGAGTAGAACCAGCCTCTTTCTGGGTCACCTTTCTGTCGTCTAGTCCGTGAGCACGTGCAATTAACACTCCAACCTTGCGTTGTCCACTTCTCTCGCAGCAATGTAGCCACACGAACACACAACTAAACTCTTTATAATGTTCCACACTCACTCTCCAAATAGTAAACAGTCACAGGGGGGAGGGTCTCTTTAACGGCATGGCGCAGTGGGAGAGTGGCCGTGCGCAACCCGAGGGGCCCTGGTTCAAATCCCACCTAGTACCAACCTCGTCACGTCCGTTGTGTCCTGAGCAAGACACTTCACCCTTGCTCCTGATGGGTGCTGGTTGGCGCCTTGCATGGCAGCTCCCTCCATCAGTGTGTGAATGTGTGTGTGAATGGGTAAATGTGGAAGTGGTGTCAAAGCGCTTTGAGTACCTTGAAGGTAGAAAAGCGCTATACAAGTACAACCCATTTATCATTTATTTATAACTAATACGTGACTAAACCTGCCGTTCGTGAAGTCACTGTGCAGCAAACAAACAGACGTGCGAGCTGCGGTTAGCACACCCGTCCCATCTACTGACAACGTGAGTGCCCAAACTTCCTAAACTCTAACAAGTGCAACTTATAAACTTTGACTTGTAACACACTGAAAAAGGAAGCTTACTGTGGTTATTTCTCTGAACTTCAACCGTGGTGAACTATCTCCCGTGTAGTATTACCGACGCTACGTTGCTTGTTAATGCCGGAGCTCTTTAACACTTTGTTTAACTTGCCGGCGGAAACGGAACTACCCGTAACCACAGCAACCGGAAACCATAGCAACCAAGCCATAGCAACGGCTAAACAACTGAAAGAAACACATTTTACCTTTCCAAACGACACGAATGAAATAGAAATAAATAATGATAATTTAACCCTTAACAGAAACGAGCTCCTATTTGTAGAACTAAAGGAACAATTACTTAAATATGCAAACCTTCAGAACAGTTAATATGTAGCATAAAAAATGCAGATGGCCTTAAAACGCCACAATACTCAGTCACCGTCTGTAAGACCCCAAAATAACGACTCAACATAAACATAAATTCAATTGGATCAGAAACATTGGAGGAAACAGGATTAAACCCCGATGCTAACTACCCATAGAAAATACATGGGTACGGCCAGTAGCTACAGTACTATTAGCAAACAAATTCACTTACCAACTAGGCTTAATATCTTAACATTGCCACTTTCTCTCATCGCAACTCGGCCCAAATTATTTTTAAACATATTATTTTTCACTATAAAATGGTTCGGTCAATCCGCGTATGGAGGTACCGAACCCTATGCGGTACCTCTGGTACCTTTAACAAGGTTAAGGGTTCGGTACCTTTAACAAGGTTAAGAACCACTGGTCTAGAGGGCTCTCATAATGTTAAAAAGAAGATTTAGGTGGTTCTAAACAGTTTATTATACTCCATCAATGTATAATATTTAAATTATAATGAATAAGGTGGCGACCTTCCTGAATGCAGCTGAGATAGGCTCCAGCACCCCCCGCACTCCGAAAGGGACAAGCGGTAGAAAATGGATGGATAAATGAATGAATAAATTCATTTATTCTGGCAGACAAACATAGAAACACTTCATCACTCCTTGTGATTTGATAGACATGCAACAGCACCCACTGACAAGGGATATGGGAAAAAAGCAGGAATGCTTATCCATGTCCCGTCCCTAATTTACAATCAACTTATATGTTGGTTATAAATGTTGGTTAAATAGTCGAAGTTTCAGCAACAGATTTGATGGATGCATGACAATTTCAGAACAAGAATATCATATGCTGGAAAAAACTTTGTCAGTAGCATTAAGGGACCATGAGATTAGCTCCATCTTGCCTAGGTATCTTTAGTCTTCTGGAGCTTTGTCTGGTGTGTTCTGTCCCTTATTCCACAGTGAGTTCTTTTGCACCTGTGTTCCACAGTTGAGATAGTCCAAACAACTAGTCATGTTTTTGATAGTTTCCCAACAACACATTTTTTAATGCAAGGTTGAACACTCTTAGGCTTTAATTTCTCCGCTCACATTGTCCCACAGTTTCACCGCCGCTACAGATAACGTTTGAGCCTTAAATGTGGAATTCACCATGTTATGTTTGAATCTCAGTACACCCCTGAGTTCAGGTGGACCCTCTCTGGGTGAAAACAGACTCTGCATATTTGCAGGTAGAGCCCTTTGTGAGGCCATAAACATAACTTGAAGGCTACTGTATCAGATCATATCATGTAGTTAAAATGACATGATTATGAACAGACCATATGTATGTGCTATATATGGGGCATAATGTATCATTCTAATTGCCTTTTTCTGGAGCTTAAATAGCGGTTCAATAGTGTCCCTGTATGTGTGCCTCCAAACTTCAGCGCGATACTGTAAATGCGGCAAAATAAGAGCTAAGTAAATCGAGTCGATGGAAGTGCTTCTTTGTACAAATTAATTTATCATGTTCAGGCTCAGAAAAGCGATAACAGCAAAAAATGGGTATTTACAGTTCCACAAACCTGGACTTACTATTGATTATTTTATTTCTCCATCCATCCATTTTCTACCGCTTGTCCCTTTTGGGGTCGCGGGGTGTCGCTGGAGCCTATCTCAGCTGCATTCAGGCCGTAGGCGGGGTACACCCTGGACAAGTCGCCACCTAATTGCAGAGCCAACACAGATAGACAGACAACATTCACACTCACATTCACACACTAGGGCCAATTTAGTGTTGCCAATCAACCTATCCCCAGGTGCATGTCTTTGGGAGTGGGAGGAATTGTTAATTAGCTTGACAGTTAGCAGGACTACGAAAAATTTAAATAACTGATTTGCACAAAGCTGGAGGATGGTGCAAGGAACTGGACGATCTGCATTAAAGTGTTACAAAAGTTTGTTTGAGTCACTATAGCAGCAATGAAGTGTCCACCCCACAGAAACAATAATGGCCTGTCGGTTATCTATCATGAATCAGGAAGTAGCGTACTATCTCATTTATACATGGACAAAGAAAACAAATACAATGCTTCTCAATGAGTTTCACGTCTGTTGACGGTTCAGCTTTGGCAGAGGCTTGCACTCCACCGAATTTCTGAACGTTGAGCTCCAGGCACATAATGTACGTAGTGTGAGTGCACCCAATCTCTGCAGCACAGTACTCAATGTTCTCATTTGCTTTCACAAAGCCATGATAAAACATGAGCACACATGTGAATGTGTGCGCATATCTCAACCATGTAGGTTGGATGGCACAGGCGGGTTGGTTTAGACGTTGATTGTTTAAATTATTTCTGCATGTACGGATGGTTATACTGATCCGTGGACAGATTTAGGTTTCCTCTTCTGCTGTTGAACAGATCGCCGGTTAAAATATATACTTACATGAAAGGGTGTTATCTGCTTCACTGTGTATTTCCTTCCCGCACGCTCAGAACGGCATTGGCGGTGGAGATAAAGCGAACACGCGTTTGTTAGGTTGAGTTTGTGAAGCGCCAAGGAGGCGAGCGAGAAAAAAGCCCTTCATTTAAGCATGCCTCCATCAGTCCCAGCCTCTGATGTACAAAGAGCCCAGAGGAATGAGCTTCACAGCTGTTTGTAAACTATGGGAACAGGAAAGGTCAACAAAGTAATGCATTGCGTTTCTCTCTCTATTTCTCCCCCTCGCTCTGCCTGTGTTCCGTACTGAGACATCATGGCCGCCTTAGCACGAGTGGTGCAGTTGAATTACTGTTCTTGCCCGGAGAATAATGGCGAAAGCATAACCCCATTGTATTCTTTGATAAACTCTGGTATACGCTGAGGAAGAGACGCGCTTCAAGGGCACAATTGCCTTGCAAATCTACCATGGCAAAGTTTTTCTGAATAAGAGAGAAAGGTTGGGGGAGAAGCGGGAAGTGGAGGGCGACGGAAGGGTGGGTGCAGCATGGGTGGGGGGATGGAGTGAGGGTGGTCCGTGTAGCAGGGTGACATGTGTTATCTTGGGGTGCAGAGGTCTTTGTTTGCAGGGCAGGGGGTATAGATTTCCTCTCCATGTCAGCGCCTTTATTTATGGCTCAGCACAGAGGAACAATAGCAAACTAATCCACAACTGAATCAGGTTTAATATTCCAAGCGCAAATATTAATTCACTGCCTAAAAGGAGGAAATGCAGAACGTGATGGAAATACGCAAACAAATAAAGAACAACAGAAGCAAGGATCCTTGACTGAAAATTTCCATCCTGACTCTTTTATATGAGTGCTTTTCTTCTTATTATTATTACTTACCAGGCCTTCTGCGCTCTCATCGCCGCATTCTGTCTGATTTCTTTATTCATCTTCTTAATGATTTTCTATAGAAGACTGAGAGCTTCGGGAAGCTGAAAAGCCGCATGTTGTTTTTGGCTATTCTTCTCGCTAAGCTTGGGGTTTCTGATCTGGATTTGAATATTTATTACAGAAAATAATAAGAGGTTGTAAAAAATAAGTCCCCGCGGTGCTAGGCTGTAACTTCTAGGGGTAATCAGTAAGTCTCGTATGCAAGGAGCAGGGTGATGATGGCCAGTTGTCTGATACCTGTAAAACACAGACTACACCTTGCAGCCAGAAACCAAAACCGAGGCTGCTTTTTTCCAAACACTTCCAACCTAGTTTTGTTCTCCCTGGAAACAAAACAGATGTGCCACTGGGGTGAGATCGTTTGACTGGTTTCAAATGTACTTTTACTTGCTCTGACATTGAAACAAGTGACAGGATGTGTAAGTGACAGCTTTAACAGAACATCTCTTGCTTGATCCAACACTGGTTTGCATTTGAAACAACTGATACTTTGCCTTCTATTTGACGGTTATTTTTATTTACCTTTTTTAAGACAACTTTGACAACAATTTTGGAGAATGGTCTGATGTCTTTTTGTCTAGTCTGCATGAAGTATCCCAACCTACCTCACCATTGTTCAATACCATATGTTGCGTTTAAAGATCTAGTTCTTTACTGGATTAGGATGCTGGCCCATCTTTATATACCTATTCATTCATGACCGTTAATAAAAGAAGCTGATAGAAAAAGAGATTTCTACAGTAGATAACCAAACAAACAAAACACGCGTGCCTGTCCACGCTGCTGCAATATAATGCACACATACACGCTTGCCTCAATAATCCCACATTGGGGGGTAACGGTCTGTTGTGTTCCAGCCTGAAAAACCATTGTGATGTTCAAAGAGACTTCACAGAAGCTTGAAGCATTGATAAGGTCTAATGTGATGAGGGGAAGGCAAACTTCATCTTTTATACATGGCGACATCATGTGAAAGGTCATTTTATCTTAATCCTCAAATCTGCCGCATCCAGGCTTGTGGCCCCACGTTTTCTAAAGTTGAGCAAAGAAATAATCTCGGAGTCTATTCTGAAGAAGGCCCTTTATTATCTTCTCCACATGGTCCAATCAGAAGACATCATTAAAGTCTTCTACCAATACACTATGAGGAATTATTTTTTTTTTTCCTTTCTAATCGCCTCCAATTGTATCATAGAATCAGCTGGACTCTAGGCCCATGGTGAGAACCTTTATTACATTCAGTGATTATATATCAAATTCTGCCTTATTCAACAGCCCCCTCTTCCCAATACACCACCAGCCTCTTTTACACACAGAACCTAGGGACAAGAGCCTTTAAATGGTCAAATACTTACAAGACAATGTCAAAAATAGGTATACAGTTAGAGGTCATTTATCTCTCCATTTTTATAGACCATTTATCCCACCCAGTGTGATGGCGCCAGGAGCCTATCATAGTTGAATTAATTCGCAAGTCACCACAAATAAGGCATAAAGTAGGTATTAATTCAATGCATTTGACGGCCCAGGCAAGAGTGGATTTTGCACCCCACCTCATACTTCCCCGCCCAGAAAAGTTCATATGCAGCAATAAAGTTATTCATCAAAATGTAACATCCATCCCCATCCATTTTCTACCGCTTGTCCCTTTTGGGATGGCGTGGGGTGCTGGAGCCTATCTCAGCTGCATTCGGGCAGAAGGCGGAGTACACCCTGGACAAGTCGTCACCTCAACACTGGGCCAACACAGATAGACAGACAACATTCACACTCACATTCACACACTAGGGCCAATTTAGTGTTGCCAATCAACTTATCCCCAGGTGCATGTCTTTGGAGGTGGTAGGAAGCCGGAGTACCTGGAAGGAACCCACGAGGTCACGGGGAGAACATGCAAACTCCAGACAGAAAGACCCCGAGTCCTGGAATCGAACCCAGGACCTTTAAAGCGCTTTGAGTACCTTGAAGGTAGAAAAGCGCTATACAAGTACAACCCATTTATCATTTATCATTTATATTGTGAGGCACATGCACTAACCTCTGTTTCACCGTGCTGCCCTGCAACACAACAATGAGAATTTAAAAAAATATAAGCTATGTAAATAATTACCATAAGAAAATTATTACCCAAAACTTCCAAATGTTTTGCAATTTACCATTGGTTGTAAGAAACGACCATGCGAGCTGCGTAGTCATCTTTTTTTCTCTACCAATGAGTATCACTGCTCTCAACCTTTATTTTAATTGACAGGAATTATGATCATTTTAAAGTGTAACCATTTTTCAGAAACCATTTTTTAGGTGGCACAGTTGGAGTTGAAGTACCAGAAAAACAAGTTGCCCCTATATCGCAGCTATTATCACATATATCTCATTTACGACTTTCCAAAGTTTGGCACTAAACAGATATGATCAAAATAGTATACATCTCAGATTCCCAAGCCATTTTGAGAGTTAGAGCCGAAGCCATAGTCACGTGATCTGTGACGTAGCGTTTGGAACCACAGATCCCCTCTCCATCAACAACAATGACAACCAAGCAGACATTGTGAGAGCCAACAACAATTACTTTGGGTAAAATACTTCGATTACAATTTTTGAGCCGGAATACAAAGAGGATGAGTAATAGGTGTTAGAAGCCAAGTGTTAAACAGATACAGCTTTATTATGACAGTGACACTACAGCACCAGCAGCATTGCTTGGTGCGAAACAAACAAACTAATCATAATAAACACTTATTGTAATACTTCCACTTTTGCTGGGATGCCGACCGAGGGGACGCTAACATAATCCCGTTTGGATGAGGATTTAATCGCAATCCTCTCGAAGAGTTAAAAGAAGTTGCGCAACTACGTCTTTTTTGCCACTCCATAAGTGTTTCGAAATGTTTTCTGGCATCAAGTCTGCACACGCACAGGAACATGGAATAGTCCATGGTGTGAGAAGAGAAGGGGAGCTCTTGAAACAATGATGATTGATTGAGCATTTTGTTGTATTTTTAAGATCACAAATATGAATAAATAAATATAAATTTAGATACAAATTTAGATATAATGCATCTTTATTAATAATTTTAGTGATGGTGAAATTACCCCTAACTTTAATATTTTACCAATACATACTGAATGTAAAGATTTAAGATACAGTATTGAGGTTCTATTTTTATTTATTTAAAAGTAAACTTCCCTAATAAGTGTACAGAGTGAGTTTATTTCTACATTCATTTGTATATACCTATTTCTGGATATATATTTTATTTTATTTTATTATTAAATTCTGCAATCTGGCGCATCTTTCAGCAGATTGCACCACAGCCCCTGGGCTTTACATATTATTAAAACTAATAGATGAATATTATATTTTTGTAGGCCTAAACACGATTTTGTTTGTGGCCCCTTTTCGGTCTTTAATATTAATTGTGTAACATGCAAGGGGCTGTGAGTATTCTAATACAATGCTTCCTCACTACATTGCGCGTTGATGTTTGTAGCTTGAAAAAGTGACTGTGTGGGGGTTATATCATGTCAAGAAGGCATTCTTAATGTTAAAAAAAAACATATGTAAATACCGTATTTCCTTGAATTGCCGCAGGGCATATAGTATGCGCCTGCCTTGAATTACTGCCGGGTCAACACTCGCTTCCAAAAATAATTAGCGCATGCTTAGTATTACCGCCTGGTCAAACTCGTGACGTCACGAGTGATACTTCCCCTGTCATCGTTTTCAAAATGGAGAAGGCTGATATCAATACCGGTAATTTGAAATCGCATAAAGGGAAGAAGATTAGGAGCTTTTCAGTAGGATTTAAGGTCCAAGCTTATATCACACTCAATTTTTTACTGCATACCTTTGGTAAGTGCCGGAGTGAGAAGAGGTTTTAAAATAATTAGCGCATGCTTACTTTTACCGCATGCCTTTGGTAAGCGCAGGAGGGAGAGGAGGTTTTAAATTAATTAGCGCCCCGGCGGCAATTCAAGGAAATACGGTAGTTTGTTTTATGCTCGAGCTCTGAAAATATCATCATTCTTACTTTGCATAAATTAATTTACCACAGCCAAACACCCGAAGCAATTAACAGTGAGAAACGAGGGTTTACTGTATTAATCTGGGAGACCAGAATTAGATTAGTTATAGGAATCTTAGTGTGTACCATAAAGACACAACCAACAAAAATGCAGTTTGAATATGTTTAGATTTATATATTATAGTATTATTTATATTTTACAAATTACGTAAAGACTGCGATGAGGTGGCGACTTGTCCAGGGTGTAGACCGCCTTCTGCCCGATTGTAGCTGAGATAGGCACCAGCGCCCCCCGCGACCCCAAAGGGAATAAGCGGTATAAAATGGATGGATGGACGTTACGTAAAGATTTGTATTGGCATAAATAATCACATATGGACAATAAACAAACTACTACTGTACATTAACAGCTACAATTCAGTTAAATCCAATATTTCAGATATCTTGTTTTTTCATATATTTACATTCCAGATAATGTCCAAATGAAAATTAAAAAGCAAAAAGATTGGTCCAAGAAAGAATAAAAGGATCTCTCTATACGGAGTTAAGCCAATTCCAAACTGCTTTTCCGCTTTGGCATTATTTGAAAGGAAATAAGACACAATAAATGTTCAAAAACTATGAAAAAAAAAATGTTCTTTATATTTGAGAAAATATTTGGCTACAATACAAACTTAAAACAGTGGGGTTGTTTTAGAAATATTGCCATAAATCTGTCAGAATGATTGCATTCAAAGTTAAATTCGCAATTATCCCTCTAGACTTATGAATGGACACGACCACGATGCTCCTAAACCGAACGTAAACTACTGTAAAGAACATGGCTGAATGAAGCCTTGCACCCAAGTGCGCCCTACTCAGTGGCCTAGTGGTCAGAGTGTCCGCCCTCAGATCGGTAGGTTGGGAGTCCAAATCCCGGTCGAGTCATACCAAAGACTATAAAAATGGGACCCATTACCTCCCTGCTTGGCACTCAGCATCAAGGGTTGGAATTGGGGGTTAAATCACCATAAATGATTCCTGGGCGCAGCACCACTGCTGCTCACTACTCTCCTCGCCTCCCAGGGGGTGATCAAGGGTGATGGGTCAAATGAAGAGAATCATTTCGCCACACCACGAGTGTGTGTGACAATCATTGGTACTTTATGACAGGGGCCGGCCCTGCCATGAACTATGCATTCGATGATCGATACGTTAGTAACTAGAATTTGCAAAATTGAAAATTAAAGCTGACCACACAAAACTAATTTGCACGCAGGTGTGTTATGTGCGGGTGTAGTTTACGTAATTACATGTTAAAAACCGAAGTCGGCGAGTGAAATGCTATCGCACCATTTTGGTATCTACGTACAGGTTGCAAACAGCCCCATAAAACAATTGGAGCTAACCATCGAGAATGAACACCAATTTTGATTTTCATACAAGCCAAAATTTGGTCTACCCATACCTCAATGAATGATCCCAATCTGTTTGTTGTTTTGGAAATGCGTTACTGTTTGGACGCATAGTGCTAGATCGGTTTAATTTCGTTTAAATCGGAATTAACATTTTACTTGACTTCCCAAAATAATGAGGATGAATTGCAATAACAGTACAATAAGAATTCTAAAAGATGTGGTCAAAGGAATTATTTTTGCAAGTTTTCAGAAACTGTTGTTTTGGAACTATTTGTTCTCCACCTAAAGTGTGTCAGATGTAGACAGATAGTTAAATATTTATCCCTTTGACTGCATTTCATATTAGTCTGTTATTGTTGTTTCATTTTGTTTCCCCACCCTAATTTGCCACCGATACTGTTGTTTTTTTTTTTCCTGGTAAGTCGAGAAACCTCACATCATCTTCCAGAAAGGTAGACCTCATCTTGTAGCCTTAATTAGAAGGAAATTGTAAACAGGCGCCTGCCTTTCTTGTAAGGATTATCCATAGTTTATGACTGACTGTTTGAAGTTGTAACACATTCCGAATCAGCACTGTTGGAGTGGGGCTCTTATAGGACATTGTTGTCTTCAATTATTTTCAGTTATATTCCCGTCTGTAACAGGCGGGGGTTCATCTATTATTTAAAGATGCAATCGTTGCTGTTTATCTGGGATTCTTAAAACCGGGTTATCTTTTCCCGGACTTTTTTTTATTAAAAGGAACAAAGTGTAATAAAGTGCACTTTCAAACAGATGCTTGTCTCTCTAGCGCTGGAGCTCATCTGCCATTGTGGTGATTTAATACGAACGATGCCACGCTGCTGCCAGGAGACAAGATCTAACGAGCATCGTGGATGCTTTAGTGTGTACATAAATGGTCGCACGCAGACATGGCTGCGACAAACGCAAACCCGGTACACGTTTAGATGGAGACAAACAATTACACACACCTCCATCCGTATGCCTTCGCTAACGATGGCAAACACAAGCGACGGGATTCCTTTATTATCCATTGCAGAGCTAGTGAAGTTCTCCAGCAAGTGCCACAAACAAGTCTCCCTCATGCTCCCTTTTGAGAAATCGTTCCAAATTGTACGAAAAGTTAAGCACTATACTTAACCCTATAAAAGAAAACAAAGCCCTTGTTTTTTGCCAAATTTTCATAGCACTTGTGTTATGTTAGGTTATATAAGTCAACAAATTCCGGACAAAAATATGGCAACACATAACATTGCGTGGGTTTCTCCAGGTATCCCTGCATCCTCCCACATTTCAGAAATATGTATTTCGGCTAGTGGAAAACTCTAAATCGTATAAAGGTGTGAGTATGAAATTGTGAATTATTGTTTAAAAGTGTCCTATGATTGAGAGGTTACCAATCCAGGCTGTACCCTCTGCCTCTCACGCAAAATCGGCTAGGATAGGCTTCACCATACCCGTTACCCTGAACCCCAAAGGAAAAGTCTGAGAAATTAGAATAAATTAGTATGTACTCATAAACACATACATGTATATGATGGTTTTCAAAAATAACGAGTTAACTAATGTTATTAATTACCAAAAACATTGCAATATTATTACTACTTTATGTCTATGAAGGTTCTCATTGATCCAGGTCATTGTCATCTCAGGGCATTCAATCGATCGCAACTGGACTGCTTCATTTGTCTTGGAAGACGTATCGCCACTCATCCGCGTAGCTTTCATCAGTTCGTCCTAATTGACTTAGATTGGTCAGATCTATTCTAACGGCTGTTGCCAAAACCCCCAATATACATACTCCAAAAACCAGGAGCGTGTGCCTGGCCAAGGATGATTTCGCCCTGTCGTAGTGAGAAAAAACAACTGTTTTGATGAAAACGAGCAATCCTAAATGTCAAAGCCAACGACAGTCATTGAAGTGTAAATTCCCCTCGTTAGCATTGAAATGGTAGAGTATTTAGCCTGTGACACCACCTGTCTCCCACATACAACACTGTCCTTTCAACCATTCCTAAGAGACTGCAATTTAGGCTCCAACAAATAACAGGAGTTATTTTTGTACAGCTGAATAGAATGCTTACGTGGGGGATTCAGACTATTTTGGACTGTCCATCCATCCATCCATCATCTACCGCTTATCCGAGGTCGGGTCGCGGGGGCAGCAGCCTAATCAGGGAAGCCCAGAATTCCCTCTCTCCAGCCACTTCGTCTAGCTCTTCCCGGGGGATCCCAAGCGTTCCCAGGCCAGCTGGGAGACATAGTCTTCCCAACGTGTCCTGGGTCTTCCCCGTGGCCTCCTACCAGCTGGACGTGCCCTAAACACCTCCCTAGGGAGGTGTTCGGGTGGCATCCTGACCAGATGCCCGAACCACCTCATCTGGCTCCTCTCGATGTGGAGGAGCAGCAGCTTTACGTTGAGCTCCTCCCGGATGGCAGAGCTTCTCACCCTATCTCTAAGGGAGAGCCCCGCCACCTGGCGGAGGAAACTCATTTCGGCCGCTTGTACCCGGGATCTTATCCTTTCGGTCATGACCCAGAGCTCATGACCATAGGTGAGGATGGGAACGTAGATCGACCGGTAAATTGAGTTTTGCCTTCCATCTCAGCTCCTTCTTCACCACAACGGATCGATACAACGTCCGCATTACTGAAGACGCCGCACCGATCTGCCTGTCGATCTCACGATCCACTCTTCCCCCACTCGTGAACATGACTCCTAGGTACTTGAACTCCTCCTCTTGGGGCAGGGTCTCCTCCCCAACCCGGAGATGGCACTCCACCCTTTTCCGGGCGAGAACCATGGACTCGGACTTGGAGGTGCTGATTCTCATTCCGGTCACTTCACACTCGGCTGCGAACCGATCCAGTGAGAGCTGAAGATCCCGGCCAGATGAAGCCATCAGGACTACATCATCTGCAAAAAGCAGAGACCTAATCCCGTGGCCACCAAACCGGATCCCCTCAACGCCTTGGCTGCGCCTAGAAATTCTGTCCATAAAAGTTATGAACAGAATCGGTGACAAAGGACAGCCTTGGCGGAGTCCAACCCTCACTGGAAACGTGTCCGACTTACTGCCGGCAATGCGGACCAAGCTCTGACACTGATCATACAGGGAGCGGACTACCCCAAACTCTCTGAGCACTCCCCACAGCACTTCCCGAGGGACACGGTCGAATGCCTTCTCCAAGTCCACAAAGCACATGTAGACTGGTTGGGCAAACTCCCATGCACCCTCAAGAACCCTGCCGAGAGTATAGAGCTGGTCCACAGTTCCACGACCAGGACGAAAACCACACTGTTCCTCCTGAATCCGAGGTTCGACTATCCGGCGAAGCCTCCTCTCCAGTACACCTGAATAAACCTTACCGGGAAGGCTGAGGAGTGTGATCCCACGATAGTTGGAACACACCCTCCGGTCCCCCTTCTTAAAGAGAGGGACCACCACCCCGGTCTGCTAATCCAGAGGTACCGCCCCCGATGTCCACGCGATGCTGCAGAGTCTTGTCAACCAAGACAGCCCCACAGCATCCAGAGCCTTAAGGAACTCCGGGCGGATCTCATCCAACCCCGGGGCCTTGCCGCCGAGGAGCTTTTTAACTACCTCAGCGACCTCAGCCCCAGAAATAGGAGAGTCCACCACAGATTCCCCAGGCACCGCTTCCTCAAAGGAAGACGTGTTGGTGGGATTGAGGAGGTCTTCGAAGTATCCCCTCCACCTTTCCACAACATCCGCAGTCGAAGTCAGCAGAACACCATCCGCACCATACACGGTGTTGATAGTGAACTGCTTCCCCTTCCTGAGGCGGCGTATGGTGGTCCAGAATCGCTTCAAAGCCGTCCGGAAGTCGTTTTCCATGGCTTCCCCGAACTCTTCCCATGTCCGAGTTTTTGCCTCCGCGACCGCTAAAGCTGCACACCGCTTGGCCCGTCGGTACCCGTCCACTGCCTCCGGAGTCCTATGAGCCAAAAGAACCCGATAGGACTCCTTCTTCACCTTGACGGCATTCCTCACTGCTGGTGTCCACCAACGGGTTCTGGGATTACCGCCACGACAGGCACCAACAACCTTGCGGCCACAGCTCCAATCAGCCGCCTCGGCAATAGAGGTTCCGAACATGGTCCACTCGGACTCAATGTCCCGCACCTCCCTCGTGACATGTTCAAAGTTCTCCCGGAGGTGTGAATTGAAACTCTCTCTGACAGGAGACTCTGCCAGACGTTCCCAGCAGACCCTCACAATGCGTTTGGGCCTGCCAGGTCTGTCCGGCATCCTCCCCCACCATAGCAGCCAACTCACCACCAGGTGGTGATCGGTAGAAAGCTCCGCCCCTCTCTTCACCCGAGTGTCCAGAACATGAGGCCGCAAATCCGATGACACAACTACAAAGTCGATCATGGAACTGCGGCCTAGGGTGTCCTGGTGCCATTTTGGACTGGTAGTAGTCAATCCACGAGATCATTCTGCTACACAATACCTCAATGCTTTTGAGGGGAATTTACACCTCAACGACTGTCTTTGACTTTGACAGTTAGGATGCTCGTTTGCATCAAAACAGTTGTTTTTTTCTCACTACGATAGGGCAAAACCATCCTTTCCCAGGCACACCCTTCTAGTTTTTGGAGTATAAATATTTGGGATTTTGGCACCAGCCGTTAGACTAAATCTGACCAATCTAAGTCTATGTGCACAAACTGATAAAGTTTACTAGGATGAGCTGCAAATAGCCTTCCAAGACAAACCAAGCAGTCCAGTAGCGATCAATTACTACTTTGTTTTTTTATTTGATAGCATACATGGTCCACCACGTTAACCACTGATGGTTACCAGAAAGGTGTGGGTTATTATACGATCACTGATCAGGTCAATGCTTAAGTTAATGCTAAAAAAAAATGAGGAGACACTGACTGACATGCTTCTTGGCAAATTTTGCTTCAAAATACACCCTGACTGGACCTTACAGTGGATACCACTGTGAGCAAGTTTTGAACAAATAAATGACATACATTGAGATAAAATATTTCAGAATATTCCTTAATGACATTCTGACAATACATTTGTCTTCATGTCCAAATATTGGGGTCTTTTTAAATTCATATATATAATGCAAGCGAGCAATAATCTGTGATTAGTCATGAATAATCTAAATTTGAATGTGCGATTAATCTAAACACGTTTTGGGGTGTCAAAAAATCGATTTTTGAATGAACCCTTTGTACGATTCAGAAATTATTTAAAAAAAAAAATGTTGTTGTTTTTTTAATCTGTCCTGTCCAGCCATTCAGGCCAATCATATTGTTGATGAAGATACCCATATCTGCTGTACATATTTACTTTAGAAAAGAGAAGTGTGAAATACTAAATTGTTGCCGTAGACTTTATTAAATATTTGGGTATGATTCAAGTAATATACACACACAGAGCTGTTTATTTTCTGAAGCAACGTAGTTAATAATACAACTGGCAACTAATTTTATTAAACAAGTATTGTTTTTCAACCGAAAATCGTTTTGAATCAAGAATCGATTCTGAATTGAATCGTTACCTCCAAGAATTGAATTGTGCGGCACCCAGAGATTCACAGCCCAAATATATATATATATATATACATATATATATATATATATATATATATATATATATATATGCTATTTTCTACCGCTTGTCCCTTTTGGGGTTGCGGGGGGCGCTGGAGCCTATCTCAGCTGCATTCGTGCAGAAGGCGGAGTTCATCCTGGATAAGCCACCGCATCCCATGGCCAACACAGATAGACAGACAACATTCACACTCACATTCACACACTAGGGCCAATTTAGTGTTGCCAATCAACCTATCCCCAGGTGCATGTCTTTGGCGGTAGGAGGAAGCCGGAGTACCTGGAGGGAACCCATGCAGTCACGGGGAAAACATGCAAACTCCACGCAGAAAGATCCCAAGCCCGTGATTGAAGTATATACACAAATATATAAATGTGTGTGGTATTTACTTTTTTTTTTCAGTACGGAGACACCTTCTTCTTACCACTCTTTTTGCAGCTAAGTACAACAAAGCTCAAAATCCTTGTGTTTCCATGATTTGCTCCCAAGAAAATTTACGTAATTGTAATTTAGAATGATCCTAGGTTAATCTTTATATGTTGATATCAAGAAATGTGTATTATCTATAAGTTGCCTAACTGAAGTAACATTAGCCAGCCGGACAAATGTGTCAGACTAATAATAATTAGTGTTGTCTTTCATCATGCAATGAGATAATGTGTGACAGAAATACACACCAAAAGTGGATAAACCATGTTTTTTTTTCTCATTGCACTTACATGTCTTGTTATTGAAGTCCTTAAGACATGTACAATTAACATTACCATATTACTCCACCCTCAACTGAAGGAGACAAAGTGCAATCAATACCTGATATAAGCAGCACACCCAGGTCAGGAGACCCTCCTGGATAGCCTCCCCATTTAGCACATCCAGTAAAATTCCTTTATAGATTCTGGAGGGTGACCCTTTGACAACCTGGGCGAGATAAAGTCAGTCTGGTCACAGTGACCTAAAGCCAATAGGCTAGTGTCCAGTCAGTCTGGCTGTCTTTATAATGAAGTGGTCACTATTGCTTTTCTGTCACTCAGCAATTACTAGGAGAGATATGGAGCTCTAGATAGGAGTTGAATGCACAACCAGGTAGTGGTCACAAAATTACATTCACAAGTGAAAGGACCAGTAAAGTGACATGTAAACTACCCTAATATGAAGCGGTAATGACTGAAACCAAGATCGATTGGAAGGATGTTAGTATGCATACAAACAGAACATCTATTCCTGCACAATATGTCAACATTGTCCTAAAAAAGCAATAAAGGCTTCAGTTTGTAGTCCCTTCCCGATCTTGATTGAACAATGGCTGCACTTGCTTTCATGTTATCCAACTGTGTTTGTCCGTTTACTATACGGAGACAAAGTATTACGGAAAAAGGAGCATTTAACAACAAAAGACGTTTTGCTAAGCTCTAGCTTCTCGACACGATATGGCATGCAACTACTGTTTGGGAAAAAACAAAAACAATGACAACTGCATTTACAAAAATAAGTACTCTTAAACGTGAGTAAGACTATCAGAGTAGTATTCATTTAAGAATACGATTTCATCTTATTCAGATGAATGAAAGAAAGCAAAAACTATAGCTGATACAGTAGAGCTGACCCTGGTTTATTGCGGTTAATGGGACCTCACAAGACCAATAACAAACCAAATATTGTCAGAGGTAGAGCATTAAAAAATGTTTACAACCTTCTAAATATGTTTTTTCAACAAAATTATAGTCTGTTAAATAATACTCAAAGAGTCACCTTTACACTTGTTTCACCCAATAGCTTTAAGTGTATTCTACTGTCATTTAGAATACTCACTGGTAGCCCAGGGGATCCACCAAGCATCACTGTTTTGCCCATCACATAGCGACCAAAACATGTCCACGACATAAAAATGCTTTGCCACACCTTGGTTAATATCCTCTATGTTAGAACTGGGCTTTCATATCCTGAAACCACAGGCGTAAGTTGTTATGCAAAAACGGGCTCAACGTCACAGTCGCAGCTACGATCCTTAGCTGTGATTGATTGATTGATACTTTTATTAGTAGATTGCACAGTACAGTACATATTCCGTACAATTGACCACAAAATGGTAACACCCGAATACGTTTTTCAACTTGTTTAAGTCGGGGTCCATGTTAATCAATTCATGCTAATGATGTTATCATTGTGTTGTTTTGTGGTCATTCCACTTTGCTCAAGTCAAAGCTCTCTTACTGATGTCAAAGCTGAAGTGAAAAGAGTGACACTCTGTACTTTGGCGAGACAGCGGTTGTTAGCTGATAGCTGTTAGCAGTCTCAGTTAGCCTAGAGTGCTGCGCAGGATGTCCAATGCTATTTTAAGTTGTTGTTGTTCGCATCGCTCTTGTCAAAGTATCATCAGTGTGGAGATGTGTTATTGACGAGGAAGGGGTTGAGGACGAAGTCCATCTAAAAGTTGTTTTAACCATGGCAGACTTCGCAATAGATAACGAAGATGGCTATTTTTAGACAAATGAGGATTCACAACCTTATATTTTTAAACAGAATATACAAAGAATGAACTACTGGTTAAATAAGCTTAGCGAGCATGAAGCGTGGGTGAAACAGCTTGGTTATTGAACAGCCTACAGAACATAAATAAAGAAATAAATGATGGCATTTTTTTGGATGCATTTTTAGAGTGATTTAGAGGCCGAATGGATTGCTCCCATTAGCTGCATTACTAGCCACCGAAAACAAGACAAATATGTTTTTATTTTTTAAAGTTGCGGTGTAATGAAGTCATGATATTTGAAGTATGATATAGGGATGGACGACTGTATACCAATGCCCTCTTGCCCCAGATTTCCTCTGGATACGAAATGGCCGTGGAACGGCAACTACATGGTGCACATTCTTTCCGTTTTTATTCAACTCAATGCATCAGTTTCCACCGCCTGCATAACGTCACCAACATTCCATTTACGTTCTGCATTCCAGCACTAAATATATGCGTAGCTTCCATATTTGCCAGACCCCACAAGAAATCTGTTCAATTTAGCTAACTGTCAGTATTATGTTAGAATAGATAGAATAGAATAGAATAAAATGTACTTTATTGATCCCTGGTCCAGTCCATAGATCCACTATGGACTGGACTCTCATTATTATGTTAGAGCCACTATGGACTGGACTTTCACAATATTATGTCAGACCTACTCGACATCCATTGCATCCGGTGTCCCCATTTGCGGTCCTCTTCAAGGTTTTGTCATAGTCATTGTTATCGACTTCCCACTGGGTTGTGAGTTTTTCCTTGCCCTTATGTGGGCGCTGAACTGCGGATGTCGTTGTGGTTTGTGCAGCCCTTTGATACACTTGTGATTTAGGGCTATATAAATAAACATTGATTGATTGATTGATTGATTGATTGATTGATTAAAGTCAATTCAAGCTTTATTTATAGAGCACATTAAAACAACTGATGTTGACCGAAGTTCTGCACAGGGCACACAAGATAATAAAAACAATAAAATAGTGAATAACAGAATTAACAGTAATAAAATAACAAGATAAGAAAATAAAAATTGTTGAGGTAAAACACTATAAAACCAAGGTGTTATTTGCGAAATGCTTGTGAAAATAAATTAGTTTTTAGCAGGGTTTTAAAATACTTTAATGTTTGAGCAGCCCAAATGTGCAGGGGTAGATGGTTCCACGATTTTACGGGGAGCTGCAGAAAAGGTTCTGTCCCTTCTAGTGTTGTGGGAAAGACAGGAGCAGTTTGTTTGCAGACCTTAATGCTCAGTCTGGGCAGTGAGGCTGCAGGAGCTCAGACAACTAAGATGAGGCAGGTCTAAAATCTGCTTGTGTTGGACAGCAAGTCATGCACAAACACAAAATAAATCATCCGATTTACTTTCAAATTATAATACCGAGTTTTAAAGGTGGATCATATTTTACACTTTGAAGCATCCTAATGGGCGGCGACAGACATGAAGTCAACTTATCAAAGGTTTTCATAATTGACACAACTGGATGTGGCCATGCTGATTCTGGATGTCCAAAATGAAAGAAAAATATACAGGCATATCTCAGGCAGCTATATGGGGGTGTGGGGGACTTTGTCAAACACCAGCTGATATAGGGATGGGGAAAGCAGGTGAGTGGCTGTTGTGACAGCTCACCTGCAGGATTGATGTTAGTGTTATTGTTGCTTCCTACAAAAAAAATTGTTTATGAAGGCAAAACTGTCAGCACCTGTTATTAATGGCAGTTTATTTGCTTCTGCTCCTTCGACTAGACAGAATAAACTGTCTGTTGTTCACTCTATTACAAGTTCCCTTATTAGATATTTTTACACGGATTTGTGAAATTTCGTAAGAGTCCGCGCTATTTAGCGCGGTATTGCTCGGTTGGTAGAGTGGATGTGCCAGCAACTTGAGGGTTCCAGGTTCGATTCCCGTTTCTGCCATCCTCGTCACTGCCGTTGTGTCCTTGGGCAAGAAACTTTACCCGCCTGCTCCCAGTGCCACCCACACTGGTTTAAATGTAACTTAGATATTGGGTTTCACTATGTAAAAGCGCTTTGAGTCACTAGAGAAAAGCGCTATATAAATACAATTAATTTCATAAATGATAAATGGGTTGTACTTGTATAGCGCGTTTCTACCTTCAAGGTACTCAAAGCGCTTTGACACTACTTCCACAATTACGCATTCACACACTGACCGTCACTGACTGTCAGGACACAACGGACGTGACGTGGTTGGTACCAGGTGGGGTTTGAACCAGGGACCCTCGGGTTGTGCACGGCCACTCTCCCACTGCGCCACGCCGTCCACTTCAGTTCACTATTTCGCTGCACGACGGAGCCGCAACCTAAGGGCGGTGGGGCTTGCCGGACTATGGATAGCGGTGATTTTTTGAGGGGGTTTCTTTCAGCAGCCGTTTCGCATCTAGTGCAAATCCGGGGTTACACTGTCACTGAGCATTATTTGCTCTGTTTTGACACTGGCGCTCTTTAGGTGTACCTAATGTTTTGTCTGCTAAGTATATGCTGATTGTTGACAGCGAGGTGTCCAAATGAACAGATACAATGGAGGCAGGGGTCATGCTACCTGCACAAATTGAAGGTCCGCTCATGGTCCATTGACATAGGGTCATAGTCACGTAAATCCCCACAGCCACCCAGCTGCTGCCATCAGTGACTCTCCGCATTCTTGTGCGCGCTAACTATTTAGTCGTCAATGATTTGGTTAAGTGGAATTGACTTTTATCTGTGGTGTGCTGCGGGGCTGCCACTGGCAATTCAGCATCCCCCATTTTCTCAGCGCTCCTGTTTTAGCTTAGTGTCACAGGCAGCACAGTGCGGCCATTGGCAGCTGAGCGAGGCCTGATCAATAGGCTGGGTCAGGGATGGCCCGCGGCGCTGCTGTGGGTGGGCTATTGATCCGACAAACACACTCCCACAGGTCGCATTGGCAAACCTTGAAGCGTTGGCCCTTGCCTGAGCCACGGAGAAAAGGAGGAGACGACAAATTATCGCTGATACTTTGTCTGTCAGCCACAACTGCTGACAAAACAGTCATAAAATTAATTTTGCTATTGATTAACTACTAATGTACTGTGCTGTCTGTATTTATGGTGGCTGGTAATCGTTGTTGGAATTGATATTTCAAAGCAAAAGCATTAAGAAACGCTGAGCACACATTGCAATCAGAGCCGAGAACTTACTTTAGGATGTAAGCTCAATATTAGTCTAGTCTGTCTTTGTCACTCTTCTCAACCTGTGGCCAACAAGCACAGTTATTTTTGACTCGATTTTAAACGGTGTTCCCCAAGCGCCTTATCAGCGCTGCAATAGGAGCTCTTGGGAACAATTAAACGTGGGGTTTTAACTTGAGTCAAAACCACAGAGGTAAAAATAATCGTGCAGTGTTTCCAAATGGAAGTGTCTTCAAAAGAGCTACTCAATTATCACAAAGTGTGTTTCCCTTTCCCATCTATATTCCGTCACTAAATCTCTATTGGAACACATGACAAGCATATTTACCCTGCTTTACAAACCAGGCCCAATGTGGAATTCAAAGGCTTTTTTTTTTAAACACTTTTTCCCTCTTCTGGAATTGACAGCAGAGTAAATACGTATTGTCTATAAGACTTTGTTGTCATGTGAGAGCGATCTGGTGCAGAGCAGCCCATTATGCATGCTATTACAGGAATATGTCTTGCTCCGCTTACGAGAAAATTAAGTTTCACCGGAAATATTTGTCATTCCTCCTTTTTAAAGTCTACAGCGGCATGAGAATTGGAATTGAAAGTAATCACAAGCGGCTGTCTGCTTGTATTTGCTTACAAATAAATATACATAAACTGAACTGCTGATTAGCTTTGCTGTTTGTACTCAAATTGGACTTGAATTTAGTTGTATTCAATTGTTTAAAAAGCATGTTCTATATTTTGTTTCTCATCGCAGGTGATGCTTTCATCCTGATTTGTCCTTCTTGGACCTGGGAGTCCCTGAATCCCAGTATGGCTTTGGAACACCCTGGAAATACCTGGACTTCTAGGAGTGTATAACCAAAAGATCTTGAGGTGCCCAGGCGCCGCAGTGATAGCTTTACATTTGCCTGTACAATTTTGACACCAAACAAAAGAAGAAATAGAGGAGAGGACTTTAGCAATAGCTGCCACAATTGTTTCGACAAGCCTACTGTGACCAGGAGGACTCGACCTTTGGGCCGGCGGGCTTCAAACCGACACTTGAAAAGAGAACGCCGCCAGGGAGGCATCCGTGTGGTAGCAAGACAGACCAAAAAACCCTATCAGGTAAGGCCTGACCATCTCTTTTCCCCCTGCTGTCCAAACTCTGAGCCCTTTACCATCTGCTGGGCTTTGAAGCTATTTATCTCGAGCATCGGTCTTCCTCTTTGTTAGCTCCCCTTCTGTGTTCACGTACACAATACTGGCTGATAAATGTCTCACTTTCATGCTCTGCTTACCTGTTTGTTCTCTTTGGACAGTATGAAAGTTAGCAATCCAATGCACAAGAAACTGCGCTCGACTACATGCGCTTAAAGTGTGTCACTGTTGCGACATTTTATACAATGCACAACTTTTGGTATACTTGTACAATTCAATAAGACCAAGCTCTGCCTTTTCAAACAAAGTGATTCTACGTTTTGATTGACACTGCCTTTATCTTTGGGGAGTAGACCAGTATCCTAGTCAAAAGCGGCCACAAACAGTATGTTGTTTTTTTTAAGGGGACCTACGATGACTATTGTCTGTTTTGACTCATGAATGTTGTTACAATGTTGGATACTCATGATAAGCAATGCCGAAGTATGAAATCATAAGTTATGTATTTTGACGTAAACTTGCAAGTAGTTTTTGATGCCTCTGTTTACGGGGTTTTGCAATCTGGCTATGCTGTGACGTCACCAAGAGTTGGATGTATTTAGACATTACAGTAAGTCAAGTTCTCGAGGAAACAAAAACCTAGGATAAAGTATAATTTTCATCTAATACCACCAACATGCGACATGCAGTGACATTTAATGCAGAGTCCGAATCTATCGGTAAGTGTGCCAGTGTGCCTAATGTTGTGAATCTACAGTTTATAGTGCTTTTTAGGGCTGCACAATTTGAAGAAAAACCCCAAATTAAATTTTCTCTCCATAATTGCAATCGCAATTAAATGTGCGATTTTTATATTTTATACATAAAAATGCATAAAACTGCAAAAATAACAAGCAATACCTTTAGACTGTCAATCCACATATTCTTGTCTCAAGGTGCCAAACATTTGAACAATATGCAGTAATTTACTTCAAAAAATATTTGGCTGTGTGCAAACTCAGAACTTTTTTCTACATCATGCTCTTAGACAGAATATCTAACGGATAAAAACTGTACAGTAATTATAATACAAACCCCTTTTCCATATGAGTTGGGAAATTGTGTTGGGTGTAAATATAAACGGAATACAATGATTTGCAAATCCTTTTCAACCCATATTCTGTTGAATGCACTACAAAGACAAGATATTTGATGTTCAAACTCATAAACTTATTTTTTTTTTTTGCAAATAATAAATAACTTAAGAATTTCATGGCTGCAACAGGTGCCAAAGTAGTTGGGAAAGGGCATGTTCACCACTGTGTTACATCACATTTTCTTTTAACAACACACAATAAACGTTTGGTAACTGAAGACACTACTTGTTGAAGCTTTGAAAGTGGAATTATTTCCCATTCTTGTTTTTGTAGAGCTTTAGTCGTTCGACAGTCCGGGGTCTCCGCTGTCGTATTTTACGCTTCATAATGCGCCACACATTTTCAATGGGAGACATGTCTGGACTGCAGGCGGGCCAGGAAAGTACCCGCACTCTTTTACTACGAAACCACGCTGTTGTAACACGTGGCTTGGCATTGTTTTGCTGAAATAAGCAGGGGCGTCCATGATAATGTTGCTTGGATGCCAATATACAGTATGTTGCTCCAAAACCTGTATGGACCATTGAGCATTAATGGTGCCTTCACAGATGTGTAAGTTACCCATGCCTTGGGCACTAATACACCCCCATACCATCACAGATAATGGCTTTTGAACTTTGCGCCTAAAACAATCTGGATGGTTATTTTCCTCTTTGTTCCAGAGGACACCACATCCACAGTTTCCAAATATAATTTGAAATGTGGACTCGTCATACCACAGAACACTTTTCTTCTTTGCATCAGTCCATCTTAGATGAGCTTGGGCCCAGCGAAGCCGGCGGCGTTCCTGGGTGTTGTTGATGAATAGCTTTCACTTTGCATAGTAGAGTTTTAACTTGCACTTACAGATGTAGCAACCAACTGTAGTTACTGACAGTGTTTTATGATATCCTTTACGCACTGATGTCGGTTTTTGATGCAGTACCACCTGAGGGTTCAAAGGTCCGTAATATCATCGGTTACGTGCAGTGATTTCTCCAGATTCTCTGAACCTTCTGATGATTTTACGGACTGTAGATGGTAAAATCCCTAAATTCCTTGCAATAGCTCGTTGAGAAATGTTGTTCTAAAACTGTTCGACAATTTGCTTACAAATTGGTGACCCTCACCCCATCCTTGTTTGTGAATTACTTAGCATTTCTTGGAAGCTGCTTTTATACCCAATCATGGCACCCACCTGTTCCCAATTAGCCGGCACACCTATGGGATGTTCCAAATAAGTGTTTGATGAGCATTCCTCAGCTTTATCAGTATTTTTTGCCACCTATCCCAACTTCTTTGTCACGTGTTGCTGGCATCAAATACTGAAGTTAATGATTATTTGCACAAAAAAATGTATATCAGTCTGAACATGATATATGTTGTCTTTGTAGCATATTCAATTGAATATGGGTTGAAAATTATTTACAAATCATTGTATTCTGTTTATATTTACATCTAATACAATTTACCAACTCATATGGAAACGGGGCTGGTATAATGTCAAAAATAATATACAATAAAAATGCAAGTAAATATCAATCCATCCATTTCCTACCGCTTATTCCCTTTCGGGCCGCGGGGGGGCGCTGGTTGCCTATCACAGCTATAATCGGGCGGAAGGCAGTGTACACCCTGGACAAGTCGCCACCTCATCGCAGTGCATGTCCTACTCGTGACTGCGTGGGTTCCCTCCGGGTACTCTGGCTTCCTCCCACTTCTAAAGACATGCACCTGGGGATAGGTTGATTGGCAACACTAAATTGGCCCTAGTGTGTGAATGTGAGTGTGAATTTTGTCTGAATGCAAGTAACTAGTTAAAAGTAAATAAACTTCTATTTCTCATTACTGTAGAAATGTGCACCATTGGAATGTAATTGGAAGGTAAATAACCTTCAGTTATTCTAAAAATAGATAAATAAATAGTAAGATGGACTCATTTCTGGAAGCAAAAGTTTAACTGAAATTAATATTGAACATCTTAAAGTGGCTTTTTTTTACCCTGTGGGAAAAAAACAATGTTGGACGTTGTCTTTTTGTCTGATGCCATCACGTCATCACAGCAGTGTTAATGGGCGTGCTGTGTATGCCCATTGAAACTGATGCTGGAATATTATCACAACGAGACATTTGGCTTTGGACTTGTATTTGATTCCTCCTACCTTTTGTTACTTTGCGACACTATTCACTGGCAAGTTAGGTGTTGCGGAACTGTCTGTCCTTCCAGTGTGTGTAAACCTGCGCGTCGCGTCTATCATGAGAAAGATTGTGAATGACTAAAGTGAGGGTTCACTACGTTCAGTTAGTTATGCTGTGAAATAAACGCGCTTCGGTGCTGAGAGCGATGCATAGAGTGAGACATATGTTTCCCTGTTTCAATCAAGAGACGAACAAACGTTTGTCTCAACAATTCTGATTTGCGAACATGTGTGTCAATCAAAGGCCGGTGACAAAAAAAAAATTAATCGTACCAACTTTGATGTAAATTCAATGTTGATTATCCTGCAGCTCTAATGCTTATTTTAGATTATGTCTGAAAACAAATAGTGGGGACATCTTCAACATATTTGTTTAAAAACCCTCTTAAAAATTTTAAGTTTTGGTTGATTTTTGCCAGTGAACCAAATAGGTAGTGTTTTCCTAGAAGAAGACCACATTTCCCTCCAGGACTAGCGCATATAGCGTCAAACTGACATGATGGCCGCTGTATAGATGTTAAATAGCAGACACTATCCAGAAATGATCTTGGATTGGGCTACATACATGTAGCGCAAATGAGACCGAGAGTGTAATGGTGGGGAATGCAAGTCCAAAGAAAAGAAAGACCGACAGGTGAGTTTTTGCAAAGGAAGTATTGTGGAACTGCACACTGTGGCTATTTATTGCTACCACGCAAATTTCCGATAGCGAACATTAGCATTATAATTTTGATTTGCGAAACGAAAGGAACACAGCATTTGCGGAAAATCCCTAGCTATCTTTGAGTTCACGGCAGCGAGTGAAAGCTGGGCCAATGTTGTTCCCGACTGTCCTTTTATACGGGTAAGATCTGTGTGTTTGTTTTTGTCTCCTCAGAAAAAACCTTTCGTTTCTTTGGTTGTTTTTGAGCATCGGCCGTGATAGCAGTAATTGCACATTCTTTTTCTTTTAACTTTCTGGCGACACGTCAGCGTTCACATAAACTTCTGTCGTTTTAACGAATGAGGAGAGGGCGCAGTGACATATGCCGTAAAGCAAGTCAGAACATTCGTAGTTTTTTGTGTGTGGCGGAATTCCTACCACCCTTCTCAAAATTGCTAAGTGCCAGGTAAAACAATACAGACTCCCTCAGGCTATGACAGAGCTGTCGTTCAACTAGTTGTAAGTCAATGTATCATCCCAAAAGTTATGAACATATTTTATGAGAAATTTACTTGATGCTGCTTTAAACAGTATTTATTTCGAAAATATAAATTATGATATTTATGGACAAGATGTGGCGTGGTTTCGTTGCAGACAGACTCAAAACACAGCTTAAACAGTTACTATAGAGCAAAGTTCACACCAAAGCTCATCCAATACAATTAGACCACAAGGAAGTTTTTAAAATGGAGACTAAAATACTAAAGATCCAATGAGACCAGATCAATGTGCAGAAATTTTAGACAGAGGCTTGGATGGGTATGTGGGGATGTTTGTGCCAGGTACCCAAGCACGAGTGGACCAGGGCTTTTGCAAAAAAATTAAAAACTTTTGTATGTTATGAAAAACAAAGTCATAAATCTTAAGTTTAAATTAGCATATCTGTGAAAGTCGAGTAATTGGGTTGCTTGAATCAAATTAGGAAAGCATAAGACATCATACACCCTCTATCAAAAGTAAGAAATAGTTTGTTTCACCTTGATAGCAGCAAAGCAAGCTTGGAATATCTTTTAGCATTCACACAAAGCACCAGTATTTTAGAACAAGGATGAAGTGATAAAAGAAAGGTTAACCATTGATAAATTTGTGGTGCATAGGAGAAAGTTTTAAGTTTCACTTTTGTATCACATTGCACATAGCTGTGGGGCGTTCAAAGACCCTCGATTAAAAGTTAAAAAACACAGGCATCTCTAGTTTTTAAAAATGTAACCCCTAGGAGATTAACAAATAATAATGTAATAATCTCTACTTTACACTCTGAAAGTATATACTGAATATACAGTAATTATTTGAATTCATATTCTGGCTGCTTTATATTAAATGTGTTTGTATAACCCAAAACTTAATTATTTTAAAGACAAAAACAAAATATTTAGAAGGATTTAGATGTTCTCGTATGTTAATACCATCTATAGAAGTCAAAAACCTCATTAAAGTTTTTATATTTTTAAAAAGCTGATTTGTACCAAATGTATGCAATAAGTTGTTTCTTAGTGCATGTAAACATACCAAGTGTTACTATAACAATCTACAAGATTAATATAAGTTGCCTCTCTCTCTTCCCCTCCATCTTTTGATATTCCTTTTTTTTTTTTTTTTATCTTTGTAGTTATCATTATGTATATGTATTGTTGCATTTAAACAACTGTATTGTTGATAATAGAGTTAAACTGTTGGTATTGTTCATGATCAATAGCGCTTTTTCTATTGGTATTTTTATTGCTCCAGTTGTAGTGTAAACATGCTCATTGTCATTTCCAAATTATTATTTATATCACTAACTGCTTCTTTGCTATCACTTTTACAATCATATTTGTACATATCGTATGTGCTGGTGTTGTTCTATTGTTGTTGTTGTTTTTGTTGTTATTTTATGTGTTTGCTGTTGTTGTTTTTGTCTCTCTGTCTAATCCCACTCTTATCCCCACAATTTCCCCCTCTGTCTTCCTTTTTTTCTCTTTCTATCCCCTCCTGCTCCGGCCCGGCTGCACCAAATGATAATATAAATATATTTATTAAAGTCAAATTCAAATAAGGCAACAAGAGAAGTATCCTACACTTCTCTTTTGTCAAGTAAATCTGAACAGCCGATATGGGCATCTACATCAACTATATGATTTTCCTAAAAGGCTGGACAGGACAAAAAAAAAAAAACATACCAAGTGTGAATGTATAAGGGCGGCGGCGTTTGGGTTTAAGCTGGGATGCAGGGGCCCTTTCGAAGTCATTTGGTGCTATGCCCCAGTTTGAGAACTACTGTACATCTTCGCATGTCTCCACAAGGTCAACTGGCGCCCTTATTCTGCTCAGTACTTCCATGGAAACAGAAATTCAGAACAATCAGAGATAATTGTCTCATCCCATCAAAAAAATATATAAACCAAAAATAAAATGCATTCATAATTCATTACAATGTCTATGTCAAGGAAATATATGAAGAAAAATACCTTCTATCAGTCTATGTCAACATATGACATAGATCATTTCTCCACTACCAGTGTGAAGTGAATCCTAGTGAGCGGTGTTCCTATTTTGATAGTTTGGTCTCATTTCAATTCCATGCGCCTGTGTGTGTGTGTGAGTGTGTGTGCGTGCGTGCGTGTGTAGGTGTACACCCTGGATATAAATATGTTCACAAAGTTTGCAATCTTCGCTAGCATTTCTGTGTTGATGCGAAGGTAAATATTTAACTTTTTTTGTTATTGTTACTGTAAATCATCTTTTAACGTGGTGTGTTGAGCAAACAAAGTATTTTTTTGTGGTAAACAAGCATATAATAGTCGGCTTGCATACAATGGCTTGAATCGGGAGGAATCCCAAAGTTGTACCTTCTGTTGGAACTGGGTAACATTCTGAAGTTGTACCTTTTGATGGATTTGTGCATCTCTGGGCTTCACAGCACACAGCTGTGAAATGACTATTTCCATTCTGAGTGACTTAGAAATTGATTTAACCGAGCTTCACGCTCTGACTTTTATTAGCGTCTGGCTTGTTTCATAAGTTGACAGCACATGATTCCAGGTATATATTGAATTATTCTACTTGATGCAAGAGAGACATCTGTACTTTTTATTTTATTTTTTCAGGCAATAGTTCAAAATCACAGGCAATGATTTTTCTATTCAAGATGTATAGAAATATACCTTTGTTCTTTTGTGTTTTGAGAAATTATTTTACAAAATGTTGCTGAATCGGACAGCATTCAGCACTGAACTAAGGTATAAAAAAAAAGGGAGAAGTGATTCTTTCTTGCTTTGTATCTTTAGACAAGTCATTTTGATGAGGGGATGAAAAAGCAATTTGAAAACGGAGTAGTAGCTGTTGTCGAGCTACAGTGATTAATAACATCATCTTTGATTTGTTTTCTAGGAAGTCTGGCTTCAGGTCAGCTGTGTCACAACAAAGCAGAGTTAGTAGTGGATAGAGCTCCTGTGTGTGTGTGTGTGTGGGGGTGTGGGGGGTGTGTGTGTGTGTGTGTGTGTGTGTGTGACTTCCCTCCTGGCCTGTGTGCTGATGGAGCTGCGATCCTCGCCCTGGGCTCATACACTTGCTTATTTTTCATGAGGGCTGCATGCACGCTGTTCTTCTGTACGACGGGTTCCTCCCTTTGTGGAAGCCCTTCCCCTTTTAGAGGAAAAGACATGCATGATTTCATACATGATAGATATATATATAATTTGACAGCATGGCCTTATGCGATGCATTTACAATTCTAAACAGACCACGGTGAGAAAAAAAAAGAAAAACGTTTCCTGTGACCTACCGCTCCACCTCCGTCTTTCTTCCTGAGGAAATGCGTTTGCACATATCCAAATGCATAAGATCAAAATAACAGACAAGACACAAGTTATCATTCTTATTACACGCTTTTCCAAATTTACAAGTACATGTCTCAGGCAGTTTTATTTTGATACTCTAGTAATAATTCATTCATTATCTTGTATCACCATGCATTCATGGGGCCCTTTTTCACAAAAAGTACCCCCTTTTTTTAAACGCAAAAATGTATTTGGTAAAAAAAAAAAAAAAAAAAAACAGCCACATTTTTGGAGTTGCTGAGACGTGTATTTTTGGATGAGCTCATGCATGCAATTGATAGCATAATGAAGTTAAGATAGTACTTATCTTTTCTTAAAATGTCCTGCAAGGTTGTGTTGATTCAGTGGATTTTGTTAAACTCAGATGTATTAGATTAAAATGTATTAATATAATTAGTTATGATTGCTGAAATAGTTTATCCCTGGAACTACCAAATAAACATATAAATACAAGTAAAATGTTAACACATTAGTATGGGGAACATATTTTAAGTAAAAAATATTTAATTTAGAGTTATTTGGACACTATAAAGGTGAGGGTTAGGGTTAGGGATACCAATAAGCAATAATTCTGAGGTCATTGACTCGTAGTTAATGGCTTACTGGTTGTATAATAAGGCCATGCAGAATAAGGCATTAATAAGTACTTAATAATGAATAATTAAGAGCCAATATGTTACTAATTTGTATGTTAATAAGAAAGTAATTAATAGTGAATATGTTCCTCATACTAAATTGTTACCAGAAAAATATTTTTCAGCTTTTTTTTTATTTTAGTTTAGCTTTCAGGATTTCAGAACTAATACACAAGATTAATCACAACAAATCATCGCATATACTGTAAAAGCAGATTTTGCTTCAAACATACTCCAACAAGACTTTACATCAGGGGTCTCAAACTCAATTTACCTGGGGGCCACTGGATGCAGAGTCTGGGTGAGGCTGGGCAGCAAGAAAAGATTCTTTGAAAAAAATTTTTTATCTGTGCAAATAAGACACGTCGGGGTACCCCTGTGTTCAACAAAGAAATATTGCATCTCCCACTTCTCCTGAAATTGTCTTTGCTCATCACAAACCTTTCTCTTCACTGCAAGACATGACATGTTTGGGGTTGTGGAAAATATTTGTATTTAGCCGATGCACGGAAAATAATGTAATTTCCGCAATGTGGGTCGTTCCGCTTTTCCTCCCTACAGCAACTCGGCGGTTGACGGATAATAGCCGAGAAAGTACCGGGATAGCGAGCGCAAAAAAGTTTTATCCAACGTCACATAGAAATATATGCAGTGTTCATCGTGTGAGGAAATGTGAATTAAACAATAAAAAAAACAAATAACGGTTTGAATTGGTCCAGGTTATCGGGGACTGTTATTACTGACAGACAGGTGTCGCAGTGCGACTGCAGCCAAGCGAAATACAAATATATGTCGCTTTCACTCATTTCCCGCTTTTCCACTAACGCAGAGGTAGGCAACCCAGAACGTTGAAAGAGCAATTTTGGACCCAAGTAACACAACGCTGTAAAGCGCCATTTATATAAAACTCGCAGGCCGCACTAACATTAAACTTTCATATAAAGGGGGGGGCCGCAAAATAACGTCTCACGGGCAGAAAGTGGCTTACGGGCCGCGTGTCTGAGTCCCCTGCTTTACATAATACTGTTACTTTAGCAAATTATCGACGTCCATTCAAGTAAAATGTTTAAGAAATGTTCATGTATGACATTCTAACATAAAAATTACATATTTTCCAAAATATTGGGGTCTTTAAAAAAAAGTTAATTTAAAAACATCGTATTATGATTTTTCTTCAACATGTGAACACTTTCTTGTGGTCTACATAACATGCAAAGGTGGTTATTTGGTCTACATTTTGCGTAGATTATGTTTTACAGACAATCTTCAAGCCACTTTCTTGCCGTCTCTTCAGAATGCACCGTTTTGTGGGCGGTCTTATTTACATGCCTCCACTTTGACACCATCTTCTCCCCGCCAGCCATGTTATGATTTTTAGCACTTCCACATCGAGTCTACTGACAGATATAAATTAGAACTATACGCTACTTTGTATTAGAAATGGCAACGGCGGAAGACACATGTCCATGTCAGAGCTAGTTTGCCCCACAACAAAGTAAAATACTTATTGACTACAACAATTGACTACAATGGCGGACTCACACAAAGCTATACGGATAAACCATATATGGAAAAATTCACTGATGTCACCAATGGAAAAATATTCACTTAGAAGTTATGTTGCGATTTCCAAACATCACTATCTTAGTTTAATTTATATTCAAAGATCATTTGTTTGTGTCCATCCATTTTTTTTTACTATATCTAGCTCTGTGTTTACTATATTTATGGGCTCATTATAGTCATCACTACTGTAGAATATATTTGTGTCATCTGCAAATAGTATACATTTCAGTACTTTAGATGTATTAAACATATCGTTAATATTTACATTAAACAGTTTGGGCCCCAACACGGACCCTTGGGGGACACCACAAGCAATGCCAAGAGTATCAGATAAAAATGGACCCATTTTTACAAACTGTATCCTTCCTGTTAAATAACTTTTTAACCAGTCACCAGCCAGCCCCCTAATTCCATATCTGTCCATGTTATCTAGTAGAATTGAATGATTAATGGTATCAAAGGCTTTTTTTCAAACAATAAAGATACCAACTAATTATCTTCAATGCTCCAGTGCATTAGTCATTTCTCCAATAGCTTCAGTTATCGCCATTGAGGTTGTTGTTTTGGACCTAAAGCCATACTGACCGTCATTGATTATATGATGCCTCTCAAGAAAAGATTCAAGTCAAGAGTTACATAGTTTCTCTAAGATTTTTGAGAACTGAGGCAAAAGTGAGATTGGTCGGTAATTGGTGAAATCGTGTTTGCTGTCACTTTTGAAGAGCGGCGTTACCTTAGCCATTTTCATTTGACTTGGAAATCGGCCAGTCTGGAATGATAGGTTACATATATAAGTTAAGGGTTTTACAATATTCAGTATAACCTTTTGAAGCAATATCATGTTGATATCATGGCAGTCAGTGGAGCACTTACTTTTACACTTGCGTACAATGTTTGTCACCTCCTGTTCATTTGTAGCTGAGAGGAAGAATGACCAAGAATTGTGTTCAATAGTTGATTTTGTAACTCCATTGTCTGGGTTATCAACAGCCAACTTAGGACCAATATTTACAAAATAACTATTGAACTTATTCACTACATTACTCATATTATAATCTTCACCGTTTTCATCAATAAAGTAATCAGGATAAGTCAACTTTGAATATCCTTGTTTGATTAGACTATTCAAAACATCCCAAGTTCCTTTTATATTGTTTTTGTTTTCATATAGTTTTTGATAATATAACCTTTTGTTTGTTCTTATAATAACAGTTAATTTATTTTTGTACTTCTTGTATCGTTGTTTGACTTCTTTTGTTTTTATTTTGATGACAATTTTGTATGGATTGTTTTTCTTTTTACAGACATTAATTATACCTTTTGTGATCCATGGGCTATTTTTATTTTTCCCTTTTATAAAATATTCTTTCACAGGTTAGTATTTATTATGCAGGGTAGTTAAGATGTCTAAAAAAATGACAATAAGCACTGTCCACATTTAGTTGTCTTTAAACTGAAGTCCAATCCTGAACTGCTAAACCATTGTTTAGGGCAGTGGTCCCCAACCATTGGTACCGGGCCGCAGAATAATTTTTTATTCATTTTCATTTAAAATCCAAGATGGCGGCGCCCGGACGGGCTGCGACATTGCGGAGCTATTGCTAAAGATGGAACATTTGGCGGAAATGCCGGACAGTTCTGCAGACTTCATGGCTGGCTCGCATCGTGGTCACTCCGTGATCACGTACGACCGCCAGACACTTCTGGATATGGACATATCGGGCCGTTTTGGACTGATAGACGCGTGCTTGTTCGACGTGCTGACTAGCATGGGAATACATCGGCGGCTACATCCAGCGGCCTGTGAAGCAGGGAAGTATAGTAGCAGCGGGGGCCGTCTACGGAGCAGACGCCAGCGGTGTGATCGTAAACGCGGATGCCGAGCGGGGCTAAAAACAAAGCAGAAGGCTAATCCCCCACAGGACACCACTTCCCTCCATCCTGCAGCCGGATTTAAATGAAAGATGCAAGACTACTGGTCTGGGTAAGGAGTCAGTTAAATTAGAACAAGTTTTTTCTGCTTTGAGTGTTTCAGAGTTGGACATGTGTTTTACTGAGGTGGCTAACTATGATGCGTGCAGTTTATCAAAGCAACAAACAAACAATCGGAAAATCCCCGTTACTGAGGTGGCTAACCATGATGCGTGCAGTTTATCAAAGCAACAATCAAACAATCGGAAAATCCCCGTCACTGAGGAGGCTAACCATGATGCGTGCAGTTTATCAAAGCAACAATCAAACAATCGGAAAATTCCCGTCGTATCAATTCCTAGATATGGACGTAACTATACTAAATGCACTGGGCATAATAAACACAACATTATTAATATTGCTACTACGGATAATTTGATCAAAAATTCCCTAAAACAGCCCACTACCTATAATATAGGTTTTTTAAACATAAGATCATTGTCTCCTAAAACGTTGTTAGTTAATGATATTATCAGAGACAACAATCTTAACGTCATCGGTCTCAGTGAAACCTGGCTTAAACCAAACGACTTTTTTGCGCTAAATGAGGCATGTCCTCCTAACTTTACACATGCGCATATTGCCCGTCCGCTTAAAAGGGGTGGGGGGGTCGCACTAATATACAACGAAAACTTTAACCTTAGTCCTAACATAAATAATAAATATAAATCGTTTGAGGTGCTTACTATGAGGTCTGTCACACCGCTGCCTCTACACCTGGCTGTTATCTACTGCCCCCCAGGGCCCTGTTCGGACTTTATCAATGAATTCTCAGAGTTCGTTGCTGATCTAGTGACACACGCCGATAATATAATCATAATGGGGGACTTTAATATCCATATGAATACCCCATCGGACCCACCGTGCATAGCGCTCCAGACTATAATTGATAGCTGTGGTCTCACACAAATAATAAATGAACCCACGCATCGCAACGGTAATACGATAGACCTAGTGCTTGTCAGGGGTATCACCGTTTCCAAAGTTACGATACTCCCGTATACTAAAGTATTGTCCGATCATTACCTTATAAAATTCGAGGTTCAGACGCATGTTCGTCAAACTAATAATAATAATAACTGCTATAGCAGCCGCAACATTAATGCTGCCACAACGACAACTCTTGCTGACCTACTGCCCTCGGTAATGGCACCATTCCCAAATTATGTGGGCTCTATTGATAACCTCACAAACAACTTTAACGACGCCCTGCGCGAAACCATTGATAACATAGCACCGCTAAAGTTAAAAAAGGCTCCAAAAAAGCGCACCGCGTGGTTTACAGAAGAAACTAGAGCTCAGAAATTATTATGCAGAAAGCTGGAACGCAAATGGCGCACGACTAAACTTGAGGTGCACCATCAAGCATGGAGTGATGGTTTAATAACTTATAAACGCATGCTTACCTTAGCTAAAGCTAAATATTACTCAAATCTCATCCACCGTAATAAAAACGATCCTAAATTTTTGTTTAGTACGGTAGCATCGCTAACCCAACAAGGGACTCCTTCCAGTAGCTCCACCCACTCAGCTGATGACTTTATGCAATTCTTTAGTAAGAAAATTGAAGTCATTAGAAAGGAGATTAAAGACAATGCGTCCCAGCTGCAACGGGGTTCTATTAACACTGACACGATTGTATATACGGCGGATACTGCCCTCCAAAATAGTTTCTCTCGTTTTGAGGAAATAACATTAGAGGAATTGTTACGTGTAAATGGAATAAAACAAACAACATGTTTACTTGACCCTCTTCCTGGGAAACTGATCAAGGAGCTCTTTGTATTATTAGGTCCATCAGTGCTAAATATTATAAACTTATCACTCTCCTCGGGCACTGTTCCCCTAGCATTCAAAAAAGCGGTTATTCATCCTCTTCTTAAAAGACCTAACCTCGATCCTGACCTCATTGTAAACTACCGACCAGTGTCTCACCTTCCATTTATTTCAAAAATCCTCGAAAAAATTGTTGCGGAGCAGTTAAATGAACACTTAGCGTCTAACAATCTATGTGAAACCTTTCAATCCGGTTTCAGGGCAAATCACTCCACGGAGACAGCCCTCGCAAAAATGACTTATGATCTATTGCTAACGATGGATTCTGATGCGTCATCTATGTTGCTGCTCCTCGATCTTAGCGCTGCTTTCGATACCGTCGATCATAATATTTTATTAGAACGTATCAAAACACGAATTGGTATGTCAGACTTAGCCCTGTCTTGGTTTAACTCTTATCTTACTGATAGGATGCAGTGTGTCTCCCATAACAATGTGACCTCGGACTACGTTAAGGTAACGTGTGGAGTTCCCCAGGGTTCGGTCCTAGGCCCTGCACTCTTCAGCATCTACATGCTGCCGCTAGGTGACATCATACGCAAATACGGTGTTAGCTTTCACTGTTATGCTGATGACACCCAACTCTACATGCCCCTAAAGCTGACCAACACACCGGATTGTAGTCAGCTGGAGGCGTGTCTTAATGAAATTAAACAATGGATGTCCGCTAACTTTTTGCAACTCAACGCCAAAAAAACGGAAATGCTGATTATCGGTCCTGCTAGACACCGAACTCTATTTAATAATACAACTCTAACATTTGACAACCAAACAATTAAACAAGGCGACACGGTAAAGAATCTGGGTATTATCTTCGACCCAACTCTCTCCTTTGCGGCACACATTAAAAGCGTTACTAAAACGGCCTTCTTTCATCTCCGTAATATCGCTAAAATTCGCTCCATTCTGTCCACTAAAGACGCTGAGATCATTATCCATGCGTTTGTTACGTCTCGCCTCGACTACTGTAACGTATTATTTTCGGGTCTCCCCATGTCTAGCATTAAAAGATTACAGTTGGTACAAAATGCGGCTGCTAGACTTTTGACAAGAACAAGAAAGTTTGATCACATTACACCTGTACTGGCTCACCTGCACTGGCTTCCTGTGCACTTAAGATGTGACTTTAAGGTTTTACTACTTACGTATAAAATACTACACGGTCTAGCTCCATCCTATCTTGCCGATTGTATTGTACCATATGTCCCGGCAAGAAATCTGCGTTCAAAGGACTCCGGCTTATTAGTGATTCCCAAAGCCCAAAAAAAGTCTGCGGGCTATAGAGCTTTTTCATTTCGGGCTCCAGTACTCTGGAATGCCCTCCCGGTAACAGTTCGAGATGCCACCTCAGTAGAAGCATTTAAGTCTCACCTTAAAACTCATTTGTATACTCTAGCCTTTAAATAGACTCCCTTTTTAGACCAGTTGATCTGCCGTTTCTTTTCTTTTTCTTCTATGTCCCACTCTCCTTTGTGGAGGGGGTCCGGTCCGATCCGATGGCCATGTACTGCTTGCCTGTGTATCGGCTAGGGACATCTCTGCGCTGCTGATCCGCCTCCACTTGGGATGGTTTCCTGCTGGCTCCGCTGTGAACGGGACTCTCGCTGCTGTGTTGGATCCGCTTTGGACTGGACTCTCGCGACTGTGTTGGATCCATTATGGATCAAACTTTCACAGTATCATGTTAGACCCGCTCGACATCCATTGCTTTCCTCCTCTCCAAGGTTCTCATAGTCATTATTGTCACCGACGTCCCACTGGGTCATTATTGTCACCGATGTCCCACTGGGTGTGAGTTTTCCTTGCCCTTATGTGGGCCTACCGAGGATGTCGTAGTGGTTTGTGCAGCCCTTTGAGACACTAGTGATTTAGGGCTATATAAGTAAACATTGATTGATTGATTGATAAAAAAATATATATATATATATTTTTTTTTTTTTTTATTAAATCAACATAAAAAACACAATATACACTTACAATTAGTGCACCAACCACAAAAACCTCCATTTTTCATGACAAAAATGTCCCTTTTTCATGACAAAGAAAAAAAAAAAAAAAAAGATCCCCCTAAACACGACACAGAACAAACCAAAAGTAATGAAACAAAAATGAATATTATCCACAACAGTATCAATATTAGTTATAATTTCATCATAGCAGTGATTAAAAATCCCTCATTGACATTATCATTAGACATTTATAAAAATAAAAAAAAAGAACATTAGTGTCACAGTGGCTTACACTTACATCACATCTCATAAGCTTGACAACACACTGTGTCCAATATTTTCACAAAGATAAAATAAGTCATATTTTCGGTTTGTTTAATAGTTAAATAAATAAATGATAAATGGGTTGTACTTGTATAGCGCTTTTCTACCTTCAAGGTACTCAAAGCGCTTTGACACTACTTCCACATTTACCCATTCACACACACATTCACACAATCAGTAGATAAAACATTGTCCTTTACAATTATAAAAGCTTTTTTTTTTTTTTAAATCTACTACTCTGCTAGCATGTCAGCAGACTGGGGTAGATCCTGCTGAAATCCTATGTATTGAATGAATACAGAATCCTTTTGAATCGGAAAAATATCGTTTTTGAATCGAGAATCGAATCGAATCGAAAAAATTGATATATTATCGAATCATGACCCCAAGAATCGATATTGAATCGAATCGTGGGACACCCAAAGATTTGCAGCCCTAATATATACACTTTACAAGAAATCCATTAGCTCCGTAGCTTGCTACCTTGTGCACGCCAGCTTTCTGAGACTCTTATTTTGTTAGCGCAGGCAAGAGGAAACAGCGCTTTTAATGTGAAGATAGGAACTGTGCAGTATGTCATTAGAGTTTTGACAGGAGGTGTGGCGCGAATGTGTTGAAATAAAAAGTGTTTCTCGCCTTCCTGTTTATCACTTTTTCTTAGTAATGAGCTCGCAACAGCCAGTGTCATCTCACAAGACCCTCAGCTGTCGTGAATGTCAATCAAGTGACGAAAGTGACGTCTTGGTGAAGATTGATGATCGCTAATTTTTATGTCTAATTTTTTAAATGCCTGGCTGGCGATCGACTAACACATCCTCCGCAATCGACCGGTAGCTCGCGATCGGCGTAATGGGCACCCCTGCTGTACATTGTGTCAATGAAGTCATCAACATGTTTTTGCTTGGTTGACTTTAACAAATCAATTTTAAAATCACCACAGATATGGTTTTATGGTTCACAGAGGAACATTGAAAATGTCTATGCTTGAACCAGGTGCCCAGTATACACAACTCATGAAGATATTTGTCTTTTTGTCATTTAGGATTTCCACTGTTAAACATTCAAATAATCCATCGACTGCTATGGTCATGTATGTTAAAACTTTAACTGTAACATATTTATGAATGTACAATGCGACCCCTTCTTATGTATCTTAATTCATAGTCATTCAGACTAAAATCAATACCTTTATCATTGTTGAACCAAGTTTCAGTAATTGCAATAATGGTAAATGGATGAGTAAATTCTTTCAAGTAATCCTTGATAACCTCAAAGTTAGTGTACATGCTTGGACTATTGAAATGTATTATTGACGGACTATCTTCCGGCATAGCTCGGTTGGTAGAGCGGCCGTGCCAGCAACTTGAGGGTTGCAGGTTCGATTCCCGCTTCCGCCATCCTAGTCACTGCCGTTGTGTCCTTGGGCAAGAAACTCTACCCACCTGCTCCCAGTGCCACCCACACTGGTTTAAATGTAACTTAGATATTGGGTTTCACTATGTAAAGCGCTTTGAGTCATTAGAGAAAAGCGGTATATAAATATAATTCACTTCACTTCTGATTTTACACTATTTTCACATTGTTCACAGGTAAAATAATTAAAGTTTTTTACAATCGCAGAGAAAAAAATTCTTATCAGGGTCTATCTCCATATCAGTCTGTGTTGTGACGTGCTCTTGATACTCACACATTTCCAGTTATGATGTTGTAGGATCTTCTGTAACATGTCCAGGTCAATACTTGGTGTGGTGTGTGTTCTTGGTGTGGGTCGCATTGAGATGATGTCAAAGCTTATGATGTCAATAGCTCGGATAACCGTCGGGAGTTTTACAGCAATTGTCACAACTAATGTTTATTTGTAGTACAAACGCCCGCACCCGCAGAGACCTATGATAAAAAGTGATTGCTCCTGCAGATCTTCTTGCTCGCTGCATATGCAAATAAACATAAAAAAATGGAAAAAAACAACACAAACTAGGAACGTAAAAGCTGCATGAAACCAGGCAAAAGAGCTGCATGCTGCTCGGGAGCCAAGGGTTGACCAGGCCAGCACTATGTGATGCCAGTAGGCCAGTGGCTAACATGCAAACAACAGATATCATTCCGGGGGCTTCACGGTGGCAGAGGGGTTAGTGCGTCTGCCTCACAATACGAAGGTCCTGCAGTCCTGGGTTCAATCCAGCCTCGGGATCTTCCTGTGTGGAGTTTGCATGTTCTCCCCGTGAATGCGTGGGTTCCCTCCGGGTACTCCGGCTTCCTCCCACTTCCAAAGACATGCACCTGGGGATAGGTTGATTGGCAACACTAAATTGGTCCTAGTGTGTGAATGTGAGTGTGAATGTAGTCTGTCTATCTGTGTTGGCCCTGCGATGAGGTGGCGACTTGTCCAGTGTGTACCCCGCCTTCCGCCCGATTGTAGCTGAGATAGGCGCCAGCGCCCCCCGCGACCCCAAAAGGGAATAAGCGGTAGAAAATAGATGGATATCATTCCTCGCCTCACAAAGAGTCACAGACACTTAATGAAGTACAAAATGATTCACCCCCTGCTTTGCATTTCGCTAAAGCTACTGAAACCGATGAAAAGAGTGAATGCTCTTCAAGCATGCACATGGCAATTTATTGCCGCTGGAAAACTTACGGACTTAGTTTTAATTTATTGATGGTTGAACGACTTATCGAATATCAGCTCAGGCCTAGTCACACAATACCTCTCCAACAGTGGCACTTAATTATAAAATATTCCGGAATATGGCTTATTTTTGTCTGTATGTGAGACTTATGAGCAAATCACATAGTCAAAGTGGTCAATTTAGGAACTGCAAACTTACTGGCTGAAGAGGAACATCACATAACTGTCATTTGACCACAGGCGGGGCTGTGACCTTTTGGGAATCCAAAGACAATTTTTCATGTTGATATATTTTTGCCTTTCAAACATCAAAACAAGTGTGCTGATATTTGACACCCAGTTGCAGGGATGCCGCTTGGGCATTGCAAATTATTCAGCACACCACACGTTTGACGGAATTAAAAGTGGCCGTATACTGCCCTTAATGTCTATCCATCACACGTGTGTGAATGTGTGTTGACACATCGTGAAGCCAAGCGGAAAGCAACACATCAAGCTCTGTTTTGAAAACCCCTAAAACACCTGCAATAGAAAGCCAGACTACCATACACACAATGTGTTCTTTGGATTTGTGCTTCTCCTCGCTAATGTGCATGCTTATAACACAGAAAACAGATAGTATTGATTTCTGCTGGCTAAACAGATATCTAACTTATAGTGAACGTTATATAATTTGTTTTTGGACTTTTTATCATGGTCATAACCTAATAAATCACAAATGTTGTAATTTAATATGTTGTATCCAGTTTAAAACATTTATATTAAGTGACAAATACAGGAATATACCTTTAAACTATTAAACTGGCGCTCCACGGGCTAAATTCAGCCCGGGAATGACATCAGACTGACCCTCGAGTTCAGTTCAAAACTTAAAAGAGACTTAGCGTTTTGCAGCAGATTACTCAAAACACTGAAGCACTGTCAAATAGATGATCTTTGATTATCTATTTTGCATTAGATTTGGCACAGCCTTTAATTGAGATTTTACTCTCCTGAGAGTCAGCGTCTTCTGATTGTGTTTTGGCGAGCACGAACAAGTGTAACTGTGACAACCAAATGTCCAAAATAAGAATAATAGTGACGAGTAACTCTAGCAACTTTGTGCTTAGTTTTTTTGGAAATGTGCTCCCCAGAACAATACAGCTGCCGTTGACTTCCATCCGACACTGGCCTGAAGACACCCGTGGACACACCCTTCCAACTGTCAGGTACTATTGAACTCACTAAAACACTAGCAACACAAAAGAAAGATAAGGGATTTCCCAGAATTATCCTAGTAAATGTGTCTAAAATCATCTGAATCCGTCCCAATGCAATCGCGTTTTTTTTTTAACTTGATTTTTTTTTCCGCTATCAATATCATCATCCACGAATCTTTCATCCTCGAAATTGCCGTTTTCTCCGTCCGAATATCACTTTTTGTTGAAAGCTCCCATTAAAAACAATCTGAGAATGTGAGGAGCCCTCAACGGGTGACGTCATCGTCTGCGACTTCCGGTAAAGGCAAAGGTTTTCTATTAGCGACCAAAAGTTGCAAACTTTATCGTCGATGTTCTCTACTAAATCCTTTCAGCAAAAATATGGCAATATCGCGAAATGATCAAGTATGACACATAGAATGGACCTGCTATCCCTGTTTAAATAGGAAAATCTCATTTCAGTAGGCCTTTAATATTGTATATTAACCGTAAATATCCTCTTGCATGTAGACACGTCGGGGCGCAGAGACATCACCAATTGATGCAAAGAGGAGTGGTCCATCCTGTGTCCCGACTTTGAACAGATAGCGAATCCTCCATGGAGGCTGATCCATGGTTACCTGATAACCTCCCCACGCAGGAGAGGGGGGGAAAGCAGAAAAGAGAGACAGCAGGTCAACTGGTCTAAAAAGGGGTCTATTTAAAGGCTAGAGTATATAAAGGAGTTTTAAGATAGGACTTAAATGCTTCTACTGAGGTAGCATCTCTAACTGTTCCAGATAGAGCATTCCAGAGTACTGGAGCCCATATAGAAAACACTCTAAAGCCTGCAGATTTTTTTGGGGCTCTGGGAATCACTAATAAACCAGACTTCTTTGAATGTCGATTTCTGGCTGGGACATATGATACAATACAATCAGCAAAATAGGATGGAGCTAGACCTGTTATGATCCACTGCCCGGATCATCGTCTGTTTACATTTTTCGGTTCACTTGTGTTCTCAGCATCTTTTGAGTTTGTGTGTCTCAGTTGCCATGACGGCAGATTGCATTCACCTGCCTCTGGTTAGTGTTCGGGACGCGCACCTGTTGCCCGGGCACTAATCAGAGGGCTATTTAGTCCATGCCCTGGCCTCACTTGGTCTGGCTTCCTAGTTTGTTTCAGACAACATGACAACTTTTATTTCCTGCTAAGTACCTTATAGCTTCCACACTAGGTTCTTTTTACCTTCTAGCTCCCATGCTAGCTCCTTTTCTTTTTGCCTTAAGTGGTATGAGCACATTTTTCTTTGTTACCCTCTTATTTATTTATGATAAATGATAAATGGGTTGTACTTGTATAGCGCTTTTCTACCTTCAAAGTACTCAAAGCGCTTTGACACTACTTCCACATTTACCCATTCACACACACATTCACACCCTGATGGAGGGAGCTGCCATGCAAGGTGCTAACCAGCACCCATCAGGAGCAATGGTGAAGTGTCTTGCTCAGGACACAACGAACGTGATGAGGTTGGTACTAGGTGGGGATTGAACCAGGGACCCTCGGGTTGGGCACGGCCACACTCACACTGCGCCTCGCCGTCCCTAAATAAATCATTTGTTCCTACCTGCACGCAGTGTCTGTAGCCCGATCTGCATTCCTGGGAGAACAAATCCTGCATCAGGATGCGACCCGGTCGCCACAAGACCGTTTAAAATTTGATACGTAAGTAGTAGTCCTGCTCTACAGATTTTGCTCCCATGAAAGATTCCTTCAAACGACCATTAAAAGAGGATTCCTTACAGTTAATTGTGTTTGTTTTCCTTTTTATACACATGCACAGTTGTCCTGTAGCAAAACTCGATGGGAATGCAGATCTCTTCAGAAAACCAACTGCTTTAATGTCTACCACGAGAGTTGGCTCTGTGGTTGTTAGCTAAAGATGCATATTTGATTCTCCCCTATAAACTAACCAAACAAGCAGTAGAATTTGAATCCGCTAGTTACAGTACTATTTTATTTTCTTTCCATGGTAAAAGGTCCCAAAATATTTGAGATGAACCATCCCACTGTTTACACCAGGGCTATTCAACTACATATTGAAGAGGGCCGCGGTTTCAAGAGCCCAAAGTCTCAGGGGCTGGACATCAAAATTTGGATGTTTCTTTAGAAAGTGCTTCCTCAGGTTATAATCCTTTGAGACTGTGTTTACTTATTTACAAAGTAACCACATCAGCTTTCACACTGCACTGTCAATAAATTCATTCCTCTGCCCTCTCTACTCTTTTTCAGCGTGTGCAGCTAGAAAGATAGTTAACAAGTTTAGTTGATGATTGATGTTCCTTCTTTTGAATTATTTTCCTTCCTCAGTTGTATTTCTTTATACGTCTTTCTTTATTCAGGATTGTAAGACTGAAAATATCCATCCATCCATTTTCGACCGCTTATTCCCTTTTGGAGTCGCGGGGGGCGCTGGCGCCTATCTCAGCTACAATCGGGCGGAAGGCGGCGTACACCCTGGACAAGTCGCTACCTCATCGCAGGGCCAAAACAGATAGACAGAAAACGTTCACACTCACATTCACACACTAGGGCCAATTTAGTGTTGCCAATCAACCTATCCCCAGGTGCATGTCTTTGGAGGTGGGAAGAAGCCGGAGTACCCGGAGGGAACCCACGCATTCAAAGGGAGAACATGCAAACTCCACAAAGAAAGATCCCGAGCCTGGGATCGAACCCAGGACTGCAGGACCTTCGTATTGTGAGGCAGATGCACTAACCCCTCTTCCGCCGTGAAGCGACTGAAAATATAAACATTACAAAAGTACAAAGTCCATTGTGTATTTTACATAATATCCATGTCGTGTGTTACATAAATGAAATAGAAGGTTTCGTGTTAATACACACAGCAAACTCCGCACACATGTGGTTAAAACAATTGAACCTAAGGTGTAGCTTTATCGCCCTCTGATGGTCAAATTTAGCACTAAATGTATTTAACCAGTTTTGATTGCCAGCGTTAAACAGCCAAAAACAACCAACCACAAATACAAGAGACATCAAAGCCAGCAATTTCCATACATTCATACTTTGCTGTCCGGTCGCTGACAAAGTCCGATATTTGCAATTTTTTTTTCCTTCTTCAGGTTCCATAGTGCCATTTTCTTTTACTCACCCACTGCTGTTTCATTCATTGTGACACATATGCCTCGCGGCTTCACGGTGGAAGAGGGGTTAGTGCGTCTGCCTCACAATACGAAGTTCCTGCAGTCCTGGGTTCAAATCCAGGCTCGGGATCTTTCTGTGTGGAGTTTGCATGTTCTCCCCGTGAATGCGTGGGTTCCCTCCGGGTACTCCGGCTTCCTCCCACTTCCAAAGACATGCACCTGGGGATAGGTTGATTGGCAACACTAAAATTGGCCCTAGTGTGTGAATGTGAGTGTGAATGTTGTCTGTCTATCTGTGTTGGCCCTGCGATGAGGTGGCGACTTGTCCAGGGTGTACCCTGCCTTCCGCCCGATTGTAGCTGAGATAGGCGCCAGCGCCCCCCGCGACCCCGAAAGGGAATAAGCGGTAGAAAATGGATGGATGGATGGATGGGGCATATGCCTCGCTGTTTCCCCCTGCAGGGTGGCAGGGGTTGTGCATATATGAGCAACCCGAGTTTGAATGGTTTCATCAAGCCTATTTGGGTGACGTTCGAAGGGCCAAATTAAAAGCTTTGGCGGGCCGGATGTGGTCTGCAGGCCACCAGTTGAATAGCATACAAAGTAAATATATAGAAGCTGAAATATGTCAATATTTTTTAATATAATAAAAAATCCATCCATCCATTTTCTCAGGAAGTCACAGGGGGGTGCTGGAGCCTATCTCAGCTGCAGTCGGGCGGAAGGTGGTGTACACCCTGGACAAGTCGCCACCTCGTCGCAGGGCCAACACAGATAGACGGACAACATTCACACTCACATTCACACACTAGGGCCAATTTAGTGTTGCCAATCAACCTATCACCAGGTGCATGTCTTTGGAGGGGGGAGGAAACCGGAGTACCCGGAGGAAAACCCACACAGTCACAGGGAGAACATCCAAACTCCACACAGAAAGAGCTCAAACCCGGGATTGAACTCAGGACCTTCGTATTGTGAGGCACATTCACTAACCCCTGTTCAACTGTGCTGTTTAATAAGTTAATAAGTCTCATGGTGTTCTCAAATAATATTTTTTATATGTGACATGCTGATAGTACCAGCACGGTGTAACAGGGGTTAGTGCGTCTGCCTCACAATATGAAAGTCCTGGGTTCGATCCTGCGCTCAGGATCCCATTTCCAAAGACATGCACCTTGAGATAGGTTGATTAGCAGCATTAAATTGGCCCTAGTGTGTGAATGTGAGTGTGAATGTTGTCTGTCTATCTGTGATGGTCCTGCGATGACGTGGCGACTTGTCCAGAGTGTACACCGCCTTCCGCCCGATTGTATCTGAGATAGGCTCCAGCACTCCCCGCGACCTCGAAGGGAATAAGCGGTAGGAAATGGATGGATGGATGCTGCCAGCACATCCCAGCCATAGGAGTTACTGGTGGTGAAAAATCTCTAAACAGTGTCTTTTGACACTAAAATGTGTTTGTATACACATCAAAATGAATACAGAGTGAACAATTATACGTGGATGTTTTGTTAGTCATTAGACAACAATAATAAATAGCGGTAGATGGGTTTGAGAAATGGTGTGATTTTTCCGGTTAAAATTCCACTTTCAATTCTGCTTAGCGATTCGGTTCTTTATCGATTCTCTTATTGATTTTAATTTGGAAAAAAATAAATAATAAAAACGTGGATTAGCATCAACTTTGTTTCGTTTAGAGGTAACATTACCTCACAAAACCTACAGTGAGTTCTTAAGATGCATTTAGCATAAAACACATATTCATTCAGGTTCAATTGCTGGTATAAATGCACTTTTGCTCTATATTTTATTTTTTGGAGTTCCACGTGTACAAGGGAATGATACAGTAAAAATGTGGTTGAGGAGAACATGAATCTACCAAAGAAACGTCTACTGGGACGGCGTGACGCAGTGGAAGAGTGGCCGTGCGCAACCCGAGGGTCCCTGGTTCAATCCCCACCGAGTACCAACCTCGTCACGTCCATTGTGTCCTGAGCAAGACACTTCACCCTTGCTCCTGATGGGTGCTGGTTAGCGCCTTGCATGGCAGCTCCCTCTATTAGTGTGTGAATGTGTGTGTGAATGGGTGAATGTGGAAGTAGTGTCAAAGCGCTTTGAGTACCTTGAAGGTAGAAAAGTGCTATACAAGTACAACCCATTTATTCATCTATTTACTGTGATAAAAGGGTTTAAGTAGATATGTCCGATAATGGCTTTTTTGCCGATATCCGATATTCCGATATTGTCCAAACTCTTAATTACCGATTCCGATATCAACCGATACCGTTATATACAGTTGTTGAATCAACACATTATTATGTCTAATTTTGTTGTGATGCCCCGGTGGATGCATTAAACAATGTAACAAGGTTTTCCAAAATAAATCAACTCAAGTTATGGAAAAAAATGGCGACATGGCACTGCCATATTTGTTATTGAAGTTACAAAGTGCATTATTTTTTTTAACATGCCTCAAAACAGCAGCTTGGAATTTGGGAAATTCTCTCCCTGAGAGAGCATGAGGAGGTTGAGGTGGGCAGGGTTGGGGGTGGGTTGCGGAGGGGTTTGTACATTGTAGTGTCCTGGAATAGTTAGTGCTGCAAGGGCTTCTGGGTATTAGTTCTGTTGTGTTTATGTTGTGTTACGGTGCAGATGTTCTCCTGAAATGTGTTTGTCATTCTTGTTTGGTGTGGGTTCACAGTGTGGCGCATATTTGTAACAGTGTTAAAGTTGTTTATACGGCCACCCTCAACGTGACCTGTATGGCTGTTGACCAAGTATGACTTGCATTCACTTTTGTGTGTGAAAAGCCGTAGAAATTATGTGATTGGGCTGGTACGCAAAGGCAGTGCCTTTAAGATTTATTGCCGATCTGTATATCTCGCTATGTTCGCGTACCTCTCCGTACAGCAGCGTTTTAAAAGTTCATAAATTTTACTTTTTGAAACCGATACCGATAATTTTCGATTTTACATCTTAAAGCATTTATCGGCTGATAATATCAGCCGTCTGATTTTATCGGACATCTTTATGTGCAAGCTTTTGACCACAAACTTAGTCACTGCTCGGTGACATTCATCACTCTTCCCTGCCGCGGTGAAAGCTAGCAGCAGAAGTGAACTGGAGCTATCTATTACTTGCTGCCTGGCTCAAAACTAGTCAGAATGTTGCCGTCTGATGTCACTACACACGTTGCTTAATGACATCATTACCACCCGCAAGAATCGTTAAGGGAATCATTTGAAAAAATGGCAAGTGATTGCAAAGAATTAGTTCAATAGGAACCGGTTCTGAAAAATAACCGCTTTTCATTTCCCATATCTAGTGGTAGATCACATGACTTCTGGACATCATCGATTTCATTCATTAAGATCATCCACAACAACATTGTTGGTCATACTTTATTTTGTGATGTAAGAATTAAACGTCCAATTACAACAATTACAACATCATTGACATGTAATCAGTAATTACAAATAATTCACTGCGTTGTTAGTATTAACAATAAATAGTCCAAGCAGTTCAACAAAATAGCATTCTTTTTTTATCTCTCTGATTTGCAGAATAACCACTCGTGTCATTTAAACACATTATAACATTACCAAAAACACCAAATAGCAGCGGAACGTTGTTATCTGTTAGATCCGGAGCTTGAAAAATACTATGTAGCATGTAGCATTCTCTTCTTATTTTTACATTCCCACATAAGCCTGGAAAATGGGACTTCACGTGTATTTGTGACAATACAAAAAAAACAAATTATTTGAAAAATAAGATTAATTTAGTGCATGGAAATGTACCGTTGCATGTCTGAGCAAGGATTGGCACGGAAACCTGGTTCCAGATTGGCACCGTAGTACCCAGATCGAAAAAGAAGAAGCTATCAGTCCCTTATTTTGGTGCTAATCACAGCATTTCCACATTATAAATCAATGGCAGTTAAGCTGAGCGAACTTTCTTTCAGGAACAGCCGGAATATGAGCATCAAACATTACAACTTAAGTAAGACCTTTTTTTGCATGTTCTCCATGTTCTGTATTTGTATGATTTATTTCTTATTTTTAAAAAATAAGAAATTAATGTAATTTATATCATTTGAATTACTACCGTAGTCAGTTGTATTTAACTGCCACAAAACTACTTTTTTTGTTTGTTTTACTTCAAATGTTTTTGATTTTTTTAGTACTGGTTTGGGCACCGTTCAAAACCGGCACCGTTTTTAAAGTACTGATTTGATACTAGTAACAGTATAAAGGTAATCGATAACCATCCCTATGTGTGAACGAGCACAATTATATGACAGCCCTTCAGTTTTCTGTGTAGAATGCACAGTGAGTACATCCAGATGTGTATTACGGCTCTGATGTGTGAGAGGCTATACCGCCTCGCTGATAGGATTTCATATCACAGTATTGACATATAGATAGTTAATTAACTAGAATGACCCAGCTGTGGAAATGCAAGACCGATTTTTATCCAATCCAGTCTGAACCAGACAGTGGCGAGCGATACTTTGTGGAAATACATGTGGTCTGGTCAATGATAAAACACGAAGCAATATGTTATGCTAGACAGTAGGGGTGTGGGAAAAAATCAATTCGAATACAAATCGAATCGTTTACGTTGTGCGATTCAGAATCGATTCTCATTTTTTTTCAATCTATTTTTTTTTTTTTTATCAATCCAACAAAACACTACACAGCAATACCATAACAATGCAATCCAATTCCAAAACCAAACCTGACCCAGCATCACTCAGAACTGCAATAAACAGAGCAATTGAGAGGAGACACAAACACGATACAGAACAAACCAAAAGTAGTGAAACAAAAATGAATATTATCAACAACAGTATCAATATTAATTATAATTTCAGCATAGCAGTGATTAAAAATCCCTCATTGACATTATCATTAGACATTTATAAAAATAATACAAAAGAACAATAGTGTCACAGTGGCTTACACTTGCATCGCATCTCATAAGCTTGACAACACACTGTGTCCAATGTTTTCACTAAGATAAAATAAGTCAGATTTTTGGTTTGTTTAATAGTTAAAACATATTTACATTATTCCAATCAGTTGATAAAACATTGTCCTTTACAATTATAAAAGCTTTTTTTTTTTTTTTAACTCTGCTAGCATGTCAGCTGACTGGGGTATATCCTGCTGAAATCCTATGTACTGAATGACTACAGAATCGTTTTGAATCGGAAAAATATTGTTTTTGAATGGAGAATCGAATCGAATAAAAAAAAATCGATGTATTATCGAATTGTGACCCCAAGAATCGATATTGAATCGAATCGTGGGACACCCAAAGATTCACAGGCCTACTATACAGTCATCGTCGTGATCACTTTCCTCTACTGCTCATTCTTACTCTTTGGAAACATTTGTGTTCTGATTCTGGATTCTCTTCTACCATAATTTTCTTGAAATTTTAGTTTGCCTGCATAATTGTTCTACTATCAAGGTTAAGTGTTCCTAGAAAGACTCAATGGAGAATTCAAAAAAGATCTTCTAGATGCGTGTGCGTGTGTGTGTGTGTTGTGCAAAAGTAAACACCTTCTCTATTAAGCAGTTTAACGAGCTAACACCTAAAAAGGGAACAGCTCCACTAATCACAGGGTTTTATGGGTCCCTAGAAATTTTGGGTCTATAAAGGGGGCCTCTTGACTGAGGGCCAACCTCCTGAAGGACAGGCGGTGCCTCAGTGACCCCGACCGACTATGTCCACCCGCCACCGACACGTCTGGGTGGGCTTATACCTTTACTATGTCTATCTGTTTACTGTACCTTTCCTTCTGTGCACTGCCTATTTACCTATAATATACACAACTATTTTGTTTTCTTTTTCTCATTAAGCTCAACGAACAGCCCAATTTGTTGTATTTGTGTGTGATGCAGGACACATAATAGTGATGAGGATGTCGAGCCATTCCAGGGCTTGATGCAAAATTTGGATTCGACCCCTGGCAATAATCCTTGATCTGTATTTGCCTCGTGCATATCTTCCACATGTCAGCTTTCATCTCATCTTGTTTTTTTTTTTTTAGGTGCAGTGTGTAAGGGGGTTGGGGATGTGGTATTTTCTTGACATGAAGGAAAATGACTTGCTTTAAGTTTGTATATTTTAGAGCAAAGAGGCATTATAATAGCTTTGGCATTGTGGAGCAATGATTATCCTCTGTTCTGTTTGGGTCGACTTACCAGCAGCTAGTGTTGCTCTTGCCTGCAGGGCTCATATGGCTCTGATTTGGGATCCCTCCTTCTTAGACAACCTCTCCAAAGCGCATAAAAACCCACAAGAGTCAAGTCCGAGTCACAACCCGGACAGCATCTCGGAAGGCTTCTTCACACCCTGACACACTGTGCATGGTTTTTCCTTTCAAATAAATGTGATTTACTTATTTTAATACAACACTTTTAAATGAGCTCATTTGAATCGTTTGCCTAAATGCATTCGTTTTTACTTGTTTAAAAAGACTTCATTTATTGTGGGACATGCACCTGTTTAGTTCCTAAACAGTCTATATTTATTTTTCTTATATGTTTACAATTTGAGAGCTAGAAATGTACAAAGTGCAGTATACATCTCATAATTCTCCAGGGAATAAACATAATAAAAAACAGGAACAAAAAATTTAAAAAAGTATAATTTACCAGCATTTTTTCAACAATATTCTGACATTGTGGCAATCGTGCTTAGGGTGCACACACGCACTTGCACACACACACACACACACGTTTTTGTATACGTGTTTTATATATTTGTTTATTATTGCAAATCCATTTAACATAACAAATAAATAAGACAAATAAAAAACACGTGCACGCACACACACACACGTTTACGAAAATGGGCGGGTCACCTTTTATTTACTTTATTTTGAAGGTTTTATTCGATTACCGGGTAAATGTTTACAGTGATAAAATAGCATAATTCACTAATGCATATGATGCAATACTTTAAATATTTATTTCTAAAATATTGAGCGACTTGACTTTAAGAATTAACAAATGTTAAAGAGAATACAAATGCGCTGTTATGGTGCAACGTCCAAACTGTTATTGAATTATGCATGGAGTCATTAATAGGGTGGCGGGACAAATAGATGTAGAGGGAGATGAATTGATATGGCTTCTTGTTTCTCATGTAAATGAGGCAGACTGACCAGACGGCCACTTGCCTTTTTATTTTTTTTCTAAATATTCTACGTCCAACCCTTAGCATCACCACAGCAGGATAAAACACATCATGTTTTTCTTTCTGTCTTGTATATTGTATGTTGTCATGCATAACATTGCCTCACTATGTTAAACACACACACACACATATATATATATATATATATATATATATATATATATATATATATATATATATATATATATATATATATATATATATATATATACATATATATTTTTTTTTTAAAAGATACAAAATGTAGTCCAAGGTCATTTCAATAATTTTATTAAAATGCATTTATAATTCACCTTCAATGCATGAATTACCAAACATTCCCTAAAAAATACAAAGTTAAAATTAAATCAACAAAATGTTCATGATTAAAACATATCAATTATGCAAACTATATGTTAAACAAAACAAAACAAATACTGCTGGACATATAGCCTCCACCAACGGGGCATTAAAAAGGCACATTTTCACATCAAATGCATATCCTACCGTAGGAAACCACATTTAAATAAACGATTAACACGTTTTTGTTTTTTTTACAACAACATTACATGTAAACGAAACGTTCTATTACAAACCAGCATTTTACTCTCTCTAAATAGGCCCAGAAATAAATGACTGATTTATATTTATTCATAAATAATTTAATGAGAGAGCAAAACCAACCAGAAAACCAAAAATGTGCATGTGCCGAATGGACTTAGAATTTTGAAAAAGAAGCATATTTTTAATAAACAATTATTTACATTTGCATCCAGGTTGCATTTCATAATGACTGATTTTTTTTTTATGCACGTGTAATGCTGTGTCCAAATGTATTTGTACGTAAAAAAATAAATAAAAAACATGTTTGTTCTATCATGTGCACCACGACATGTTTGGACTTTGACGTGATAACAGAGGAGTGGTTGGCTCATTTCTTTTCGCCATCTTCGTCACGCGTCCCTTCTCAGCACACACATATGTGGGCCTGTGTTGTTCGAAATGACCCACTCAGAACCAGTCTAACCTGTCTAACGTTCCTGGCGTGGGCTCGTCTCCCGCAGATCTGGCAGTGCGCTGCATGGTCCCTGTGGTCCACCGTCCTGCTGAACATAAGAGGGCGCTCCCATTGCACCTGGCCGGGCTGCCCTGCTCCAGGGGAGCCGGACCTCTAACATGATCTTAGTGGAACATGTTCGTCCCCCAAAAAAAAATAGAAATAAAAAGAAAATATATATAAAAAATACTCAATGACAAATACAAATGATGTCTTTATTTTTTTACCCTAAAATAAATTAATATTTGCTACATCAAAATGACTTCTAATATAATATGCACGCACCATTATAGCAACTTTCAAGCTGGGTGTTCATCATCAATATACAAAATGTAAATTATATATATATGTGTATATATATTCATACACAGTGGGTTTATTTATCTTAAACATAATTGATTATATTTATTTATTTATTTTAAGAAATACACACAACTTCATCATATGCTATGATTATTATATACAGCAGTGGTTCTCAACCTTTTTTCAGTGATGTACCCCCTGTGAACATTGTTTTAATTCAAGTACCCCTTAATCAGAGCAAAGCATTTTCGGTTGAAAAAAAAGAGATAAAGAAGTAAAATACAGCACTATGTCATCAGTTTCTGATTTATTTAATTGTATAACAGTGCAAAATATTGCTCATTTGTATTGGTCTTTCTTTAACTATTTGGAAAAAAAGATACAAAAATAACTACAAAAAATAAACAAGTGATTCATTGATAAATAAAGATTTCTACACCCAGAAGTAATCATCAACTTAAAGTGCCCTCTTTGGGGATTGTAATAGAGATCCATCTGGATTCACAAACTTCATTCTAAACATTTCTTCACAAAAAATAAATCTTTAACATCGATATTTATTGAACATGACCACAAAAAATCTAGCTGTCAATGAATATTGCATTGTTGTATTTATTTTCACAGTTTATGAACTTACATTCAGATTTTGTTGAAGTATTATTCAGTAAATATGTTTATAAAGGATTTTTAAATTGTTGCTATTTTTTAGAATATTTGAAAAAAATCTCACGTACCCCTTGGCATACCTTCAAGTACCCCCAGGGGTGCGCGTACCCACATTTGAGAACCGCTGATATACAGTATATCTCAGCCTCTTGAGCATCGTTCAATCCTCCCCCCAAAATCCTGCAGCCTCGATAAAAGAAACTTATGACTTTTTTTTTTCTCGATAGGATCTTTGATCCCTAAATACTTTCACCCCTGCTCATTTCCTCAGTTTCCCTTTGTGCTTTGTCTAGGGGTTAGGCGTGTGCACATGCAAAAAAAAAAATAAAAAAAAATAAAAAAAAGATGCAACACAAACAAATATCACGTGATTACAAATAATAATTCTGGAATGAAAAGTCCCATTACAGTCGACTTTCATGCTGCTGTGTGCGCACCAGTTTGGGTGATGGTCACGTGATTTATTGTATTTTATTTTTTGATATATATATTTTTTTGGGCGCACTAGAGAACTTACTCCACGTGTCAGTGTCACGTGCACGGGCTGTCATATAGCCACAGGTTGTGTTCAATGTACAATGTGCCACTCGTGGATGGCGCGTGGACGCTTACCCTTCCCGCAGAGAGTCGCAATTGAATGCTGCCGACACAAAAGCAGCAGACCCCCCCGGCCCCCCTTTTTCCTTTTCAATCCCTTTTCAGAGATGCACGGGGCCCTAAAAGCATTAAGGGCCCCCCACACCCCGCCAACATCACCCCCCCACCCCCGTCAGCCCACGCTGATGCTGCTGGACTAATGTCACTCAGGCCTTTTGCATACACTTTTGTAAACTCCAGTTTGCACTGATGGCTTTTGCAGGCTGCCTACAAGCCTCAAATTACACCGGCCTCTTTTATTATCTCCTAGCCCCTCGCACGCTATTTTCAACCTATTCATTTTTTTTTTTTTTTTTTTAACAATCTCTTCTTCCCCGAGAGAGAAGGCATGTCGCAAATCCTCTGGATTCCTGCACTCTGGCCCCTCTTGCAGAAGTGGGGTCCAAGCGTTTGCGTGTCTTTGTGTTTTTGGTAACAAAAAAACAAAAACAAAAAACAGTTATCAATGCTTGCTTCGACAAGTGTGCAGGTAAGGCCAGGTTGCAACTGACCATATATTTTTTTGCAGTGGGGGTCCTTATGCGACATTTGCTGCGTTCACGTCCATAGGACATTTTACATAACTTTATAAAGAAAACATAGCTCACATATTTTATCAGCATGATAACATGCTTTACACATCAGATAGGTTAAAAACAACCTGTCAACTCTCATGCAAGTCCTCTTTATGCACCCCATATCCATAATCTGACCTGTGTTGGAATGCATTCATGCTTTATGGACGCAGAATAACAAATTCACGTTGTTTCCATGAACATATGACGCTTGATGTGATCTCTGCACTCACTCTGAGGGTGTCATCACAAAACACACGCATGCACGTTGCAGTGTAGAAAAATAGGACATTGGGTATAAATATAGCATATTTTTATTATAAAACATGAATTACTTATTTATTGACATAGGCTAATATAATTACATTTAAAGTGGAAGTGCTCCGCCTTACTATATATTTGATAATATAGAATATGTATTGACAATGTGTTTCCATGCATGCAGCCTCTGAATATGTGGCACGATGACCTGCTTCTTCTTCTTCTTCATCACACTACAACTTTTGGAAACATATATATTGCTGTATTATATATTTTTTTATAAATAGAAACAATATTTTTGATTGTGCTCGGTATCTAAATAAAAGCACTCATTCATACATACACACACAAACTAAGACAAAGTGTTTTGTCTGCATAATGCAATATCTCACTGGAAAATACTAGTTCATTTCATGTTATAAAAAAATGCATTTTTTTTTAATTAAACGTTTATTAATTTATAGGATTTACAATAGATCACAATTTACAAGACACTTTGTAGTACATCCTGGGCTTAGTTAAGAAGCGTATTCAGATGTATTGATAATTAAGGTTATGTATTTTAAAAATTAATGCACAAATTATCCTTTCAATTGCATGTGTCAGATTCCTATTTTCTGTATTGTGCAGTATTGTTCAGTAATATTTCCATCCATAACCAAATATGAATTTTTGTCGTTCAACGCACTTTTTGAACGGGTTATGGCCATATATTCAAAGTTAAACTGCACACAGCCGCGACTAAAACACAGTCACATTTAAAGGCACCAATATAGAAAAAAAAACATTTTCAAAAGTTGCACTAAAAAAAGAAAAATGTAATAATAAAAAGTGTTTTGGAAGAAAAGAGATGAGCGGAGACTGGCGCAGGAGGCGAAGAGCGCGCACTTTCCCCTAATCAAACTCTTACTTCCCGCCTGTCTTAATTCCATATTTTCTATTCCTGATCATTACTTTCCTCTTTTTCCCTTCTTACTTGTATCTATCCATCCCTCCCTCCCTCCCCTTCCTCCCTCCCTTCCTCTCCCTCCCTCCGCCGAGCTCTCCTCTGCTGAATCTTATTGATCCACAAGGCGGCTAATTAGCCCTTCCCTTCGTGCCTGTGTAATGAAGCACATGCGCACTGAATTAATCACAGCCATTTTTCCCCCCCTCGCAGGAAACTAATTAGCAGGAATAAAGATCCAAAGAGTTTTTTCTTCCCAATCATCAGATCTCACTTTCACCTCTTCCTCGCTCGCTCCAAGTCAAGACTCTCGGCTGCTTTGCATCCAAATTATTTTTGATATCGCCTTAACAACTAATAGCTGCCTACTTGCGCTGCCTTTTTTTTCCACGCACTCGGCAACAACAATGATCTTTCTTTTTTGGCCACCCCTGCACGCAAACTGACCGAAAAGGGGGCGACTCTTCTCGCCTTGATGGGATCTTTAGCGCCGTCGACTCACTACTGGATTAAAAAGCGAACATCACAAAGCGGCAAAAGACAAATTGTAAGTTTCAACTTTAGCTCTTTTTTCCCCTCTTTCTTGCACGATCCCATTCTCTCTTTCCTCCTTCGTGTTCGTGGCGATGGAGCTGCCCCCCCTTCCCAAACTCACATTTCCACTGATTTGGTGCAAGTTTTCCGCTTTATTCGGAGATTCTGCCGTCCTTTTTAGGCGTTGTGTGGTTACCTGTGTTCACATCAGCGTCCGTCCTCTCCTCTTCGTCTATACGGAAAACGATCCTTCCCCCCCCAACGTACCACACAAAAAAACGATTTTCAAGCATATTTTGGGCTCGGGGGTCGTGGGTAGTCGAGAAACGGGGGTTTGGACGCACAAAACGGGGTAATAGAGAGCTGAGCGGACGGAAGGGCAGCGGCGACTCCTCACCAGCGCTGCCCGGGGAAGGAGCTCCAAGTCCAGCCTGTTAGGTCCGACTCTCTCGCCCTCCACATTTTGTCAAAAAAACGTAAAAAAACCCCCGAAAAAAAACAAGCGATGGCTTCAGGATTCTAATAGATCATTCCTGCTGGTGATTTTTTTTGGGTCTTCTCCATAACATAAGTGCGAACCCTCCGCCCCGACTCACAGCCACTCGTCCCCCCGGCGTCACCCCACCTCAGCCCGGCTTGTCTCCCCCACACTCAGCCCCTCTTTGGAACCCTTGGATTTTCTTTAAAGTCGATTCTCAGCCGTTGCCAGACCAAGTCCCGTGCAAATCGATCCCGGGTGTGTGCGTGCGTGCGTGCATGAGCAGTTTTGCGCGTGCGTGTGGGCTATGGAAAAAAAAGAAAAAGAAAAAGGGAGCCCCGGGTTCTCCTCCGTGACAGGAGCGGATCAGTAGGCTGCAAAGTGCACGCTGGCTTTCAGACGTTTGGGGATATAGGCAACATGGGCTGCCTGGTTCTTTTGGATCCAACCACTTACTGGCTACTGGAAACAAAACCCCTGGCCATTAGGATGACCTGCTAAAGGAACAAGGGCAAACTTACACATTTTAAACCACTCATTGTGATCTTGACCACACTTATTTGAGATAAAAAGTACTAATGTTAGAATTAAATAAATGTTAAAATAAAAAACATTTTTTGTAATTTTCTGAGTTAGTGCACCGAGCAAGGCTCAAAACCCCTCCAATATCAAAAAGTGCATTGTGAAAAACGTACAATGCAATAGCGGTAAAGTCAGTCTCAATAATATTTGGCTATGGAAAGCGTGGAGGAGGATTTGTGAGCGAGCAAAGGCGCCGGTATTTGTGTGTTCGGGGTGAAGAGTGAGTGTGCTGGGAAAAGGGTGCGGGGGTGTATAGGTCAGACAATAAGAAACATGGGGAACAGGGGTCATGGAATGGGCGCAGAGATAAAAGAGAAAGGAGAGGAAACCCCCTTGCTAAACAGCCGTGGGACTATGTTGGGGCTTGGAGGTGGCTATACACGGAGGAGAAGGATGATGATGTTTTTTTTTTTCTTCTTTCGGTTGGGGGGCGTTGGTGGTTGTCAAGAAAGAAGACTTTGCATGCAGTGGAAGTTGCAACAACATATGTTAACATAACATATTGCGACATAACGAAGGGGGAGGGGTATCATTGTGGTTTTTGAGTTGAGGGGTCAGACAGCCATGGATCATAGAGGAGGAATCAGTGGAAGAGGTCAGATAAACACATCCATATACCTCTCATACTGCAGACAAGCACGCTCAATGAGATAAAACTACTAATGCATATTTTTATTATTTTACTCTTTGCATTAGGTCAAAACAAACATGGTTGTTTGTGCCTAGGATTTATGCACGTTGCACCTGAATTTTGTGTTTGGACTGCCATGAAATGTATACAGGTCTAGATTTCAAATGATCAGCCTTCCTTCTCTGTCAGACACTATCACTTCTTACCTCCCCCCACCATCCCTTTTTTTTCTCGTCTTCCTATTCTGTTGCAAAATGCACGCAAGGAAATATTTACCGTCTTTTCAGCCGTATTTCATGTTGTATTATTTTTTGGTAAATAGGAACCGTTTTCATTGTAGAGCCTTTTTAGCATCGTAGCTACATGTGTGTGTGTGTGTGTGTGTGTGTGTGTGTGTGTTTGTGTTTCATGTTTCACCATTCATTGGGCTGCGATGAGGTAAATCGCCACAGTGATGGTATAGCCGCACACTATAAATTGGAAGAAATCATTTTAAAAGTGAATCACTAAATATGAGTAATTCACATCAAAAGTGTCATTGTATTTCTACCATGTTGCCATTGGCTGCCCTTTGCTCAAATTAAAATATATGGTGACATTGTTTAAATTTGCAATTTTATGACAACACAGTTATTTGACTTTATTTCAATTCATTACAATTACAATTTAATTGGATTAATTGTAAACTGTCAACTGTGCATATTTTGTATATTTAGAAAAATAAATAAACTAACAAAATTATGTTTTATCAATGTGTTGCATGGACACTTAAAAATACACATACTTAAAAAAACCCGTTTGCATTTGCTGAATAAATGTGGATTGCTTTGATTATTGTCACATTTGTGCATGGTTTTTGCTGGTCCAATCATGTGTCACTTTTTAGCATTTTATCGTTGTGATGTGAGTGTAGCCTCCTACTGTCTGTAAATTGTACAATACAATACTAATGATATAATTTGTGTGCGTGTGTGTGCGTGTGTGTATGTGTGTGTGTGTGTGTGTGTGTGTGTGTGTGTGTGTGTGTGTGTGCATCCTCTCCCTTCACATCTTGGCATATTTGTGCATCTTTGGTATCCGTGAGCAATAGTGGAGACAGATAGGCTCGTTTCATGGAGTACTGTTAGCACGGAGCCAAGGGAGGTAAGCGCCTCTGGCTGTCGTAACCCCTTCTCTCCCTTTGCCTCCCATCCTCCCTCCATACCTCCCTTTCTGGTTATCTGCTCCTCGGTGTGTCTCCAAATACTGTGGCTCCCTCTTTACCTCCCACCTTCCCGTTGGCGGGCATGGCCACGGGCCCAGCAGGGGAACTTGCTGACATGTCCTCAGTCAGAGAGAGAAAGAGAGAGCCCTCTCTGGGTGAGTGCTATAGGCTTGCACGGAGAATTTATTCATGCAGTGTTGTAGTATTGGGTTAAAAATATGAAGGCCTTTGTCGCGGCAGCACTATCAATGTGATGTGTCTTTCTTTAATGTGGATGTTTCCTCTTTAAAGTCAAAGGTGTGCATGGGAAGAGGGTCAGCCATTTTTGAACATGCAAGGCCATGCAGTGAGAAGACCAGTTATTCCAGTTGACCTGCATCTCAGGGCCATTATGACGTGTCATCTTATCAGAAAGAAGCATGCAGATAACGACCTGCATGGGCTCAGCAGCAGTAGAAGAGTTGGATGAGAGGACCGTGGTACTCGGAGGTGTGTGTTTATGACCCTGAATGCGAGCCTGCAATCAATACTGCCCGAAAAATGATTCAATTCCAGTCTTACTTTTTTCCTTAAATTCTTGCTTCTTTAATTATATTGTCTCTGGCATCTTGGTAGCGTTTTTCTGTGGTTTTGCTCTTTGTCGATATGTTAGCATGCTACCAATGCACTGTGACTCAAAAGACGCGTGAGGGTGCAGCTGCTTTACGACTGGTGTGTATTATTATTAACAATAACACATTTCTTGAAGGTGTGTGCATGTTTAGAAAATAGCAAACTAGTGTGCACAGAGTATGCAGAAGCGTCCTGCGACGCTGCATGGCTCACATGAGTCACCTACTCAGATGATCACAAGCTGTCACAGACGAGGGCACAATATTGAATATTTAATTAGGTAATTTTAATCATTTTAATTTCTTCCCAAACTAATAAATGGTGTCATTATAGAAGGGTGTGTACTGTATGTGTTTTGGATTGAAATCTTTATTTATAGCAGATAGAAGTGTTGTTATGACTATCAGGAAGACTCATAGTGTGTGAGAATAACTTAGCAAATAGGATGCTATCCATGCAACTTATTTGGGTTGCAACAGCTAACACCGATTGTTACGAGATTGAAGATAGGGTATCCTTGCATCATTAGAGGACACGATTACAAACTGGGCTAGAGAACCATAGGCTCCAAGGGTTGCAAAAATGGACCACAGCCTGCCATAAGCCCACCCCTCTTTTGGACCCCGCAGGCCAGCATTCCACCCTCCGCTCTGGCGCTTATCATCACAAAGGACAGAATGCATAAAATATGGAGGACGCTTAGACAGGTCGCCTTTCTTTTGCCATACTGAGCCCTTGAACAATACATGGGCCCCTCTGGCCTGTGACTCTGACGACACACACGCCATCTTTTTTATTCTCGCCTATTCCTTTGTCATCCTCTTCCTCTTCCTCTGTGTTACTGCAGCGTGATAACCCCACCACTATTGTTTATCAGTACTTGTGAAATATATTGTACATGTGCGTGTATGGAAGATGTGTATATGTATTTTTTAGTTAACATATTTCATATTTTTGCATTCTGTGTAATCAGCAAATAATATAAAATAATAATATCCTCCTTAGCAATGGTTGAAATATTTACAAACAGATTAAGTACACCTATACTGAACCTTGAATTTTGGATGGGAAATAAAAAGCTCAATTACTGCAAGATGATTTTTTTGGTATGGTCTCATGACTAAATTACAGTGCTGTCACAAAGCACCATGCATGAACCATCCAGACACCCATTAGTTGCAATATTTGTGTGTGACGATAGATATAATGCCACATATTTTACACACTCTTAGTCTGACATTGCATGTGGTTTTGAAACTATATCCTGACTACTTTATGCTTTATTAAATATGAATTATGATTCCTGTAATTACTGCATTCCTCGCTTTTCGTGAGCTACATACTCTAAAGGTTTTTAACAGTCTGCATCTGAGAGGCTTTTTTATTTCTGTCTCTCCATGCATGTGGGTGATAGCTGAGCTGTTGGAATGTACTGTTCGGATGTGCCGGACCCAAGGTCTATGGCACTTCCTCTCTGTGTACTTTACAGCTTATCCTCCTTGGGATTACGCAGAGAAGAAAAGAAAAGAGCTAACGCTGGAGCGCCCTCTCACTCTCACACCCTCTTCCTCATTTTTTCCCCGACCCACGCGCACAATAAATTCTTGACAAAAAAGTGTAATTCACTTGCAAATGTGCAGTAGTCCTGTCCAAGCTGCATGCGATTGTGAGGGGGAAGAGACGGAGAAGGAGAGCGAGGAGAGGAGGGAGGGAGGCGCTGTGATGCAAAGACATAAAAAGCACACGGCGGCATATTTCACTAAAAGAGAAGGGTGAGGTGAAGCTACCGGCTGCCTCTTTCTGGCCAGGAAGCGAAACTCCATCCTCCCCTTGATAGATTCATGTGAGCTTTGTGCACATGTATTATTTTTTTGTATCCAATATTTGTATAAGAACTGCCACATGCTCCATGTATACATTTCAGCTCGCTATTTGTCATTCCCAGTGCCCCAGGCGACTGGAGGGTCAGCAGTGAAGGGGTTAAGGAGCAGGGATAGCCCTGTTTTGTCTCTGCGGCCTTCTTTGCCATTGTTGTGGTGGAATTGAGCTCGGTGCACCTCACTTGACCACAGCAAAGCAATAAAATGGCCTCTAAGTGCTGTAGCCTCCATAGTCCTCTAATGTCAGATGTATTCTTTAGCTTCTGCACATTTATCCCATTTTCTGCACATCATACACTCACAGCTGTTTACATAAATACACAACACACTAACATACTAATATAATCCATGCATTGCATGCTTTGATTTGCATGTACTATTTTTTGGGGAATTTGACACTTTGTGTGGCTAAAAGTACATGCTAATTTTGCACATACGGGTGCTTATAAGATAGCCAACAGCTTGTACCTTGTCAAGCAACATGCACTTGTACCTCTAAAGATACAATCATATATCTGTTTTTGAGAATTTACATTCAACCGAAGGGCTATATTTTATATGACTTAATATGCAACCATCTATGTATTTCTATCTGGTATTTTACCTCCATATTCACTTGGTTTTCCTTGTGTGACAATAATGATGCAAATATCATGAATAATTTAGTTTTTCAGGTTTGAGAAATGTACGATATCAACGCACCGTGTTGGCAGTGCCGTGTTTGATTGTTTATAGCCCACGGTCGCTACAGACGTCGTAATTAAAAAAAAAAAAAACTAAGATATACTCCGCATCTGCCACAAAGCCAGCTCATCAAGTAGGCATATGTGCAGGATTTGTGAGATATTTTTGAATTATAAATATAAATGGCGCCGTCTGAATGTGTCAAGTTTTTATGTGGCACAGGCTGTATTAAATGGAATACTAGTGTAGATTATTACAAACATTTCAACACCATGACTCTTTGGCTATCATAGCTGTCGGGTTGGGGCACAATGGCTTGCCACTGGGTAAAATGTACTGCTTATCTTCCCTTGAAATTTCATATTTACAGTTTAGGAACAACCTGGATATAGTTGGGCATGGAAAAAAAGGCACTAACCTTTACTTTAATGGCAATTAATTAGCCATATGTGGTACATTAGTGGAGTTTGCATGTTCTCCCCGTGAATGCGTGGGTTCCCTCCGGGTACTCCGGCTTCCTCCCACTTCCAAAGACATGCACCTGGGGATAGGTTGATTGGCAACACTAAATTGGACCTAGTGTGTGAATGTGAGTGTGAATGTTGTCTGTCTATCTGTGTTGTCCCTGCGATGACGTGGTGACTTGTCCAGGGTGTACCCTGCCTTCCGCCCGATTGTAGCTGAGATAGGCGCCAGCGCCCCCCGCGACCCCATAAGGTAATAAGGGGTAGAAAATGGATGGATGGATAGATGGGTACATTAGTGGCGATTGTATATCTCGAGGGTTGAAATATACCCCCCAATTTTCTGACAGTATTATATTACATATATTTATATGTACCTCAGTAGTGCCTCTACTTTGTTTTTTATCCTCACACTTCTCTCTAAATCAGGGGTAGGGAACCTATGGCTCTAGAGCCAGATGTGGCTCTCTTGATGACTGCCCCTGGCTCTCAGATAAATCTTAGCTGACATGGCTTAACACGATAATTAATTAATAATTCCGCCGGTAATCACAGTGTTAAAAATAACGTTCGAATTATAAAACATTCTCATGCATTTTTGTCCAACCATCACACCTGTTCAAGAAGTCGCTTTAATTGTAAGAAGTACCATATTTTTTATTGGTTAGCTTTAGAATGACAATGTTATTTTGTTGGGCACAGCGTGGCGAAGTTGGGACAGTGGCCGTGCCAGCAATCTGAGGGTTACTGGTTCAATCCCCACCTTCTACCGTCTTCGTCACGTCCGTTGTGTCCTTGAGCTAGACATTTCACCCTTGCTCCTGATGGGTCCTGGTTAGCGCCTTGCATGGCAGCTTTCGCCATCAGTGTGTGAATGTGTGTGTGAATGGGTGAATGTGGAAATAGTGTCAAAGCGCTTTGGGCTCCTTAAAAAGGGGTAGACAAGCGCTATACAAGTACAATCATTTACCTTTTTTTTTTACCATTTTTAAAAAGAATAAGAGACTTATTATCCTGTAAAAATGTTGGTCTTAAAAATGTACGCATTTAGTTGTATTCAGTGTTAAAAAAAAAGATTAAATGGCTCTCACAGAAATACATTTTGAAATATTTGGCTTTCATGGCTCTCTCAGCCAAAAAGGTTCCCGACCCCTGCTCGAAATATTAATCTACCGGTATATCTTTTTACCCTTGGTTTCACTGTACCCAAAACAGATACAGTGGTTTTCCCTTGGTGTCTCATAATAAATTGATTATCAAGAATCACACAAAGCTATACAAAAAATGGAAGAATGCATAATATTATAAAACATGCCCATATGGGGAGATGAAATACACTCACTCTCCCCCTTAGCATTATATTTTACAGTATATTTATTCACTTTAATTGCGGTTCTCGCATGCTGTCTCTCATTCTTCACCCTCTTTGGCAATATATAATCAAACGTTCTGTTTTGTGCCCAGTGGCTCGTATAGCAGGGACAGTGCTGTGTGATTTACATATTCAACATGGAGCTCTCTCTTACTGCTTGCTGCCCATTCAGATGTGCAGTGGCACACAGCAAAGATTTGACCTAGGTGGTCCACAGGGAATAAGGCAGGTCCCGAGGGGACAGAGCAGGGCCAGACGGTCGCGACAGACAGGTGACCTCGGCCTTGTGATGTCGTTTACGTTGTCTGGTTGCCATGGTATCCATTTGCTTTAATGAATGAAGATGGGGACTGAGGCTTTGGTTTATGCAGCCTTTCTCTGTGAAATGTGTCAGTTTATGGCAATTTGCTCATGAATAAAAATACTACATAGTAGTGGTGCTGACATACAATTCCAATTGGGCAGTGAAAGAAAACAGTCCGATATAGGAAGTCAGTTTGTGGTCACAGCTAGGATTAAAACGGATACCGATTGTTAAACCACTATAAAACTCCTCCTCACGCACACTGACACACATACTATGTTTAAAAAGGGTTTGTTTTGGCAAGCATCTTTATTGATCAATTCAAGGTCTGTATCTGTACAAAGATTATAGCAGTTAAAGAGGCCCCTCGCACTCCTTGTTTTGTGTTGCGGCCAGGTGTTTCCTCTTGTCGGATCTTGCCCTGTTGTCACATGACAGGTGAGAGACGTGTTTTCTAATATTACTGTTTACGTTTTGGTGGGTTTCTGCACATGGTAAAAGTGCAGCGATACAAAGTGGGCTTGTTTTTCCTCTGCAATCATTGAGGCACATTTGGATCACAGTATGCATTTATTAGTCCTTAGCTTGGACCAAATATGATGCATCAGCAGTCTATGTTCTTGGTAAAAAAAAAAAAAAAACACAGCTTCCTGTAAAATGTCTTCCCGAAAGAGTGGAAACTGCTATATCTGCAAATTATCATCTTGTTTTTCATTCGGGGGTGGTGCCCAGGCGTCCAAATACTTATGGCACTAACCATGTAGATGACACATGATTTGTTTACAGTAGAGAGAATATGGTTTTAGAGGAAGCGCTGTAGAGAGCAAAGCAGTGGTCAGGGACAGGAAAAGGGGACCGGCGGGGAGGGGGTTGCAGACACAAGTCGCATCACTTCCTTCCTTTATATCGGTCTTTTTATATGAATCACCATTGTCAAAACAACATTAGGCAGAAAAGGAAGTCCAGAACCAAAGCTGAATTTCCATCAAAAAGTTAAGCTATTAACAAAAAAAAAACTACAGCGTATATAAAAAGTGACAGCATGTCTGTTATCAAGTTACGTTCACCTTGTGTAAATGTACTCTATCTGGCTAATCAGCACAATGTGTTTGGCCAAAACTGCAGTTCACGTCTCTCCGTGAGACAGGCAATATTCAACAAGGCTGCACGTTTTGACCCAGATCAGGAGAGAACAGTCATTTCTCACACTCTGCGGACATGCTACATCATCTGGACATCTCGGTGCATGCGTAACGTATCTGCATGTGTCGTTTCCTCTTTTTCCTCAAATAGTGCGGAAACAAACACCTGCACACGCCCCTCGTGTCTGCCTGAGTCCTGTGGTCAGGGTGACACATGACAGGCGGCTGTGTAGGTCTTCGACAGGAAGCAGGGGCCCCCGCTGTTTCGCAATCTTTCTAGAAACAAGAAGCGAGTATACCCACTCTATGGTGTCCAATCCACATTGTGTGTAATGCATGCCAGCTTGGCTGATGTGGGTACGAAACACAAGGCGAGAGGAGGGGTTGTCCCGGCATAAGTGGACCCCTGAGACCCACGAGAGAGTGTAGAGGTGTGGCACATTTCTGTTTTGGGCATGGCTTGTGTCAGCGTGTTTAGTGTTTGCTGTCGGGGCATTTATATGCAAATGCTAAACAACCTATTGGGTGGCTAATTACAGCAGGGCCTTTGTGTGTACCAGGCTGTCAGAAGCTGGCAGTTTGCAAGCGAGCATGCCGGCCCCGGACTTCCCCTGCTTGTTTACTCATTGTCTTTTCTTATTACCCCCTCATTGACACTCCCCTTTTGTGTTTGCCTGCATGCTAGTTCCCCCCCTCTTGGTGCTCCGGTTAATGTAGTAGATTTGAAAAGGGGACCACCATGGCCCTGTTTACTTCCTCTTTCATTCCCTCTCTAGAACCCCCGTCCTGTTAATGTTCACACAGGGAACATTCAGCTTCCACAACTGATGCGCCGCTACTAACCGTGGTTAATATAAATGCATTTAGGTCAGGTACTAATGCAATGCAAATTTATGAGCAGGCAGAAGCAAATATTAACTTGTGGAGTTACTGAGGGGACAAAGGTGCGCCTTCCTCACCTGTCAAAATGTGAAGGTCTGTCTACCTTGTGTAAGTAATTCAGAACAGTTTGAAGCCCTGCTAAAAGAGCAAAGCTTTTTTTCCCTCATACTATAGAACTGAAGTCTGAAATAGAGACGGCGCAGCGGCAGCTCAACAGTTGCTATTTGTAGCAATGAAAACCAAAAAAAGGGTTTCCTGGTTAAGGATGATTCTTGGGAATATTGCAAATGGAGAAGATGCCATGAAGCAAAGTGTTTTGTGTGTAGCCATATCTCAGAGCATCATCTCATCATGTGATTGACGAGTGTCAGTGCAAACACAGGCCAGGTTTCTCTCCTGTTCTAAACACTGTTTCACTCTAGTCTGTTATATTCCCAACCTTAAAGGGGAACATTATCACAATTTCAAAAGGGTTAAAAACAATAAAAATCAGTTCCCAGTGGCTTGTTGTATTTTTTGAAATTTTTTTCAAAATTTTACTGGTCTCGGAATATCCCTAAATAAAGCTTTAAAGTGCCTTATTTTCGCTATCTTCGAAACCACGATCCATTTCCCTGTGACGTCACACAGTGCTGCCAATGTAAACAAACAATGGGAATACCACAGCAAGATATAGTGACATTAGCTCGGATTCAAACTCGGATTTTAGCGACTTAAGCGATTCAACAGATTACTCATGTATTGAAACAGATGGTCGGAGTATGAAAGTATTGAAGAAGAAACCGAAGCTATCGAGCGAATAGCTATTGACGCTATTCACAGCCATAGCATGAACGAATAGCTGCGTTAGCATTGCCGGTAAAATGTGCGGACCAAACGATCAGGACTTTCGCATCTTTTGACACTGGAGCAACTTAAATCCGTCGATTGGTAAGTATTTTTTTCGCATTAAATGTGGGTGGAAGGAAAGGTAATATAGTTGCAAATGCATCTACAGGTTATCCATACATCTCTGTACCATGTCTGCTTTAGCACCGCCGGTAAATAGCATGTTAGCATCGATTAGCATAGCATGTTAGCATCGATTAGCTGGCAGTCAACATCAACAAAACTCACTTTTGTGATTTCGTTGACTATCGTTGCAAATGCATCTGCAGGTTATCATTACATCTCTGTGCCATGTCTGCCTTAGCATCGCTGGTAAAATGTGGAGACACTCCAGCACATTCAATGGGGGTCTGGGGGCAGACACTTTCGCATCTTCGGGCCAGTGGTGCAACTTGAATCCCTTCCTGTTAGTGTTGTTACACCCTCCGACAACACACCATCGAGGCATGATGTCTCCAAAGTCCCCAAAAATAGTAAAAAAAAACGGAAAATAACAGAGCTGAGACCCGGTGTTTGTAATGTGTTGAAATTTTTCTGCACCATCAAGGTATAGATTGACGCTTACATGGGTCTGGAGATAATGTTCCCCTTTAAAGTGTGGACGGTTAGAGCAGTATTATTGCTCACTTGTACTTTATTGGCAACTTCAGTGCAGTTCCAAATCAAGGTGACTCACTCACACTAGCCCGCTTACTTCCGGTACTGTGTGTCTCACTCAAAATGTTCCCCCCTGCAACATGTATTAATATGATGGAGTATCAACGTAACAATCATATTGTAACATCCTTTCTCTTTTTTTCCCCCTTTTTTTCAAATAAGATTACTTTACCATAACCCTATCCTGCCCAATTATATAGAAACATAGTATTGCAAAATGCAATAAACTTAGATTGTAGACATAAACAGTTACAGTAGAAAAATGAATGATCATCTTACTTACAAACCAACCCAGGCTGAAAACAAAAAATATCAGTACCACCTGTCATTCTTTACTTTTACAGTATGGTTTTCTTTTCGTCTTAACAGAGCAATTTCACATCAAATAGCAAGATATTTGCATCTTCCCCTTTTTTTAATTTTTTTTCCCTAACAACCAAAATAACATGTATTAATATGATGGAGTATCAACGTAACAATCATATTGTAACAAACACCTCCTTAGAAAAGCAGCGCCTAAAATAAAAAGTGTATTTTCTCTCTGATTGGCTTTATTTCACAATGTTCTTATTTGTTTGACGGAAACTGTTTCTCCATCGGTGTGATTTAGGCGCCCCTTTGTAATCCTAAATCTCTGCGGAATATACAGCCATATCGAACTGGCCAGGCGGCATTCCTAGGAATTATTTGGCCTTGTGCTAAAACAAAGAAAGAGCAAAGAGTGCAAACGTGTGTTTTGTATTGCCTCTCAACTTCCCTCAAGTAAAGTGTCATTGTTTGTCCTGTGCTCTGTGAACCATTTGTGTTCCTCCCTCTGGCATATGCAGCAACGCACGCAAAAAAATAGTACACTGGAATTGGAGCGTGTAGTGTATGTACTGTATATTGGAGCCACCTTTCCAACAGTTTAATCTTGCTCATCTGAAAGCAGGGGTAGCAAACTCATTTCAGCTCAGGGGCCACATGGAGGAAAACCTATTCCCAAGTGAGCTGGACTGGCAAAATCATGGCATAATAACTTGAAAATAAAGACAACATCAGATTGTTTTCTTTATTTAAAAAAAAACAAGTGCATTCTGAAAATGTAGAAATCATAATTGTTTTGTTTTTTTACACTTACATGTTGCGGTTAATAGTATTCTATTTTCATTTGTCGCTATTCATGCTTTCTGAATAAATCATGTGATAATATTTATCATAATAATTGTCAGACATTAGTCTGGTAGAGTCTTAAAATTCTCCCATTGGTGTTAATGTTTAATCTATCAAAAGATTCAATTAATATTAATATCAAAATCATGTTAAAGGATGTTATTAATGTAATTTACTCATTTTTTTCAACTGATGTACTTTCATCATGTGGTTTAATCTGTACTTACACTATATTGCCAAAAGTATTCGGCCACCCGTCCAAATGATGAGAATCAGGTGTCCTAATCACTTGGCCCGGTGTATAAAATCAAGCACTTAGGCATTGAGACTGTTTCTACAAACATTTTGTGAAAGAATGGGCCGCTCTCAGTGATTTCCAGCATGGAACTGTCATAGGATGCCACCTGTGCAACAAATCCAGTCGGGAAATTTCCTCGCTCCTAAATATTTCAAAGTCAACTTTTTTTATAAGAAAAGTGAAGAGTTTGGGAATAACAGCAAGTCAGCCACCAAGTGGTAGGCCATGATAAAAGGACAGAGAGGGGTCAGCGGATGCTGAAGCGCATAATGCAAAGACTTTCTGAAAAGTCAGTTGCTACAGAGCTCCAAACTTTGTGTTACCTTACAATTAGTCCACATATAGTACGCAGAGAGCTTCATGGAATGGGTTTCCATGGCCAAGCAGTTGCATCTAAGCCATACATCACCAAGTCCAATGCAAAGCGTCGGATGGAGTGGTGTAAAGCATATCGCCACTGGACTCTAGAGCGGTGGAGACGCCTTTACTGGACTGATGAGTCACACCTTTCCATCAGGCAATCTGATGGACGAGTTTGGGTTTGGAGGTTGCCAGGAGATCGCTAAATTTCTGACTGCATTGTGCCGAGTGTGAAATTTGGTGGCGGAGGAATTAGGGTGTGGGGTTGTTTTGCAGGAGTTGTTCTTGGCCCTTTAGTTCCAGTAAAAGGAACTATGAATGCTGATACCAAACCATTTTGGACAATTCCATGGGATGGCACTTTAAGTTCATTTGTGGGTAAAGGCAGGTGGCCAAAAACTTTTGCCAATATACTGTATGTAGCATCATCTACAACACAATTTGTGAATGTGAATTTAGACTCATTTCATTAATCACACATGAAATTACAAGGGGATACATATTTCAGCTTTTTAATGTGCATCTACAAAATGTGTACCAACAGTACAACACAAAAAGTATGGATTGTCAAAAGCATGTTTTTGGGGGCTCGGGGGGATGTCACAGGTTACATTATCAACAGGATCTTTGACAATCAAGGCATGAATGTAAAAATCCACAATTTTTTAATACTATCACTAATTAGCAGCATAAATATGTAGTGTCCAAACACATAGGTGTTACATCTAACTTAATGCGGCACATAGCTCCGCCCCCTTCAAAGGGGACGGCGTGGCGAAGTTGGAAGAGTGGCCGTGCCAGCAACCTAAAGGTTAAAAAATTACAGCTAATTTTTAGACTTACAAAACGATGTACGATTTCAATGACATACGTTTGACCTTTAATACAATCGTTATATCAGGATAATGCATGTTAACGATGACTCATTCCAGCTCTGTCTCGCAAATCCGACAGCGACAAAGAACGGCTGTGTCGCACTGTAACTGAAACGTCCGCCACCGTTCTAATAAAATGATTCCCGAGCGCGGCCACCGCTGCTGCTCACTGCTCCCCTCACCTCCCAAGAGGTGGAACAAAGGAATTGGTCCAATGCAGAGGATAATTTCACCACTTCGAGTGAGTGTGAGACTATCAGTGGTACTTTAACTTTAATTTTAACTTTAAGCCACTCCTAAACCAGCAATCCTTCCCTGCATGGAAAATAAAATACTGGTATGGACAAGGAATAGCTAAACATACTACACTACAGACAGTAGGAGGATACAATAAGCTATGCTATGTACTAGGCCAGTGCTTGGGGGATCAATATATAGACAGTAATCAATGATAATGTATTATCACTATATGGTCAATACTTAAGTGATTAGGTCGATATTGTTTATCATTACAAAGTCTTATTTTTTTCCCTTCTTTAATTGTTTAGAAACTCAGAAAATAAGTTTCTGGACATAGGGGAGGTTCTTTAAGGGCAAATCCCTAAGGGAATTAAATAAGAGAAAATAGTAAGAAATAATTTAAATGTTTAATTGATATCATCAAGTCGCCATCCTGTGTTTTTGTCTGATTACAATTGTGATCAAAAATTCAATCAATCAATATTCAATACCAACATTGGTATGACCAATACTACCCCTGAAACTACTTGGTGTTGGATCAATACCCGCATTGGTAGTATTAACCAAAACTAATGTAAAATATCCAAACAACAGAAAAATAGGTGCTTAGTACATTTTAACATATGAGTGGATGAACCACAAAGTGACGAGCTATTACCAGTAAATTAGCAAGTGTATTATTAATCATTTTGAGGAAATAACATAACCGGAATGATTAAATTTGTTACCTCGTACGTCAGAAACAAAATTGGGAGCTTTTGTAATCTGTAGGGCTGGGCGTATCGATACCAAGTATCGATAGTATGGATACTTGGTGAGTATCGGTATCGTATCGATACTGGTGTGATGGTATCGATACTTCACCAAATTAAGCGAATGACTGCGATTTAAAAAAAAATGTGAGCGCAGCACTCCACTCCACCCTCCTCCTTAGTGACGGGTCGCGAACGAGATTTAAAAACAATTTAAAAATGCATCTTCAACCCAAAATAAAATAAACTAAATACAATTAACATGACGCTTGGTGCGTTTGCGCACACACATCAGTATAATTCGCCCCGAGGTTCACTCGGACGCGCACACACACACACACGTGCGTTTCCAGTGCGACTTAATGTCTTGGTTGTAAACTGTAAAGTATTTTATAACACTAAAATAACGATAAGAATTTCTCAGTTCTTTTGTTTTGTGTTCATTTTTACAACTGTTTAATAACTAGTGTTTTCTTTTTTACTTAAGTTCTTGTGTGTTGTGAGGCGACTAGCCAAGTTCAGTATTTGTTTTCACTTTATTTGCACTATTTACTTTATTGTAATAGATATTATTAGTTTTTTATTTGAATTTCTCAGTTCTTTTGTTTTGTGTTCATTTTTACAACTGTTTAATAACTATTGTTTTCTTTTTTACTTAAGTTCTTGTGTGTTGTGAGGCGGCTAGCCAGGTTCAGTATTTGTTTTCACCTTATTTGCACTACTTACTTTATTGTAATTGATATTATTACTTTTTTATTTGAATTTCTCAGTTCTTTTGTTTTGTGTGTATGTTTACAACTTTGTTCAATAACTAGAGTTTTGTTAATTTACCTTAAGTGTTTGTGTGTTTTGATGCGACAAGCCAGGTTCAGTAGTTGTTTGCACCTTATTTGCATTAGTTTATTGCTATTGATATTACTTTTGTAATAAATGTTTTATTTTTTACTTAAGTCGTTGTTCTGTGTTGTATTATTATCATAATCAATTAATTTGTTTTTCAAAAGTATCGATACCCCGAAGTCCCCCCCCCCACCATCAGATGACGACACTTCCGGTATCGGTATCGGCGATACTGGCGGGTATCGAATCGGATTGGTATCGATACCCAAATTTGCGATATTGCCCACCCCTAGTAATCTGTTCTGAAATTGCTCTATTATCATTCATATACCAAACATTATATTGTCATTAATATTGAGGCTGTATATAATATATAATTTGGCATAGATTTTAGGTCACGTCGCCCATTCCTAGTTTTACACTACCCCTTTTCCTGTCACCCATCTTTGCAGCAGTGTGCTCGGTACCTTGATGGAAGGGTGCCAGAAACCGATACAGTTTGGATCAGTAACTGTGATACGCTTTAAAAGGTGTAACTTAAAGGGAATAAAACAGCAACATGGTTGTCTTGGGAGACTGTGCTGACCAATGAAGCTCCAGTCAGAAGGCCCCGTGTGATTGAACATCTGCTCCTTGCTGTCTCTGCTCTCACCTTGCTCTGCCAGCCAGAAATATGAGGCCTCTCTGGATTTCTGTACTGGATTAAAAAAAAAAAAAAAAACAAGACCAATACAGCACATATCTGCTCTTCTTAGCAAACAGAGAAAAGAAGCTGTTTGTCCAAGCTCATTCACCCATCCCAACCCAAATACAAATCTTCATCACATCTACACTGCTTCCACCGCCTTCACAAAGCCATTAAATCATTGCATGCTTGATTTCTCTTGATTGTCTCTTTTTGTTCAACGCTTCTATTAACTGTTTTAGTCAATTTGTTACAATTTGTCTGTCAATCGCACACTGCGCTTGCTTTTCTCAGCACTTGTTTTTTTGTCTTTAAACATTGTGCTATGAGCTGGGTCTTCCCATGTTGACAGTGCCTTTCTCTTGTCTCCACATTTCCTCCCCACATGTTTGGGATGTCTCGCCTTCTTCTCTGCGTTCTGTTTCCGTGTTAAAACCCTAGCTCAGCAGAGAAAAGCATTCAGCGCCATAATCCGGGCTCCTCCATCAGGAATGCTAATACTTATGATTGTGTGACCTGCCGAAGCCCGACAACATCTGCAGGAGCCTATGGAGAGCCCCTGCCCTGCCCCTGCCTTTGAGCGCTCACTCACAACCATTATTTCATTGTTTCACTTCACGCCTGTGACCGGGCACAGCAGTTAACTCTGTAATGCCGCACAGAAGGCCGGAGAGGAGCATACTGTGGAGGGGTGTGTGGTTTTCGGGACCCGGGCGTTCCCAAGACAGGCCTCCCTGACTGCCCATCTGGACCCCTACCCTCTCAGTGTTTACTTATGCATTCCATCACTCGTCACAGTACGTTTGGGTATGTGTTCATGTTGTCTGCATAAAAGTCTGGCTCCGTGCAAGTTAACGCATAATTGCAGGAATTATGCCCCTGTATGTGTACACGTGAGATGTTTTTCCATGAGTAGGCCTTTCTTTCTCAGGGACATCAGGAAAAGAAAACTTATTCTTGGGATCTGAAGGGACGCTGGTGTTTTCACCCCTCGAGCAGGTATTGCAGTTGAAAGGAATGACTGTTGGGATAGTGTATGTTTCCAGAAAGATGAATTACTGCTGAGGCAGAACTGACAATGTGAATCTGTGTCAAGATGGAGTGCTGCTGATTGAATTACCCTTCTCCTTAGTATTGGCTGTATGCCTGTTTTCAAGCTACAGGCGACTATAGACAAGCATAAGGACAAGATTAAATGTATATGTTCTTAATAAATATCCAAACATGAAACTTTTTAAGCTTTTGCGATTCATACTGTTCTGTACCTTGCTGCAACACATTCTACTCATGATAGGACACTTATTTTCACTACTGTTGTTACATTTCCGTTAATCAAATATTTCGTTACCATGAGGATATCAAATGAGAAAATTAAATATGTTCTATCACGGGCAGATATTGTAATGCTTCTATAAACTCAAAATGCAGTAATCTGCTAAAATACAGTAGAATGAAAAGAAATGTAGGGTCTCATGGAGTGAAATTAGATATTTAAGTGATTATTTGGCACGGAACATTTTGTGTGGTACTGAGGCGTTCCAAATTCCCACATGATACACATTGACCGGAAGAATAAATCTCTTACAAACTACAGTTAGTCAGTAGTCACACATCTACAATGTGACAGTCCTGGCTTTCAATAGTGCCAAGGAGAAGCTAAAGCTTGAAAAAATTAGTGGCTAAAGTCTCCTGTTTGGGAGAAGGAAGTGTGCATCCAATAGCATCAATCCCTTTCCAAAAATTACTTTTACATAAGAACAGTCTTCAGACTGAATATAATATTTGATGTTTTCATATTTTGTAGTGTAAATCGTGTATATAACATTGCAAAATACAAAAAATATACCACCAAATTTTGAAATAAATAAGTATTTTTACAAATTTAACCACACAAGACCATTAGCGCAGATATATGCCGGTACAAAAGCTTTTGAAAATGTTTTTTTACAAACCCCGTTTCCATATAAGTTGGGAAATTGTGTCAGATGTAAATATAAACGGAATGCAATGATTTGCAAATCTTTTCAACCCATATCCAATTGAATGCACTACAAAGACAAGATATTTGATGTTCAAACTCATAAACTTTATTTTTTTTGCAAATAATTAACTGGCTGCAACACGTTCCAAAGTAGTTGGGAAAGGGCATGTTCACCACTGTGTTACATCAGGGGCGTCGCCAGACATATTTCACTGGGGCACGTGCCCCACTGTTGATCTGCAGTGCCCCAGTAAAAATTTCACCAATAAAAAAAAAAACGCTTCAGAGTTTTAAGTCTACATAACATACACAACAGCGCACATACCACTTAGTATGGCAATTGATTTCTACTGTATTCACTCCACGAAACAGTGAGCACATGGCTACTTAATATGGTAATTTATTCACGTGTGGATCAGACTTCAGTTGAGAGAGAGAGAGAGAGAGAGAGAGTGAGAGAGAGAGAGAGAGAGAGAGAGAGAGAGAGGGGGGATGCGAATCACTGCATGAGGTAGGTGACGTTAGCCAACAATAATTTGTTAATTACAATATTTTGATTTTGATTTGACTCAAATTGTAACTCCTAGATGGATTTAAGAAAGTTATTCGCCCGCAGCAGAGAATAAGCGAGGAATGAGAGATGTAAGTGAAGTCCTAGCTAGCTAGGCAACATCATTGTCTTAAGTTGATGCTAAGTTAGCTAACGTTCTTCCTTGTATCAAGACAAACATATTCATTTGCTGTACGAGCTGTCGGGGGAATTTCTAATGAACATGAAACATAATGTTGGTTATTGTCTGCTGGTTCTGCATCAATGATGATTTGGAGTAAGCATGTGTGAGTTGAGTGCTTCTCAAATGGTTTATCTTCAGGAAGAACAACATTTTTCCATATCATCAAGTCGTGAGCCACATTTTTAAATCATTCAAGTTTATTTCACAGAAAAATAGCACAGTAGACTTGTCTTGTTAATCGGTGTGACTTTAAATAAAATAATCTTGATTGTCACCAGAAAAATGGCTACAGCTAAAAATATATGGTTTTGTTTCCAGAAAAAATAGTAACATTTCTGTATTTGTTTTCAGAAAGATGGCTGAAAATATCGGGTTTTGTTGCCCCATTTAGATTTTTTTAAAATAGGTTTCCATGTCTGTCCTGAGTCCTCCTCCAACTTGTTAGTCGGTTTGCCTTTTGCTAAAATACTCACTAATAGTCATTAGAAAAATGGCTAAAAATATCTGGTTTTGTTGCCACAATTTGATTTTTTTCTCCCTAAACTTTTTTTCGTCATGCACACATGTGACTGCGACTCACTGAAAATGACACACAATCCACTTTTATGTCACGACCCAGCAGTTGGGAACCACTGGTCAACTGTATAACAGTTACTGTAATATTTCCATGTCTGTCCAGAGTGATTGACCACTTTGCAAAAATGAAAACGAGACGTTAAAGTTTACTTCTCAGAAAATGATTCCCTGAACAGACACACAATAGTTGTTCATTTATTCTACTACTGTGGCTTTATTGTTTTGTGTATATTTTATAGTTTTGTGTATCTGAAATAGGATTAGCCACATTGCCATAAATCAATCAATCAATCAATCAATGTTTACTTATAAAGCCCTAAATCACTAGTGTCTCAAAGGGCTGCACAAACCACTACGACATCCTCGGTAGGCCCACATAAGGTCAAGGAAAACTCACACCCAGTGGGACGTCGGTGACAATGATGACTATGAGAACCTTGGAGAGGAGGAAAACAATGGATGTCAAGCGGGTTATAACATGATACTGTGAGAGTTCAATCCATAATGGATCCAACACAGTCGCGAGAGTCCAGTCCAAAGCGGATCCACAACAGCAGCGAGAGTCCCGTTCACAGCGGAGCCAGCAGGAAACCATCCCAAGCGGAGGCGGATCAGCAGCGCAGAGATGTCCCCAGCCGATACACAGGCAAGCAGTACATGGCCACCGGATCGGACGGGACCCGGACCGGACCCCCTCCACAAGGGACTGTGGGACATAGGAGAAAAAGAAAAGAAACGGCAGATCAACTGGTCTAAAAAGGGAGTCTATTTAAAGGCTAGAGTATACAAATGAGTTTTAAGGTGAGACTTAAATGCTTCTACTGTGGTGGCATCTCAAACTTTTACCGGGAGGGCATTCCAGAGTACTGGAGCCCGAAATGAAAAGTCTCTATAGCCCGCAGACTTTTTTGGGGCTTTGGGAATCACTAATAGGCCGGGGGCCTTTGAACGCAGATTTCTTGCCGGGACATATGGTACAATACAATCGGCAAGATAGGATGGAGCTAGACCGTGTAGTGTTTTATACGTAAGTAGTAAAACCTTAAAGTCACATCTTAAGTGCACAGGAAGCCAGTGCAGATGAGCCAGTACAGGAGTAATGTGATCAAACTTTCTTGTTCTTGTCAAAAGTCTAGCAGCCGCATTTTGTACCAACTGTAATCTTTTAATGCTAGACATGGGGAGACCAGAAAATAATACGTTACAGTAGTCGAGGCGAGATGTAACAAACGCATGGATAATGATCTCAGCGTCTTTAGTGGACAGAATGGAGCGAGTTTTAGCGATATTACGGAGATGAAAGAAGGCCGTTTTAGTAACGCTTTTAATTAGTGCCTCAAAGGAGAGAGTTGGGTCGAAGATAATACCTAGATTCTTTACCGTGTCGCCTTGTTTAATTGTTTGGCTGTCAAATGTTAGAGTTGTATTATTAAATAGAGGTCGGTGTCTAGCAGGACCGATAATCAGCATTTCCGTTTTTTTGGCGTTGAGTTGCAAAAAGTTAGCGGACATCCATTGTTTAATTTCACTAAGACACGCCTCCAGCTGACTACAATCCGGCGTGTTGGTCAGCTTTAGGGGCATGTAGAGTTGGGTGTCCTCAGCATAACAGTGAAAGCTAACACCGTATTTGCGTTTGATGTCACCCAGCGGCAGCATGTAGATGCTGAAGAGTGCAGGGCCAAGGACCGAACCCTGGGGAACTCCACACGTTACCTTAACGTAGTCCGAGGTCACATTGTTATGGGAGACACACTGTTTATTATTAGTAAGATAAGAGTTAAACCAAGACAGGGCTAAGTCTGACATACCAATTCGTGTTTTGATACGTTCTAATAAAATATTGTGATCGACGGTATCGAAAGCAGCGCTAAGATCGAGGAGCAGCAACATAGATGACGCATCAGAATCCATCGTTAGCAATAGATCATTAGTCATTTTTGCGAGGGCTGTCTTCGTGGAGTGATTTGCCCTGAAACCGGATTGAAAGGTTTCACATAGATTGTTAGACGCTAAGTGTTCATTTAACTGCTCCGCAACAATTTTTTCGAGGATTTTTGAAATAAAGGGAAGGTGAGACACCGGTCGGTAGTTTACCATGAGGTCAGGATCGAGGTTAGGTCTTTTAAGAAGAGGATGAATAACCGCTTTTTTGAATGCTAGGGGAACAGTGCCCGAGGAAAGTGATAAGTTTATAATATTTAGCACTGATGGACCTAATAATACAAAGAGCTCCTTGATCAGTCTCCCAGGAAGAGGGTCAAGTAAACATGTTGTTTGTTTTATTCCATTTACACGTTGTAACAATTCCTCTAATGTTATTTCCTCAAAACGAGAGAAACTATTTTGGAGGGCAGTATCCGCCGTATATACAATCGTATCAGTGTTAATAGAACCCCGAAGTACCTGGGACGCATTGTCTTTAATCTCCTTTCTAATGACTTCAATTTTCTTACTAAAGAATTGCATGAAGTCATCAGCTGAGTGGGTGGAGCTACTGGAAGGAGTCCTTTGTTGGGTTAGCGATGCTACCGTACTAAACAAAAATTTAGGATCGTTTTTATTACGGTGGATGAGATTTGAGTAATATTTAGCTTTAGCTAAGGTAAGCATGCGTTTATAAGTTATTAAACCATCACTCCATGCTTGATGGTGCACCTCAAGTTTAGTCGTGCGCCATTTGCGTTCCAGCTTTCTGCATAATAATTTCTGAGCTCTAGTTTCTTCTGTAAACCACGGGGTACGCTTTTTTGGAGCCTTTTTTAACTTTAGCGGTGCTACGTTATCAATGGTTTCACGCAGGGGGTCGTTAAAGTTGTTAGTGAGGTTATCAATAGAGCCCACATATTTTGGGAATGGTACGATTACCGAGGGCAGTAGGTCAGCAAGAGTTGTCGTTGTGGCCGTATTAATGTTGCGGCTGCTATAGCAGTTATTATTATTATTAGTTTGACGAACATACATCTGAACCTCGAATTTTATAAAGTAATGATCGGACAATACTTTAGTATACGGGAGTATCGTAACTTTGGAAACGGTGATACCCCTGACAAGCACTAGGTCTATCGTATTACCGTTGCGATGCGTGGGTTCATTTATTATTTGTGTGAGACCACAGCTATCAATTATAGTCTGGAGCGCTACGCACGGTGGTTTCGATGGGGTATTCATATGGATATTAAAGTCCCCCATTACGATTATATTATCGGCGTGTGTCACTAGATCAGCAACGAACTCTGAGAATTCATTGATAAAGTCCGAATAGGGCCCTGGGGGGCGGTAGATAACAGCCAGGTGTAGAGGCAGCGGTGTGACAGACCTCATAGTAAGCACCTCAAACGATTTATATTTATTATTTATGTTAGGACTAAGGTTAAAGTTTTCGTTGTATATTAGTGCGACCCCCCCACCCCTTTTAAGAGGACAGGCAATATGCGCATGTGTAAAGTTAGGAGGACATGCCTCATTTAGCGCAAAAAAGTCGTTTGGTTTAAGCCAGGTTTCGCTGAGACCCATGACGTTAAGATTGTTGTCTCTGATGATATCATTAACTAACAACGTTTTGGGAGACAATGATCTTATGTTTAGAAAACCTATATTATAGGTAGTGGGCTGTTTTAAGGAATTTTTGATGAAATTATCCGTAGTAGCAATATTAATAATATTGTGTTTATTATGCCCAGTGCATTTAGTATAATTACGACCATATCTAGGAATTGATACGACGGGAATTTTCCGATTGTTTGATTGTTGCTTTGATAAACTGCACGCATCATAGTTAGCCACCTCAGTAGAATGCATGTTCCGATTGTTTGTTTGTTGCTTTGATAAACTGCACGCATCATAGTTTGCCACCTCAGTAAAACACATGTCCAACTCTGAAACAATCAAAGCAGAAAAAACTTGTTCTAATTTAACGGACTCCTTACCCAGACCAGTAATCTCGCATCTTCCATTTAAATCCGGCTTCAGGATGGAGGGAAGTGGTGTTCTGTGGGGATTAGCCTTCTGCTTTGTTTTTAGCCCCGCTCGACATCCGCGTTTCCGATCACACCGCTGGCGTCTGCTCCGTAGACGGCCCCCGCTGCTACTATAGATTGGAAATTAATTAATTAATAAATGGAAATTAAATAATATAAAAGAACCCAGAGATGTAGGGGTGCTTTATTTTTTGTTTTACTTTTGTAGATGTTAAATTTGCAGATGATTACTGCAATATATATTTCAAAAAGATTCATTGCTCTTCCTTTTTGCTTTTACCAGTGGCAGTTTAGAAGTCTGGAGTAAAAAAGTGCACAAGTAGGTCAAATGCATTAGTTAATTTCAGGTGGTTAATCAATGATCCATACAACATAATCTGATATGATTTCATAGTTTAAAGCACTATTTATGTATTTTTAAGTGCTAAAAATGTTTTTGCTTGCGCGCTTTGCACGCTCACATGAATTATTTGTGCCCCAGGTGTGCCCCAGTACAGTATTAGGTCTAGTGACGCCCCTGTGTTACATCACCTTTTCTTTTAACAACACTCAATAAACGTTTGGGAACTGAGGAAACTCATTTTTGAAGCTTTGAAAGTGGATTTCTTTCCCATTCTTGTTTTATTTAGAGTTTCAGTCGTTCAACAGTCCGGGGTATCCTCGGTAGTATTTTACGCTTCATAATGCGCCACACATTTTTGATGGGAGACAGGTCTTGACTGCAGGCGGGCCAGGAAAGTATCCGCATTCTTTTTTTACGAAGCCACGCTGTTTTAACACTTGTCTTGCTGAAATAAGCAGGGGCGTCCATGATAACGTTGCTTGGATGACATCATATGTTGTTCCAAAACCTGTATGGACCTTTCAGCATTGATGGTACCTTCACAGATGTGAAAGTTACCCATGCCTTGGGCATTAATACACCCCCATAACATCACAGATGCTGGCTTTTTAACTTTGCGCCTATAACAATCCGAATGGTTATTTTCCTCTTTGTTCTGGAGGACACCACGTCCTCTGTTTACAAATAAATTTGGAATGTAGACTCGTCAGACCTCACCTTTCCACTTTTCATCAGTCCATCTAAGGTGAGCTCGGGCCCAGCTCGTTTCAGGATATTGTTGATAAATGGGTTTGGCTTTGCATAGTAGAGTTTTAACTTGCACTTACAGATGTAGCGACCAACTGTAGTTACTGACAGTGGTTTTACGAAGTGTTCCTGAGCCCATGTGGTGATATCCTTTACACACTGATGTCCATTTTTGATGCAGTACCGCCTGAGGGATCAAAACTCCGTAACACCATCGCTTACGCTTAGGGATTTCTCCAGATTCTTTGAACTTTTTGATGATTTTACAGACCATAGATGGTAAAATCCCTAAATTCCTAGCAATAGCTCGTTGAGAAATGTTGTTCTAAAGCTGTTCCACAATTTGCTTTCAAAGTGATGTCCCTCACCCCATACTTGTTTGTGAATTACTTAGCATTTAATGGAAGCTGCTTTCATACCCAATCATAGCACCCAACTGTTCTCAATTAGCCCGCACACCTGTGGGATGTTCCATATAAGTGTTTGATGAGCATTCCTCAACTTTATCAGTATTTATTGCCACCTTTCCCAACTTCTTTGTCACGTGTTGCCGGCATCAAATTCTAAAGTTAATGATTATTTGCAAAAAAAAATGTTTATCAGTTTGAACATCATATATGTTGTTTTTGGAGCATATTCAACTGAATATGGGTTGAAAATGATTTGCAAATCATTGTATTCCGTTTATATTTACATCTAACACAATTTCCCAACTCATATGGAAACAGTGTTTGTAGATACCCGGATTTTTTCCAAACGGTGCCTGTCACTCGGCAATAAAACAGCTGATCAAACAAAACATAATTCATTGTCATGGACTCATTAGCTCCAAAGGCTTTCCCTCAAATTAAATAAACAGATTCAATAACTCCACAGTGACGTTTTGGTGAATTTATGAAACTGAAACAATATAAAAAGAATGCTGTTGTAAGTTAATAATATTAAGACATAAACTGCTAGCATATTCACTAATGTTAACTAGGCAAGCTTGATCACAATATAAAACTCCTAGTCATCACACATAGGACAGTTTAGTAAGTATGAATTGTTTTAGTTATATTGTAAAACTTACAAACGTTGCTAGGAGTGTGGAATAAGGAATAATTTTAAGCAATACCGCTATAGACAAATATACTTCCGCCACAAAACAGGAAGTACATGTTCAACCCGCAGCACCTGCAGTGAGGAACTCATCCAAAAGATGGCACCATAGCACAAACAATAACACAGATTTCAGTGTCTTTGTCAGCGTTATATAAAACTATTTGTTGAATACAAAACATTATGGCCGATAGCAAAAAAAATCCATAAATTAGCCGCACAGTTTCATAAGCCGCAAGGTTCAAAGCGCTGAAAAAAAGTAGCGCTTATAGTCCAGAAAATACAGTAGCCTTATGTACTGTGTAAACTTGTATTCATGTAAAAGATTAATTTTATAAAAGTTGGCACTTGCGACAGCTAGCAACACACACTCGTGCCGCCATCTTTCACAATTTTTACGTCTTCATATTCCACGCTGCTTGCCTGTTGTAATTCCAGCAGTGAATTGATTTATATTATCTTGTGTTCACCTCGCTGCAAGTTTTGACAGCCGATTCTAACAAAGACTAACTGTTACTGTACGCTACCGCTGCCATGGTAACACACGCAACAATACGCTGCTGTCATCTTGCACTGACATCACATCATTAGGCAGTATATCATTAGGGTGAATAAGATGTTTATTCTGTAGATAAAAGCCTATTTTTGGAGAAAAAAAACATTTAATTAAAAATTAAATATTTAAATTGTGAAATTATTGTTTTGATCAAAAATCAGCAAATTTGCAGAGTTGCAAATGTTCAATGGTAAATACGTACATAAATCAACTTTACTTGAATTGTTGTTTTTTTTAAACATATCAACTTAAATCTTATAGCCGGATTTAATGGTGTTAGTATTGAATTCACAAACACAATTGACTAAAACATAATTTTGTCGTGAGCAGCATGGTGGCCAGTGGTTAGTGCATGTGCCTCACGATACAAAGGTACTGAGTAGTCCTGAGTTCAATCCCAAGCTCGCGATCTTTATGTGTGGAGTTTGCATGTTCTCCCCGTAACTGCGTGGGTTCTCTCCGCCCTCCCACCTCCAAAGACATGCACCTGGGGATAGGTTGATTGGCAACACTACATTGGCCCTAGTGTGTGAATTTCAGTGTGAATGTTGTCTGTCTATTTGTGTTGGCCCCGCGATAAGTTGGCAACTTGTCCAGGGTGTACCTGCCTTCCGCCCGAATGCAGCTGAGATAGGCTCCAGCACTCCCCATAACCCCAAAAAGGACAAGCGGTAGAAAATGGATGGATACTTTTGTCGTTGTCCTGGTTAATAAGATCCATCTACTAATTTCACATTTTTGAGGAAGGAGGTTAGATGATTAGGAGCATAAGAAATTTCTTTTCAAACTCATTTAATGGTTTTTGGAATTGGATGGCAATGATAACTCTCAAGAGACTCACTATGTTGAAAGACAATCCTGCAATGTATATCTGTAGAGCAAACTTTTAACACTTAGAGCTTAATCAAGAGATGGAAGAGGGCTATTTGTTGATGAAGTTCAGTTATAATCATTATACAAGGGTTCTTGAGACCTCAACCTCCTAAACAGATGTTCCCTGTTAGGTGGATCTAAACTGTTTATGAGTCATAGGCAAATATTAGTCGGCCTGCTTGTCCGATTTCCATCTTGGCTCACTGAACCCAGCAATGGATAGCCTCTATTTTTAAGACCAAACTTCCTGTCATATTTATTCACATCCACAACAATACAGCACATGGGCATTGATACCGTATCCACTGTATTTAATACACATTGATTTTTAATCTTATCATTCCAGATACATTGTGTCTCTTTGATACCAAATATAAATATTTGATTCAAACAATTGCAGATTAGAGAACGCCCCTCTTTAGTTCTCTGTTTACAGAAGTGCTTCAGGTTTTCAAGATGGTTTAAAAGGAATGGGCTCTGCAGAGCCAAATTGGATCTGGGTATGTAAATACTGCTCTGATGTTTAATGAGAAACAAAGTTAGCTAATTATAGCAGCTCTGAGAAACATGAGGAGGACAGTGGGAAATGTTTCCATCACTCCGTGGCTCTATAGATTACTGCCTAATTGCCTCAATCGAATCAGGCAGAGACATTAGCCAGACAGGCAGAGAGGGAGAAATACAAGGATAGGACTGATTACACGTATCCGTCGGTGGCTCTTAATCCAGGGAAGGACCCTCAAATTGTGCTCTCTTGCCTTGCATGAGCCTGTCCGTCCTTGCTGGTCTGTGTATTTCGCCCCTTGACACATCTGAACTGTGCTTTGTTTTTGTCTCTACACACCACCAGCACAGGTTATTAAAACTGCGATGCGGATGTTCTTTACCCATAATTACATGTAATTCTGGTATGTTTCCACCTGATGTTGGCTGACAGCTTATTAACAAAGTAGTCTGTGACATCTCTCCAAACGTTGTGGCAGATTTCCCTGCCTTATTATTATTATTGTATGTTGCAATCTTAAGTGGGGGGTTGAAAATCTGCAGTGCTACTCTTAACTGTAGTTTCATGCCCACAACTAATATTTATTTTTCCTGCCCGGCTGAGCATCTGGACTTAAAAAGCACTAAAGAATGTCTAAACACAAAGACACTTTTTCAGAATTTTAATCAAGGCTTTACTATGACTATCAAAAGTGCGTCCTGGTTGTATTTGTAAGCAGGGTAAGGGGGAAACCAGGATCCATATAATCCGTTTCGTCCTCATACCCATATTGAGGTCAGCTGTCCAAAATGATCTCACGTTAAGAAATCGGCAAGTCAGCAAGGTCAGAGCAGAACCGCGATGACGACACACTCTCCAGCGGTGATAACGCTGCCCTCTTTCCCCTCCACTTTGCTTCCTCTGCATGGGAACAGCACAGTGCTGTGGTCTGTGCCACGTCTATCTGTGCCCTCCACTTTAAAGCCCCACCGGTACACACCCTTTATTCCCCCCACTGAGCCACACTCTGAAATCAAGTGAAGACGGATAGGATTAACTGGATCTTAAACTTCAGGTGTTCCAGAGCGCTGTAGCTAATCCTTCCATCTTATTTCCTCTTAAACAAATATCTGGGTGGCTGAAAATAGCTCTTTCCTGGATGTTGTGGCGGGTGCCTGACTGGTCCTTTGCTCATGTTCCTCAGAAAAAAAACGTGTCCAAAATGAAATCGGGAAAAACATATACAAGTTCTGTGTGAGCACATTAAACTCATGCCGATTATGATTCTTTCCGTGAGGAACTGAGTAAACAGATCATGGAACTTATCCGGAAAGAGTTGACACTCATTCTTACATATTTTAAGAATGGAGCTTTATGGGTATGTACAACAACTGTGGTACTTTACTGCAACCTTGGTCTTCATTTACATTGTGCTTTACCCTTTTTAATTGGCTGCAGTGTAACCTGACTCGTCTGAACGGACTAAACGCCAACAGTTGCCTTGTCAGCTGTCCGGCCTTAATTGCTGAAGTATAATCAGCAGAGTTCCACCTCATGTCCCTGTTCAAACCAAAATATCAGTCATTTGGCCCGGCAATCTCACTTTCTCACTTAGACGACTTTCTGTCTGCCACCCCCCTTCCTCCCTTGTACATGTTCCCATAATTTATGGCTGCCAGGCCCTTGATCAATTGATAGCAGGGAATCCTTTGGTAAATAGAGTTTTAGACACATTGCCAATAGACCTGGGTTATTGATTGGAGTGTAAATTAAAAACTTAATCAGGTCTCTGAGATAAGATTTATCTCTACCCCAAGCAAATTGCAGGGCTGACATGGAGATGTAAAAGCAGGGCCGGTGGGGAGACGAGCACTTCCCCTCGGTGGGTGCCAAGAGGGGGGACAGCCTTGTCCCTGCCTCTGTCCTCGCTTTGTTGCTGGTGGCACACTTGCTCCTTCGCATTGAGAACATCACAAAGACTTCAAGTGTTGACATAGAAAACAAAGTCCTCAGTGAACACAAGACCGTATCTTACGGATATTGTGAACATATTTATCCACTATATCGTATTGAACGATGGCTCATCCAAATGGGGAGTAGTTTTATTTCTTTATCATTTTCTTCTGTTCAGCACTTTGTCTTGTTCAGCCTTGTCAATATTCCCCTCCCCTGCTCACATATTGAATGTGTTTAATCACTTGTGTTCATTGCAGCCTGTGATGGAATATGTAAATCATTACAACCAGCTTTTATTCCTTCAATAATATTCCCATATTGTCGAGCTCATTTTACGCCACAGTAAATTCATACACATTCGCACTCACATAATGTTGTCTATATTCTCTGTGTATTAAGACAATCCTTGGGATTGCACATTGATCAGGACATATAGATTTTTGCCATAATTGCTGAGGGAAGTTTTCACGTCCCAATACTTCTTCAATATTAATATTGGGAAATGGCTACGGATTAAGAATGTCTCTAGTATAATACAGTTTTTAATGCTTATACAGAGAGGCACACACACTTCAACAGGGCTTTCTTCAGATTTCACAGATAAGACATTGCAAGGATCCAGCCAAAGGTACCTCAGGTATCTGTCTGGATCTTTGGGTCGGTAATTAAAACATACATTCCCCCTCTGTGATTAAGGCTCCTATAAGGCTTCCCATTGGGACTATAGGAAGTCTTATTATCTCTGCTTATAGTTCTTCTATACATAAGCCTTTGGAGTGACATTGACCCACAGTGAACTGCATACAGTGAGAGGCGGAGCACAACTGCAAAACAGGGTTATGTACCCCTTTTGCGAGCCATAACAGCTTCCACTCCTTTAGGAAAATGTGGAGAGTTTTCGAGATGTTGTTATCCATACATCCAGAGGGATAGTTACAAGGTTACTGATTATCAGCAGGAGAGAGAGTGTGCAGTCTCACCATATTTGTTCTGGTTCATCACAAAATTGGTCCATGGGATTCTCCCACGCCATTGCATTGCATTGAAAACAGAAAATACACTTTTCAGAACAGAACAGAAACAAGTTAAGTCTAAATACATGTGACCATGTACTGTGAGTCCACATGAATATATGTTTATATATTTGTAATTTGAGTGTGTTAAAGTTATCAAATAAACTCTTGAGCCATTGAGTGACAACAGAACGGTGACTAGCGTTTCTTTAAGTTGCGGGGTAGGGGGCCTGAGACCAACAGTAATAGGCTTTTTGCCTGATAAGCCTGGAAAATACTCGTTTAGTTAGGGAAAGTGCAAAGGGATTCTAGCAAGATAAACCCGCTGTTTCCTTCTGTAATACCCAACAGCTAAAATCAATAGTTGGGATAATTCTCCTTCTGGTCATCCAGTCTCCTTTATCTGCAGTCTTCTTCAACCTATGTACTGTGATGGGGGTGGGGGTTTAAAGGAGGATGCCTCAACGTACATAATATGTAATGCACTTATACTTGTTTGGAACTTAGAGTTTTTTGTAATAGTATTAAGCAACATAAAAAGGCTAAGCGTTTTCCAACATCTTCAACTCAAATATAAAAACAAATATGTGGTTTTCTTGGGGACAGTTGAGGTATCGCTTGTCAGTTTTTCCTGAAATAAGAAGATGAATGGTCAGACAATACATAGAAAGCAAATTATGCCATGGCATTGCCAGAAACTTTGTGAGTCTGTCTTTGCATTGCTGTGATCTGCTGGCTTTGTTTTGTTTTCTTATTTGGCATTTTGGCTCACAGCAGCATTCATGCACAATATCTTGCACATGTTCCTCATTTATCATAGCGTGCCGTTACAGACATGATAATGTGAATCCCGCCAAATACACAGGTGTATAAGTGAGTGTCAAATGGTCACATCAGTTAAAGTTCCCAGGTTGCTGGAATTTGTGTCCTTTTTTGTTTAAGGGCAAACATAAAACAGTGTCCTGCGCTTGACATTTAGCTCAGGTGTGTATAAATCTGGTCAGAGGAAGTGGCTGTCACCACTACCTCTGTCCTGCTAAGAGTGCTGTGTTCTGTCAACACATGTTCAATGTTCTGCCACTTGTTGATTTGGCTTGAGAGTAGCAGTTATAGGACTGCTGGCACAGTCACAGCGTTGGAAGGTTTGGAGGTTTGATGACCTTTTGGAAGGTTGTCAACAACAGTCCAATACTCCTGAATCTTCATGGCCTCTGCATTTTGGTGAAGTGGTGTCACCGCTAAGGTGCAAAATAATTTCCCTTTCTCCACTTCTGTTAGTTTCTTTGTGATGTCTCACGCTATCATGGCTCAGCTGTAAAAATGGTGTCAGTAGGCAGGGTGGTTAGTCTGCAAAACCGTTACCTATAGCACACCCTGACTGTATTAAAAAGCAGTCAGGGCCCAGGATCACAGTATATCACCAAGCAGAGGTGGCGATAAGGCCCACTGCTCGCCTGCAGATCAATGAAGGTTACTGACATCATATCACAAAGTGAAAGCAAGTGCTGCACCCCAAGCTATTTATCAGCTGCAGATCTGACATGAAAGAGGTGGAAGAGAGAGAGCCAGAACAGCCCTTTTCTCCCTCTAATGTTAGGGGCTATAGTCCTTATTCCTAAACTACTTGGTCTGACTCTTCCCAGTAGACCTCCCTGGCTGAAACATGCCTGGCAAATATTCACATTATCTATCCCTGTTTTCTATGCAAAATATGTTGTCATTTAATAACCAGCAATGCAGGCAAAACGGTTTGGTTTCATTTCACAGTTGCTATTTTGCTACATAATGTACTTTTTGGCACCCTGTATTTGGTATATGACATGCATTGGTGCAATACCTAAGGAGTAGACCTAGACACTGCTACCGTAGCTCTTGATTGATGGGCTGAAAATTGTTTATACCTTGCAATGTAAATAGAGTGGAAGGAATCCACAAAACCTAAAACCAGTGAAGTTGGCACGTTGTGTTAATCGTAAATAAAAACAGAATACAATGATGTGCAAATCCTTTTCAACTTATATTCAATTGCATACACTGCAAAGACAAAATATTTAATGTTCCCACTAAGAAACTAAATTTTTTTTTGCAAATAATCATTAACTTAGAATTTAATGACAGCAACACATTGCAAAAAAAGTTGGCACAGAGGCATTTTTACCACTGTGTTACATGGCCTTTCCTTTAAACAACACTTAGTAAATATTTGGGAACTGAGGAGACCAATTTTTGAAGCTTCTCAGGTGGAATTATTTCCCAGTCTGGCTTGATGTACAGCTTTAGTTGTTCAACAGTCGGGGGTCTCCGTTGTGGTATTTGACTCATCATAATGGATCACATATTTTCAATTGGAGACAGCAGGCCAGTCTAGTACCTGCACTCTTTTACTGCGAACCACGCTGTTGTAACACGTGCATAATGTGGTTTAGCATTGTCTTGCTGATATGAGCAGGGGCGTCGATTAAAAAGACATTGCTTGGATGGCAAAAAATGTCGCTCCAAAACCTGTATGTACCCTTCTGCATTAATGGTGTACACAGATGTGTAAATTACACTTGACTTTAGCATTAATACACCCCCATACCATCACAGATGCTGGCTTTTGAACTTTGCGCCTATAACACTCTGGATGGTTCCTTTTTTCTTTGGTCCAGGGAACATAATGTCCACAGTTTCCAAAAACAATTTGAAATGTGGATTCGTCAAATCACAGAACACTTTCCACTTTGCATCAGTCCATCTTAGATCAGGCCCAATGAAGCCGGGGGCGTTTCTGGGTGTTTTTGATAAATGGCTTTTGCTTTGCATAGTAGAGTTTTAATTTGCACTTACAGATGTAGCGACAAACTGTAGTTACCTACAGTGGTTTTCTGAAGTGTTCCAGAGCCCATGTGGTTATATCCTTTACACACTGATGTCGGTTTTTGATGCAGTACCGCCAGAGGGATCGAAGGTCACGGGCATTCAATGTTGGTTTTCAGCCTTGCTGCTTACGTGCAGTGATTTCTCCAGATTCTCTGAACCGTTTGATGATAACAGACCGTAGATGTTGAAATCCCTAAATGTCTTGCAATAGCTCGTTGAGAAATGTTGATCTTAAACTGTTCGACAATTAGCCTCCGTTTACCTGTGGGATGTTCCAAGTAAGTGTTTGATGAGCATTGCTCAACTTGTTCAGTCTTTTTGCCACATGTTGTAGTTTTTTTTTTTTAAACATTTGCAGGCATCAAATTCTAAATGAGCTAATATTTGCAAAAAATAAGAACGTTTACCGGTTCGAACCTTAAGTATTTTGTCATTGCAATTTATTTAATTAAAAATATAGTTTGAAAAGGATTTGCTAATCATTGTATTGTGTTTTTGTTAAAGATTTACGCAACGTGCCAACTTCCCTGGCTTCAGGTTTTGTAAAAATATCTTATCTATTTCTGGTAATAACAATATATAGAGGAAGGACAAACAGATTGCTAAATTTTCCATTGTTGTCTGAGTCACATTTATCTTTAAAGTCATTTGCAGGTACACTAATAACTAGAGATGTAACAATCACCAGATGTAATGATAAACCCCAGTAAAACTTCCAACGATTGGTATAACTGTTTTAAATTATAATTATTGTAAAACTGTGATTGATAACCACACTTTGGTAAACACACAGACTGGTGATATTGCGCATTCCTAAAGAAGCAAGCTATTGCGCTACTTGCTAACATGAATACAAGACATATTAAGACCTCTGTCACCAATCGAAACCTGTATTAACACATTGTTGTTTGAACAAGTGTGGAACTCAATTGTGCACAGATGTGAAGATCCATACACGGGTGGTCTGTGTATAAGGCAAACTTACCATTAGAAAAACACAGGTAGTTTCTTTGGGTTTGTAAATTTCAAGGGTCTTGCCAACATCTTGTTAAAAAAGATTAATAAAGTTTTCTTCTATTTAAAAAAAAAATATATATATATAGACGTATTTTTATCAATTCATGCAAATAAAAGTACATCAACGTTTTCTCACATAGTGGACTATTCCAGTTAGTGTATAAGTACTTCTACGATAACATGATAATAATGATAAATATGATAATTTTGGGGCAGCATGGCGGCAGAAGAGTAAGTGCATCTGACTCACAATACGAAGGTCCTGAGTAGTCCTGGGTTCAATCCCGGGCTCGGGATCTTTCTGTGTGGAGTTTGCATGTTCTCCCCGTAACCTTGTGGGTTCCCTCCAGGTACTACAGCTTCCTCTCACCGCCAAAAACATGCACCTTGGGATAGGTTGATGGGCAACACTAAATTGGCCCTAGTGTGTGAATGTGAGTGTGAATGTTGTCTGTCTATCTGTGTTGGCCCTGCGATGAGGTGGCGACTTGTCCAGGGTGTAAACCGCCTTCCGCCCGATTGTAGCTGAGCAAGGCACCAGTGCCCCCCGTGACCCCAAAGGGATTAAGCGGTAGAAAATGAATGGATGGATGATAATTTTGGTCACAATAACCGTGATACATACATTTTCATATGTTACATTACACTATTATTCTGTCACACTTATCCTTAATCCCTTTCCCAGCTTTTTACAGTAGTGCCATACATTAAATAAAGATGTGGATCAACCAAGGCACTTGATGCCTGCACAGTTGTCCTCTGTTGTATGATGCAGCGTCAGCATTAAGACAAAAACCAAGACAAAAGAAAAAGGCCCAGACTGCAGTAACCCTTGTTTTGTTTTCTTCTTAGCTCCCTGCAGCTTCATGGCTTTATTGCATTATATATCATAAAATCCCCCTCCCCTCCCCTCACTTATGTCTGCATTAGTACGGTAATATTGAGCCGGGTGCACACACAAATGCACTATTGCGCGCCCATGCGCAAGGAGATCATGTTTACAGGTACTGTATGAGTTCCATTTATCAGCTGCCTGGGGCACAATGTTGAGGATCTCCCCCAATGGGTTAGTGTGTAACTGCTCTGTCAATACAAGCTTGTCAAGGCAGGGAGAGTGTGTTTATGTGCGTGTGTATAAGAGAGAGGGGGGCGCTTACTCCAATGCACTAGAGCCACGTTATTGAGCAGCCAATAGCTATTTGCTTCTCATTGGTGGCAGGTGGGAAAAAAAAGGGGTCCCACTCGACAAGAAGAAGCATGTGGTTCGCTGCTAGGAGCCTGCACCGAGCTGCGGGAGCTCAAACACGGAGACCAGGAGTTTTGTGTTGATGTGGAGCAGGTTGTCCTCCCCAGCTCCCAGTCTTTGCAGGTCCTGGCTGTGTTTGCAGCTTGCCGCTGCAGTAAAACCCTGTTTCCTCTCTGGAATCTCAGTGTTGACAGAGCCCGTCTGGGTCCCGGGACAGCTTCCCAGCTGCAACAGGGTCTTCACATGCACACTGACACGCAGCGGAGAGAGTGTGAAAGTCTTTAGTTAAAACCTTGTCGGGCTATTTAACCTGTGTGAAGTGGCAACCTTTTCCCCTCTTAATTAACACATAGAAAGATGCTCCTTTTTATGAATAATTTTACCTTATACTCTTCTGTCTTTGTTTTCTTACCACTTCCTGTGAAGATACACGCTTTGTGGGGACCGTGTGCATCCGGGTTTTCGGGTTGTGTGTATCCTGTCCGAACATGTTCCATATACCTGAGTCACAGACGGATTAGTTAACCCTCACAGCGCAATCTATTGCCCATAGCTAGGTTCTAAAAAAGACACCTACTAGAGGTTTAAAAACAGCTAAGACTTCATTTAGTTTATTAGGCATCGTGACCAGTAGAGGTTGCCTTTTCTTAGCCAAAGTGTGTGTTGTGCTGAAGTGAAATGTCAGTTCTGCTAAAAGTAAGCGGCGCTTGATGTCCTGCTGTTACAGAGCAGCTGTCTAAACAAGGAGAGTGAAGGGGGGAAAAAAGACGAAGAAAAACACATTATATCAACATTTAACAACAGTTGCTCTGTAATCTGGTATTACTTCCACAAGCAAAGGAGGAGCAAGTTCCGAGCCAAGATGTACTTGGATACTGTTGTGGCAGGAGGAAGCCAAGCGCTTTGAGGAGGTTAACCCGAGATGTGAAGGTCTACGGACTCATCTTAATCCACAAGGCTTGTACTTAATCACTTTTGATGTGCATGTGAACATAACTTGCCTCAACATTCCAGCACTGGCCATTCCAAGTTCAGAGGACTGGGGCAAAGGGGGTGTTGCAAGGGTGGCTTCTGCCTATTGGCTTAACAGCCTCTGGCAAAAAGGAATAACCGGAACCTATTTTCCTGACCTCATTATAGTGTCCTCTTCCTTTCTTTTCGGTGGTCGTATGTGCCCTCATCATTTATTACGTGACTATTTGCATGCTGTTCTGTGTATGTACACCATGTAAGCTGGTACTTTATGAAGGGGAATTCCAGCAAAAACAGAGAAGTTGAACAGAGAAGGATTTGTCCCCTGGAAGTGTGGTGGGTGGGATTGGAGCATTCTTTTTTGCCTTTGTGATTCATGCCCACAGTGACTGTGTGTCTCCCTCTGGCCGAGTTGGTGATATATCACTGCGTGGTGGCACTTATGAATGCAATGTGAAGCATGAGAACTCCTATATGTCTTGACTTCAATGAACTTCTTGTGTACGTTTCAGAGGAAGCATTTAAGCTGTGTACCGATTGAGGGACTGCTAAGCGTAGCCTACAAATGTGACCTTTTGGAGGATACGTCGCTAAACTGTGCTTTATGACATTCAATATCAAATATCTGACACTAGATTATCATGTGGAACAGTAAGGAGGGGTGGCGGTTATGAAATCCCCTTTGGGCTGTGCTCTGAATGCTTTTGAAAACATGCTACCCTACTGGCAGTGGTGTGCTGTCAGGGCCACCAAGGCCTTCTCTGCTGGCCTAACATAACCAGAAATCAAGATCATAATTAAAGATAAAATTATTTTCCTATTTACTTTCCCTAAATATCTAAAAGTATTCATATTCTCTTCATGTCATATTATGCTCCGTCCAGTGTTGTTGTTTCTAGTTTTAATTGGTATCCAATCAGAATTCAGCTAGCTTATGTTGCCATGCTGTACCAAATCTGCCCGAGGCCTTCAGAATCAACAATGCAGGCGGTTATGCACTGTAAGTGGTCAGGGACATACAGGTGATAGACAGTTGCGATAGCCAATCAGATCACGAGTTGTTGTCAGTAAGTGCTTCTATATGGCCTCACGTTGAACGTGACATTTACGTGTCCTGTGATTGGATACTCGCCGGGACCGTTAGCGCAGTGGTTCTCAAATGGGGGTACGCGTTCCCCTGGGGGTACTTGAAGGTATGCCAAGGGGTACGCAAGATTTTTTTTAAATATTCTAAAAATAGCAACAATTCAAAAATCCTTTAGAAATATATTTATTGAGCAATACTTCAACAAAATATGAATGTAAGTTCATTAACTGTGAAAATAAATACAACAATGCAATATTCAGTGTTGACAGCTGGATTTTTTGTGGACATGTTCCATAAATATTGATGTTAAAGATTTTTTTTTTGTGAAGAAATGTATAGAATTAAGTTCATGAATCCAGATGTATCTCTATTACAATCCCCAAAGAGGGCACTTTAAGTTGATGATTTCTTCTATGTGTAGAAATCTTTATTTCTAATTGAATCACCTGTTTATTTTTAAACACATTTTGAGTTAATTTTATATCTTTTTTTCCAAATAGTTCAAGAAAGACCACAACAAATGAGCAATATTTTGCACTGTTATACAATTTAATAAATCAGAAACTGATGACATAGTGCTGTATTTTACTCCTTTATCTCTTTTTTTCAACCAAAAATGCTTTGTTCTGATTAGGGGGTACTTGAATTAAAAACATGTTCACAGGAGGTACATCACTGAAAAAAGGATGAGAACCACTGCGTTAGCAGATACATTTGAGAACACATAGAGTTGAGAGACAGTTGCGATAGCCAATCAGATCACATGCTGTTGACAGTAGCCTATCGAGGTAGCCTGATTTTAACGAGGCTGTGATTGGTTACACACTTATCATTCCAAAGTGAGCATCCAATCACAAGTTTTAATTTAACGAGAAGCAGGAAGTGTTGCGCCATAGCCAGACAGGGGTAGCAGAGAAGAAGAACAAAACGTTGATTAGGTGGCAGATATATATTTGCAAGGCCATTTTCAAGAAGGATATTTGACGAGAAACTGCATCTTGTGAGACGATGTCGGCAAACCCCGGAAGCTAGCTCAGCTGCTCTGGCGATGAAATGCCAAATAAGCCAATAACGAGCACGGCCACTGGCTTATATGGCATCGGATAGGTCCTACTAATTGTGAGTTCAAATATTAAATTTTTTCACTTTTAATATATTTTTTGCAATTTAAATTTTTACAGTATCACATAAGATATGTTTTAATTGCTGATGCGTTTTAATAGATTTTAAATGTGCCAGAAAATAACCTGTTTTGTACACTTTTGATGTGATTCAATGAACCGTTGGGGTGTAAATGTGTTCCTGTATAGTATTTCTCCAGCAATTGTTCCGTTGGTGACCTCAATGATGGTATTTTGAGAGGTAATATTTGAAGTCGGACATCACTGAAGGCCTAGGTGGGAAACGCCTGGCCCGCCACTGTTACCAGTAGGCAACTGGTAACATAGGTTTTTACAAATGTTATAATTATTAGACATATGGTCAGTGACTTATTAACAATTAGTCAGCTCACACAAATACATTAAACAATGGTCATTTACAGAGTCCGTCTCACTGGGATGCTGGCTGATGGTGTAGTTGTATCGTTCAGCACAAAATCTGTGCTCACTTTTCAGGAGGAAAATTCAGCATAATCCTCACTCCTCAGGTAAAAGAGGCTGGGATAAAACAAGCATCTTGCCGCGTCTTCCTAACAATGGGTCTAAGGTCAATGTCAAAGTTGGCCAACTTCTGGGCTTATGGTCACAACCTTGTGTAGTTTGGAATTACTGTACATAAAATCTAGCATTACCTTTTGCAAATTTAGAAGCAGCACCAGCATCCTCTCAGCAGCTAACTTACCTCTCACTACTGGCCAAAGGAGCAGTGTGAGTGTATCTGTGTTACTAAAAAGAGATCATTCTTATAATAACAATGTGGCTATTGCTTGGTTTATTTGCAGGTCCCAGCATGTAACTGGACCGTTGTTTGCGGTTTTTGGATGATTTTTAGAGGGCTTTATAGGTGCATTGTTACCTGCATTGTTACCTGCATTGTTAGCCGCTTTTTGCTAACAGTTTTTCACTATTTAGTACGCACAAGAAAAAGACAGACACTGGCAAAAAAAAGAAGCATTTTCCCTTTAACACTGAATTAGTAATCTTACTCTTGATTTTAACCATTTTTAATAATTAAATCCAACCTACTTAATATTTAACATGTCCAAACCTTGTTGAATGATATTCAACCATGTGCTAATCAAAACAATTATTTTTATTTATATCATAAACTAAGGTTTCTAAACCTTTTCGACCCCGTGACTGAACTTTTCCTCGACAGAGGCCCAAAACTCACTTGGATGATTACACTGAATTAGTAATCTTACTCGTAGTAAATAATTATATTTAACCTATTTACAGTTTAACAGAATACATTTTGTCAAATGATATGAACACAAATGTTATTCACAAAGCATATTATCAAGGCTTAGGTCAGGATGATTTCTAGTTTGTAAATACTAACCAAATATATGGCAAAAAAAAGATGAAACATAAATGAACACACAATTACACAGTGTTACAATAAATAAATGATAATTAAATTGATAATAAATAATAGTATATTTGCTCTATAAATAAATTGTCAATAGAATTAAGGTGCTGCGATGAGGTGGCGATTTGTCCGGGGTGTACCCTGCCTTCCGCCCGATTGTAGCTGAGATAGGCGCCAGCGCCCCCCGCAACCCCGAAAGGGAATAAGCGGTAGAAAATGGATGGATGGGAATTAAGGTGCAAATCCAACTACAGCTTCACCACTTTAGTCTTATTTTTTGTGCTTAAACATAGTTCTCTATGACCTAAACTCCAGACTTCTTTGGTTTGTTTGTAGTGGAAAAGTGTATTACAAACATATAAATGAGTAATGCCGCGGCCAATAGGGTCTGCATCTGAGAAACTTTTTTTTTTGGCGGCCCTCTACAGGGCACATGTGGCCCAACAATGGTTAAGAAACACTGCCATACTGTAAACAAGCACATACAACAACATGCCAAACAAGGCTTAGGTCAGGCTGATTACAGAAATAAAAAAAAAGAAGAAGCAAAACAACGCACTGAAAAATACATTTACATAGAAATATGCATTGCTAAAATAAATACATTTAAAATAAATTATAAATATAGCTCCATATAGCAAATATGTTTCTTAAAGTTTGGATTGTATGCACATAAAAAAATAACCACTTTGGTCATCATTACTGCCACAAGTGGTGTAAAAGTGTATTAAAAGTAAATACTGCTGCATTCCATACAAACCACAGCTGAGAAACAAAACATTTTTGGGGTACTTCTAGGGCAGGGGTCGGGAACCTTTTTGGCTGAGAGAGCCAAGAAGCCAAATATTTTTAAATGTATTTCCGTAAGAGCCATATTATATATATTTTTTAACACTGAATACAACAAAACACGTGCTTTTTTAAGTAAGACCAACATTTTTAGAGCATAATAGGTCTCTTATTCTTTGTAATAACATTGATATTCTGAAGCTAACTGTGGAGGGGGCATGCCCTGCGGGTCTGCAGCGAAGCGGGGTGTTGCCACGACCGGCCTCGAAATCAGCGACAGGTGCGTAGAAGGCCCACCTGGGCCTTGTTATCTAATCACCTGTCGCTCTGTTTATAAGCGGCAGCCAGGAGGAGAGACGGGGATGGGGCTGGAGCCAGAGTGCGATCGAGAATAAAAGAGAAAAAGACAATTGCTGGAAAGCAACTGAGAGACTTATTGAAAAATAAAAAATATTGTAACCCTGAAACAGGCTCTCATGTCGGTGCTTGGCGGTCTGAATAACCCCCAGGAAGGCGAGCCCTAAACTAACCAATAACAAATATATCACTTCTTACCCTTTATGCAACTTCTCGAACAAGTGCAGTAGAAAAAAGGATGGATGGATTCAAATGCATGAGCATGTTTTATATTTTGAACGTTATTTTTAACAGAGTACAAGTGGAATTATTCAATACTTATTGTGTTAAGCAGTGTCAGCTCAGATTTATCCGAGAGCCAGATGGAGTCAACAAAAGAGCCACATCTGGCTCGCGAGCCATAGGTTCCCTACCCCTGCTCTAGGGAGCACTGGTGGCCCATTGTGCCCTATGATTAAGAAACCCTACACAAAAAGGTCCAAGACCTAAACTGGCACACAGCATCTAGGTTAGTGTGTGAGGGGAATTTGGCTAAGTAGTGGTGGAGGCTCTGGCTTTGCTTCCATAGCATCCAAAGGCGACATGACAGAGGATTGCCATATGAGAAGCGATGAGTTGGCATAGTTTTCACACAGACATGGACGCACACGATTAAGAAGCTTTCTATGTTTTGCCAAGACATTGGAGGAAAGTGCATGCAAACGTTCCCTGTTTTGTCCCTCCGTGTGTGTGTTGTCTAGTGGTTCAGGTGTGGTTAATGTTGGCAGAAAATCTTCAGGCCCGCGGCAATAAACAACAAAGCAGGCAGGAGGCCAGATGCAACACTACAAACTTTTAACCTCTCCCTGGCTAATCCCTCGCTGCGCTGGTAACTCTTTTTTTAACTCATTCCTTCACCTCTCCCTTGCTCTCCCTCTTTATTTCTCCACCCACTGTTTTGTCTTCCCTTTCCCTCGCTCCTTCAGTCCCACTTTGTTTTTAAGTGAAGTTGGTGTGCTGACCTCTAAATAAAGGCTGGAACACTACAGCTGTTACCAACTTCAGACAGCCACTGACTCTGAGTGGAGCCTGTGCAAGTGTTAGGGGGGAGAAATAATGTTCCCATTAAAACTAACTTAGGCCCTGTTTACACTAAGCCGGATAAGGTTATCCAGGATAAATCACACCTAACCTTATCCGTGTCCACACACACACATCCATCGATCCATCTTCTTCCGCTTATCCGAGTTCGGGTCACGGGGGCAGCAGCCTAAGCAGGGAAGACCAGACTTCCCTCTCCCCAGCCACTTCATCCAGCTCCTCCCGGGGTATCCTGAGGTATTCCCAGGCCAGCCGGGTGAGATAGTCTTCCCAACGTGTCCTGGGTCTTCCATGTGGCCTCCTACTGGTGGGACATGCCCGAAACACCTCCTTGAGGAGGCGTTCGAGTGGCATCCTGACCAGATGCCCGAACCACCTCATCTGGCTCCTCTTGATGTGGAGGAGCAGCGGCTTTACTTTGAGCTCCTCCCAGATGGCAGAGCTTCTCACCCTATCTCTAAGAGAGAGCCCCGCCACTCGGCGGAGGAAACTTATTTCGACCACTTGTACCCGTGATCTTGTCATTTCGGTCATGACCCAGAGCTCATGACTATCGGTGAGGATGGGAATGTAGATCGACCGGTAAATTGAGAGCTTTGCCCTCCGGCTCAGCTCCTTCTTCACCACAATGGATCGATACAGGGTCCGCATTACTGAAGATGCCGCACCAATCCGCCTGTCGATCTCACGATCCACTCTTCCCTCACTCGTGAACAAGATTCCAAAGTACTTGAACTCCTCCACTTGGGGCAAGATCTCCTCACCAACCCGGATATGGCACTCCGGGCGAGAACCATGGACTCGGACTTAGAGGTGCTGATTCTCATCCCAGTGGCTTCACACTCCGCTGCGAACCGATCCAATGAGAGCTGAAGATCTTGGCCAGATAAAGCCATCAGGACCACATCATCTGCAAATAGCAGAGATCTAATCCTGTAGCCACCAAACCGGAACCCCTCAACGCCTTGACTGCGCCTAGAAATTCTGTCCATAAAAGTTATGAACAGAATCGGTGACAAAGGGCAGCCTTGGCGGAGTCCAACCCTCACTGGAGACGGGTCCGACTTACTACCGCCGATGCGGACCAAGCTCTGACACTGATTGTACAGGGACCGGAATGCCACAATAAGACAGTCCGTTACCCGATACTCTCTGAGCACTCCCCATAGGACTTCCCGGGGTACGACTTTGTCTAGACATGGCCTTAAAGCCCTCTTTGCTCTGTAAAGGCTTTTAAAATGACCACGCCAACTCACACTTGCCGCTTCCTTCAGCTCAACCGTGCCAATATCAACGCTACCGACCCAAACATGCATACAATTAAAAGGCTGGGCAGGCGCTCATTTCTAATGATCCAACTTGGAAAGGATTTGGTGGCAGTAAAAATCTCCACTCCCTCTTATTAGCCCTCTGTTTCATCATTTAACTCCCTGCCATTGGATAGCTCCATATGCAGAACCTTGTCGAAACACAAATCATACAAGCAGTTTGTTCTGTGCTCGAACCTGCACCCTTATATTTCTTTTTCTTGGCTTGCAGACGATGAGGATAATAATAACGCTAAGTTCACCGGCACACAATAAACATTTAAATCAGCTTAATATGTGCTGGTCAGCTAGCTCCAGTTCAGTGGAAAAAGTTAACCTCCGTATCATGGAAGAATTTGGGCTGACAAATTCCAGGTCTTGTTCACCATGAATCATCCACCTCAAGCCCACAGTAATAGAGCTTGTAAAAATGGAAGTTGTCTGCTATCCAAACACTCACTGAATGTCTTTGTGATAGAAACATTGAACCAAAACCAAAATGGAAAACACCAAGATTAGTCACCCCACGCCTATGTTTGTTGTCTGTCATTATAAAGGTGAGGGCTTACTGCCTTTTATTGACTTGATGTGTTTCCACGATTTGCTATCATGTCAGAATCACGTTTAGAGCACTGTGCAAAAGTATTGGGCCTCCATTAGTTTAAAAAGGCTTACATAACTCAAATGTCTCAGACCTCTGCAAAGGTTGATCTGTTAGTCAGCAAGCAACTTCCTCATTCATGCCACAGTGACCCAAACAATGGAAATAAATCCAGGTTCAAGATCTGGGTCTCATGCAACTCAATTTTTTACTTAGTTTTAAGGGAGTGGACTTATTTCTATTGTTTAAATTTGGTATGGGTGATAAGGCCTAACAACACCAACACCATCCCTACAGTCAAATATGGCGGTAGAACATTGTACTTTGGGGCTGTTTTTCTGCTGAGAGTTTTTCCTGAATGCAACCCTGGCGGTGAAAAACTAGAACAAATCTCTGACCTCTGCGCTTTAATCTCCAACAAGTGCTTTTAGATCAAATGCATGTATAATTTAATGTTTTTTGTTTTGTTTAACATTTTCTCTGTTATAGTAAACTCCTGGACTGTTCATATATTTTCTAAGGAAGTAAACATATCAGCAGTGGATCAAATAATTATATGTGTTTACTAGGGTTGTACGGTATACCGGTATTAGTATAGAACTGCGATACTAATGAATCATACTCGGTACTATACTGCCTCTGAAAAGTACCGGTCCGCCACCCCCAACCGGTAGAAAAATAAATGGATGCATTGTGTTTATAAACTCAGCAAATATATCTCTGGACACATCAGGAATTTTTTGACCAATGTATGATCCTGTAACGACTTGGTGTCGGATTGATACCCAAATTTGTGGTATCATCCAAAACTAATGTAAAGTATCAAACAACAGAATAATAAGTGAGTATTACATTTTAACAGAAGTGCAGAGGGGTTAGTGCGTCTGCCTCACAATACGAAGTTCCTGCTGTCCTGGGTTCAAATCCAGGCTCGGGATCTTTCTGTGTGGAGTTTCCATGTTCTCCCCGTGAATGCATGGGTTCCCTCCGGGTACTCCGGCTTCCTCCCACTTCCAAAGACATGCACCCGGGGATAGGTTGATTGGCAACACAAAAAAAAAAATTGGCCCTAGCGTGTGAATGTGAGTGTGAATGTTGTCTGTCTATCTGTGTTGGCCCTGCAATTAGGTGGTGACTTGTCCAGGGTGTACCCTGCCTTCCACCCGATTTTAGCTGAGATAGGCGCCAGCGCCCCCCGCGACCCCGAAAGGGAATAAGCGGTAGAAAATGGATGGATGTATAGATAGAACATGTTAAAAGAGAAAGTAGGCAGGTATTAACAGTTAACGGACAAGTAGATTAATAATTCATTTTCTACCACTTGTCCTTAATAATTTTGACAAAGTAATAAGATGGAAAATGACAAAATATGTTACTGTATATGTCAGCAGCTAAACTAGGAGCCTTTGTTTGCTTACTTACTACTAAAAGACAAGTTGTCTTGTATGTTCACTATTTTATTCAAGGACTTAACTTGCAATAAGAAACATATGTTTTGTTAAAATTAAGAGAATATTGCAATTTTTTTATGTCCCTTTTATTTAGAAAAGTACCAAAATGTATGGAAATCATTTTGGTACCCGTACCGGTACCAAAATATTGGTATCGGGACAACACTAATGTGTACTGTATGTGGAATCTTTGATGCATACTGTTAACCTTACTCTCGCCAGATCCTAGTAGCTGTAACACAAGGGTAACACAAGCCCAACACAAGGGTCTGGGCTCGAAGGCATTGCAAACTCCTTCCAGATAGCAAAAAATAATGAACCAATCAGGATCGCCAGGCGGGATTTCGTAGATGTGACCTATTCATTCTTTAAAAGATGAACAGAGAACGGTTTGAAGTCATTTATTGGTGGCAAGGATGTTTTGGCTCTTCTTCCGACCGGGTTTGGATTTCCCAGCGATGCTCTCATCAGCGTCACGGGTTGATTTCGATGTGAGTGGTTGAAGTAGCACGTCATTCAAGATAACGGATAAGTGGTTTGTCCAATCGCGTACAATGATTTGTTTTACAAGACTCTGCTTTTGAAATACATCTTCTATTGAAAACTCCCAGATTCTTGTGTGGAGCTCAGCAAACTCCAAAGATCTGGCAAGAGTCAGGTTAGCAAACTGTCGCCTTAAAAAAATGCTTGTATAGCGCTTTTCTACCTTCAAAGTACTCAAAGCGATTTGACACTATATCCACATTCACCCATTCACACACACATTCACACACTGTTGGGGTGAGCTGCCATACAAGGCCCTAACCACGACACATCAGGAGCAAGGGTGAAGTGTCTTGCTCTAGGACACAACGGACGTGACTTGGTTGGTAGATGGGGATTGAACCAGGAACCCTCAGGTTGCTGGCAGGGCCACTCTCCCCATTGCGCCACGCCTTCCGTAACTCATTCTTAATATGTCCCAATAACTTTTTTCTGCCTGTGGAGAGGTGGCGACTTGTCCAGGGTGTACGCCGCCTTCTGCCCGAATGCAGCTGAGATAGGCCCCAGCGACCCCCCGCAGGACAAGCAGTAGAAAATGGATGGATGGATGGAACTTTTTTCTGCATTTTTAAACATTCATTTTTTGGGTCAAAATATCTTATCTGCATTTTTTCAAATGAAAAATCAATAATATACAATATCAACAAAATTTGCTGAATGTTGGCCTCCACCGCAGGTACTTGTTTTTCGTATTGCCTAAACGCTACACTGAGTTGGAGGACAGTGAGACAATCAGGAGCACAGAAACAAGCTTGCCAGTTTGCTCGCCATTTAGCTAGCTTACTTGTTGTTGCCTCCATTTGCTCTCCGAGCCACAGCGTTGACGGCTGTCCTCTTTGCTGTTAATCATAAGTGGATGACTACAATCCGAACACTGTTCATTTCGCACCTGTTGTTGCTCTAGAGTATTATTAGTTATTCTGACTCTGAACAGATCCTTTTAGTTTGCTGAGCTCCACTCAAGGATCTGGGCTCGAAGGCAATGCAAACTCCTTCAAGATAGCAAAAAAATTATGAACCAATCAAGATTGACAGGCAGGATTTCATAGATGTGATGTAGCGCCGAGGCGACTGTTTCATTCAAACAACAATGGCAGCACGCAGCGAGGAGTCGTGTGCTGACATTGATTCTGCTATTGCAACTGTTGTTACAGTAAAAGTTCTCTAACTTTTTGATTTGTCGTTATCCAATCCAGTATGTCGGCTGTTTTGGTCAAGATAACGGACAAGTGGTTTATCCAATCACATACAATGACTATTTTTACAAAGCCCCGCCTTCTGAAATACATCTCCTATTGAGTCCCCCGTTTCCATAAAAATTTGGAAATTGTGTTGGATGTAAATATAAATGGAATGATTTGCGAATCCTTTTCAACCCATATTCAATTGAATGCACTACAAAGACAAGATATTTGATGTTCAAACTCATAAACTTTATTTTTTTTTTGCAATTAATAATTAACTTAGAATTTCATGGCTGCAACACGTGCCAAAGTAGTTGGGAAAGGGCATGTTCACCACTGTGTTACATCACCTTTTCTTTTTACAACACTCAGTAAACGTTTGGGAACTCCATCCATCCATTTTGTACCGCTTATTCCCTTTTGGGGTCGCGGGGGGCGCTGGGGAAACTAATTGTTGAAGCTTTGAAAGTGGAATTCTCTCCCATTCTTGTTTTTTGTGGAGCTTCCGCTGTCGTATTTTACGCTTCATAGTGCGCCACACATTTTTGATGGGAGACAGGTCTGGATTGCAGGCGGGCCAGGAAAGTACCCGCACTCTTTTTTTTATGAAGCCACGCTGTTGTAACACGTGCTGAAAGTTGGCTTGGCATTGTCTTGCTGAAATAAGCAGGGGTGTCCATGAAAAAGACGGCGCTTAGATGGCAGCATATGTTGTTCCAAAACCTGTATGTACCTTTCAGCATTAATGGTGCCTTCACAGATGAGTAAGTTACCCATGCCTTGGGCACTAATGCACCCCCATACCATCACAGATGCTGGCTTTTGAACTTTGCGTCGATAACAGTCTGGATGGTTAGCTTCCCCTTCGGTCCGGATGACACGATGTCGAAAATTTTTCACAAAAAAATTTGAAATGTGGACTCGTCAAACCACAGAACACTTTTCCACTTTGCATCAGTCCATCTTAGATGATCTCGGGCCCAGAGAAGCTGGCGGCTTTTATGGATGTTGTTGATAAATGGCTTTCGCTTTGCATAGTAGAGCTTTAACTTGCTCTTACAGATGTAGCGACAAACTGTATTTAGGGACAGGGGTTTTCTGAAGTGTTTCTGAGCCCATGTGGTGATATTCTTTAGAGATTGATGTCGGTTTTTGATACAGTGCCGTCTGAGGGATCGAAGGTCACGGTCATTCAATTTTGGTTTCCGGCTATGCCGCTTATGTGGAGTGATTTTTCCAGATTCTCTGAACCTTTTGATGATATTATGGACCGTAGATGTTAAAATCCCTAAATGTCTTGCAATTGCACTTTGAAAAACGTTCTTAAACATTTGACTATTTGCTCACGCAGTTGTGGACAAAGGGGTGCACCTCGCCCCATCCTTTCTTGCATTTTTTTGGGAAGCTGTTTTTATACCCAATCATAGCACCCACCTGTTCCCAATTAGCCTGCACACCTGTGGAATGTTCCAAATAAGTGTTTGATGAGCATTCCTCAACTTTATCAGTATTTATTGACACCTTTCCCAACTTTTTTGTCCAGTGTTGCAGACATCAAGTTCTAAAGTTAATGATTATTTGCAAAAAAAAAAAGTTTTACAGTTTGATCATCAAATATGTTGTCTTTGTAGCATATGCAACTGCATATTAGTTGAAAATAATTTTAAAATCATTGTATTCCGTTTATATTTACATCTAACACAATTTCCCAACTCATATGGAAACAGGGTTTGTACAAGGATTTGGCGGGAGTCAGGTTAATTATTAGTAGCCAGCTGGGAGATATTCATTTGATGTGACAGACTGTAAACAGATGTCACAACACTGGAAGTGTATGTGGCTACAGGGTAGAGTTGCCAAATGGGAAACGTTATCAGAGGTCCTTGCGTAAATGTTATAGAATCCATCCATACATCCATTTTCTTCCGTTTATTCCCTTTGGAGTCGCGGGGGGCGCTGGTGCCTATCTCAGCTACAATCGGGCGGAAGGCGGCCTACACCCTGGACAAGTCGCCACCTCATCGCAGGGCCAACACAGATAGACAGACAACATTCACACACTAGGGCCCATTTAGTGTTGCCAATGAACCTATCCACAGGTGCATGTCTTTGGAGGTGGGAAGAAGCCGTAGTACCCGGAGGGAACCCACGCAGTCACGGGGAGAACATGCAAACTTCACACAGAAAGATCCCGAGCCCGGGATTGAACCCAGGACTACACAGACCTCCGTATTGTGAGGAAGACGCACTATCCCCTGTTCCACCGTGCTGCCCATGTTATAAAATATACATTACTTTTTCAAGGATAATAATGTTAGTAAATTATCTGCTTAAAAAAACTAAACACACATGCGACATATAAGTGTCAAAAAGACAACCAAAAGAGATGAGAATAAATCTAAAAGTGAAATATAGAGTAGATATGCACCCAATTGCAGGAAATATAGTTTTGATTTTCCAAATTTTCTTCCGAGGTTTGCGTGGCAACACTTTGTGCTCTGAGAAATGTTACTTTTATTTCTCAATTTTCCACTATTTTTCTTAAAGGTCACTGATAAATAACAAAAAACAAACAAACAAACAAAATAATTTAAGATAGGGTACTATCCTGATGAAATGAGGTTTATGAAGTAACAAGTATCTCTTGTTGGAAAAGAGACAAGCTTGAATACATTCCAGGCTGAAGGAGCCTGAGGGAGACAGTCTAGCTATGGCATAACATTCCTTTTGATCACCTGAGTGCTGACGGTAAGGTAGTGAAAGAGTGGAAATCTCTATGTCACTCTTTGCTCCACCCAGGGAATGTGTTACCTAATGGCCCACAACGCTGCCTGAAGACCACGGCATTCTTATCGCTCATATTAGATGAGCATGCGCAAAAACAAAGAGTCCATCATGATGAATCAGAGCCTTGCAGAAAAAAGTCGGCTTGAAAGCTTTGCTTTTTGTCTCGGACAGGCAAACAGAATAGGTAATATTATCTTGTTCACAGTTACAAGAATCCTGCTTTAGGAGGCTGCATGTGTCGGATTTCGAATATGTATATAAAGTTTCACTACACAATAGATCTTTTGTCCGGAGCAAACTAAGCACTCCCCTACCCCCTCCCTACTCTTGTAAAAAAAAAATGCATTCATGTGCTTGCAAGGACTCAGGTTTCCTCTATCTTTGTGTGCCATGTCGTCACTTGCCCCTGCAAGTTGAAATGTGTATCCTGCAGGGGCAGGCGCGCTGGCAAGGCTGCTTCCAGTCATGGATTACGGAGAATCCAGGAAGTTGCGGACCCCTGAAAAAATAGCAACATAACAGGTAACTGAAGTTACGCTGTGGGACAGCTGAGGCAGACGATAATTACAGCGCTTTTTGTTTTCAGCTGGCTACTTAAGTGTTTGATCTGAAATCTGTGCCTTGTAATTACAGTAGTGGGCCCGGTTAGGGTAAAGGTCTTGGTGGGATTTTTCTTCTTATGTTTTCCGTGTGTGAGAAAGAAAGAGAGAGAGAGAAAGAGAGGGAGGGAGAGGGACTAACTCCCACATCATGCATTAACCACAGCAGTGGCCGGGCAGGAGGAGGAGGAGCAGGAATTAGCCTGCCCCAAGCCTGAATGTCTTGGGTGCACATTCACACTTGCAGCCTGATCCCAGAGCCACTGAGACGACTGCACACTGACCTGTACTTACTTAAGTCCCGTTTACACTAAGCCGGATAAGGTTATCCAGGGTAAATCCCACCTAACCTTATCCTTGTCCACACACAACAATGCCACTGTTTAAGAGCCCCTCCCTCCCTCCGTCGCAACGCAACCAAGTACGCATGTGCGGAAAATGCACGCGTCATAGTCACATCCATTTTTGCTTTGTATGCAAGTTCTTAAATTGACCTTATTTGAACAATATCCAGTGGAATCCAGTGTGCTGCGGGCCCTATTGTAGTGAATCACACCTGTGCCATCATAAATTAATCAAATCTTTATTAGACACATAAACAATGTGATAAAGAACATTTTACATCAACCAAACTAGGGATCTAGATATCTGGTCAGGACACTCCTCACTCTTTTACCTTCACCTTCATTGTCTATTCGTTTTTTTGGTGACTTTTACACTCTGGATCTAGACGTTGAGTCTGCAACATACATGGCAGACACTAACTGATACAGTCTGTTTGTTAGTCCAAAAGCATTTACTGTTTTCCGTAGTTAGTTTTCCCTCGACGGCCAGGTAAAACAAAGCACACGCTACCTTTTTTTTATCACATCCACGGGAGTCCGCAAGTTCGAAAGTTTTCTTGCCATCTTAAAAGTGTTGTATCCGAAATAGCTGCACTCGTTTTGTTTTATGGTATTCATGTGTGATTTCCACAGGCGTCTTTACATTTATAAGAATGAGAAATACGGGCATGTCTGGATGACATGCCTCCATATTTCCAATGGTTTGCTCCTAGTTACGAAACCGCTTTATTATGAAGCTGGCTGTGGCGCGTTCAGTTTCTCTCCGAACTCAGTTTGTAAACGATCAATAATTCCACACAAAGCTAAGTGCCGGAGATTCAAGAAATACACGGCGCACTTAGCCGTGTAAAAATTTGTCCGAGGAGGGGGACCTTAAACACTGCTTTAGTGTGGCTGACACGGGGCTTAGGCTAAATATTTATTCGTTTAAGGGGTTAAACGACTTAGTGCAGACATGGCCTTAGTGTCTCTGCCTTCCCCATCTTTCCCCAGCAACGCAATACTTTCCCTGCTCATGCTGACACTGAGAGATTTGTGTTGATTATGACAGGGCTGTCACAATGACGAGCGTTTGGTGTGGCGTGTGTCATGTCAAGTTGACACAGACTTGGGTGTCTGTGGCTCCAGGTAGAAGCCATCAGGAATTTGTCTGCAGCTTGGTAGAAGGATTCCAAGATATTTGCTGATAGTGGCTGGGGGATAAACCTCTGCAATACCTTGGCATATGGATATACCGTATCATTGTACCAGTAGACACCATTAGACTGAAACTGAGCGTCAGGCACAATAAAAAGGCAGACTTGGTCAAATAACCTGGAGATGTGACCTGTTTTGAATCAGAAGAAAGTCTCCAACATCTAAGCATGAAAACAGAGATCTAGCAGTCAACATTAGATAGATCCTAGCTCTTTAGGCTGGTAGCCCTCTTAATAGATTCTTAAGCACTGGCTTTAGTGCATGTTAAACCAGGATTACCCAATCAATTATGGTCAGTACAAACAAGGATTACTTAAAACAGTAAATTTTTCTTGTTGAGCGGCTAAAAGCAGGCTAAATGGAAGAGTCAGCGCTGCTGTTGATGCAAAGAGCAGTCACGATGGGGTCACTGTAACCCCAAGCATGGGCACCACAGGGAGGAGGTAAATGTTCCCATTTAGCTGACAGTTTCACTGAGCTTTGGAGAATATAACCCTGCATGTCAGTCATCTTTTTATTTCTCAAACACTTTGCTTTTTTGTTATTGTGTGATGAATAAGAGTCGTTGTTGAAGTGGTTGAGTTGAAAAAGTGCAGCAGTTGATCAACCCTCCTGCTCAAATACTCGACCTCTGTCTGAACCGACTCTTTGTTGACATTTGAATCACAATTACAATAGCCAGCAAGTAAGGACATATATATTTATACATACATATTCTTGCCAAACCAGATCTCGTGCGCTCATGTGTGTCTTTGTTTGCACATGTTTTCCCCTCCCAAGTGAACAACCGCACACCTTCTCAGACACTGAGAATATACTGTCTTTGATGGCGGTGTTTTTACGACTCTGCGTTCCATGTGATTGGATGCTCAGCTGCCTATTATTGTCTTGGAGTCCTGAGACAGCAGAAATGATGTGTCATTAAAGCTGTCTAATGGCTTCGGATGATTTTATGTTTCATCTTAATGTTCTACACCATCTCTCTTCAGAGGGCAAACAGATGTGTAAGGAATTATGTAGCCAGCACGAACAAACGCACACACACACACACACAAACACACACACACACACACACACACACACACACACACACACGATGGTTGTTCCTTGATTCATTCAGTTTTTAACTATGTGGTCAGCAATGAGTGACTAGTGACTAAAAGACCATCTCCAGGAGTCAAAAGGAAAGAACGAGTCAGCTGTCTGTAAAAAAGCAACAATATCCAAAGCAGTAAATTACTCTCTGTGGATAAACGTTTTCGGACACCGGGCCATTGCACCTAAAGGAAGGGATTTACTAGGCGTGATTCAATACTTTTGTTCATGAAGTGTAACTATAAGACAGCATTACAAATGAGACAGCAGTTTAGATGGTCAGAGAGAATAGAGATACCTTTGCCATCATTTAAAGGGGAACATTATCACAATTTCAGGAGGGTTAAAACCAATAAAAATCAGTTCCCAGTGGCTTATTTTATTTTTCAATTTTTTTTTCAAAATTTCACCCGTCCCGTAATATCCCTAAAAAAAGCTTTAAAATGCTTGATTTTCGCTATTTGCTTAAGCCACTGTCCATTTCCCTGTGACGTCACATAGCGATTCCAATTCAAACAATGGCAAATAGCATAGCAATATATAGCGACATTAGCTCGGATTCAGACTCGGATTTCAGCGGCTTAAGCGATTCAACAGATTACGCATGTATTGAAACAGATGGTTGGCGTATGGAGGCAGATAGCGAAAACAAAATTGAAGAAGAAACTGAAGCTATATCTTTGCGTTAGCATCGCCGGTAAAATGTGCAGACCAACCGATCAGGACTTTTGCATTGACACTGGATCAACTTAAATCCGTCGATTGGTAAGTGTTTGTTTCGCATTAAATGTGGGTGGAAGGAAACGCTGGATGTAAATATAGTTTCAAATGTACATTCAGCTGGCCTAAATAGCATGCTAGCATCGATTAGCTGGCAGTCATGCCGCGACCAAATATGTCTGATTAGCACATAAGTCAATAACAACAACAACACTCACCTTTGTGATTTCGTTGACTTTATCGTTGGGAATGCATCTGCTTTGAGTGTCTCAGGATATCCAGACATTTTTGCCATCTCTATGCCATTTCTTTCGTAGCATCGCCGGTAAAAACCAAACGGGGGACTTTTGCATCTCTTGACACTGGAGCAACTTAAATCCGTGGATTGCTAAGTGTTTGTTTGGCATTAAACATGGATGGAGGGAAAGGCTAGATGTAAATATAGCTACAGATGAGGCATAA
>NC_084612.1:422630-445130 GCF_033978795.1 Nerophis ophidion
AAGTGATGAACTCTACATGGAAGGAGCAGGTGGAAGTGATGAACTCTACATGGAAGGAGCAGGTGGAAGTGATGAACTCTACATGGAAGGAGCAGGTGGAAGTGATGAACTCTACATGAAGGAGCAGGTGGAAGTGATGAACTCTACATGGAAGGAGCAGGTGGAAGTGATGAACTCTACATGGAAGGAGCAGGTGGAAGTGATGAACTCTACAAGGAAGGAGCAGGTGGAAGTGATGAACTCTACATGGAAGGAGCAGGTGGAAGTGATGAACTCTACATGGAAGGAGCAGGTGGAAGTGATGAACTCTACATGGAAGGAGCAGGTGGAAGTGATGAACTCTACATGGAAGGAGCAGGTGGAAGTGATGAACTCTACATGGAAGGAGCAGGTGGAAGTGATGAACTCTACATGGAAGGAGCAGGTGGAAGTGATGAACTCTACATGGAAGGAGCAGGTGGAAGTGATGAACTCTACATGGAAGGAGCAGGTGGAAGTGATGAACTCTACATGGAAGGAGCAGGTGGAAGTGATGAACTCTACATGGAAGGAGCAGGTGGAAGTGATGAACTCTACATGGAAGGAGCAGGTGGAAGTGATGAACTCTACAAGGAAGGAGCAGGTGGAAGTGATGAACTCTACATGGGAAGGAGCAGGTGGAAGTGATGAACTCTACATGGAAGGAGCAGGTGGAAGTGATGAACTCTACATGGAAGGAGCAGGTGGAAGTGATGAACTCTACATGGAAGGAGCAGGTGGAAGTGATGAACTCTACATGGAAGGAGCAGGTGGAAGTGATGAACTCTACATGGAAGGAGCAGGTGGAAGTGATGAACTCTACATGGAAGGAGCAGGTGGAAGTGATGAACTCTACAAGGAAGGAGCAGGTGGAAGTGATGAACTCTACATGGAAGGAGCAGGTGGAAGTGATGAACTCTACATGGAAGGAGCAGGTGGAAGTGATGAACTCTACATGGAAGGAGCAGGTGGAAGTGATGAACTCTACATGGAAGGAGCAGGTGGAAGTGATGAACTCTACATGGAAGGAGCAGGTGGAAGTGATGAACTCTACATGGAAGGAGCAGGTGGAAGTGATGAACTCTACATGGAAGGAGCAGGTGGAAGTGATGAACTCTACATGGAAGGAGCAGGTGGAAGTGATGAACTCTACATGGAAGGAGCAGGTGGAAGTGATGAACTCTACATGGAAGGAGCAGGTGGAAGTGATGAACTCTACATGGAAGGAGCAGGTGGAAGTGATGAACTCTACATGGAAGGAGCAGGTGGAAGTGATGAACTCTACATGGAAGGAGCAGGTGGAAGTGATGAACTCTACATGGAAGGAGCAGGTGGAAGTGATGAACTCTACATGGAAGGAGCAGGTGGAAGTGATGAACTCTACATGGAAGGAGCAGGTGGAAGTGATGAACTCTACATGGAAGGAGCAGGTGGAAGTGATGAACTCTACAAGGAAGGAGCAGGTGGAAGTGATGAACTCTACATGGAAGGAGCAGGTGGAAGTGATGAACTCTACATGGAAGGAGCAGGTGGAAGTGATGAACTCTACATGGAAGGAGCAGGTGGAAGTGATGAACTCTACATGGAAGGAGCAGGTGGAAGTGATGAACTCTACATGGAAGGAGCAGGTGGAAGTGATGAACTCTACATGGAAGGAGCAGGTGGAAGTGATGAACTCTACAAGGAAGGAGCAGGTGGAAGTGATGAACTCTACATGGAAGGAGCAGGTGGAAGTGATGAACTCTACATGGAAGGAGCAGGTGGAAGTGATGAACTCTACAAGGAAGGAGCAGGTGGAAGTGATGAACTCTACATGGAAGGAGCAGGTGGAAGTGATGAACTCTACATGGAAGGAGCAGGTGGAAGTGATGAACTCTACATGGAAGGAGCAGGTGGAAGTGATGAACTCTACATGGAAGGAGCAGGTGGAAGTGATGAACTCTACATGGAAGGAGCAGGTGGAAGTGATGAACTCTACATGGAAGGAGCAGGAGGAAGTGATGAACTCTACATGGAAGGAGCAGGTGGAAGTGATGAACTCTACATGGAAGGAGCAGGTGGAAGTGATGAACTCTACATGGAAGGAGCAGGTGGAAGTGATGAACTCTACATGGAAGGAGCAGGTGGAAGTGATGAACTCTACAAGGAAGGAGCAGGTGGAAGTGATGAACTCTACAAGGAAGGAGCAGGTGGAAGTGATGAACTCTACAAGGAAGGAGCAGGTGGAAGTGATGAACTCTACAAGGAAGGAGCAGGTGGAAGTGATGAACTCTACATGGAAGGAGCAGGTGGAAGTGATGAACTCTACATGGAAGGAGCAGGTGGAAGTGATGAACTCTACATGGAAGGAGCAGGTGGAAGTGATGAACTCTACATGGAAGGAGCAGGTGGAAGTGATGAACTCTACATGGAAGGAGCAGGTGGAAGTGATGAACTCTACATGGAAGGAGCAGGTGGAAGTGATGAACTCTACAAGGAAGGAGCAGGTGGAAGTGATGAACTCTACAAGGAAGGAGCAGGTGGAAGTGATGAACTCTACATGGAAGGAGCAGGAGGAAGTGATGAACTCTACATGGAAGGAGCAGGTGGAAGTGATGAACTCTACATGGAAGGAGCAGGTGGAAGTGATGAACTCTACAAGGAAGGAGCAGGAGGAAGTGATGAACTCTACATGGAAGGAGCAGGTGGAAGTGATGAACTCTACAAGGAAGGAGCAGGTGGAAGTGATGAACTCTACACGGAAGGAGCAGGTGGAAGTGATGAACTCTACATGGAAGGAGCAGGTGGAAGTGATGAACTCTACATGGAAGGAGCAGGTGGAAGTGATGAACTCTACATGGAAGGAGCAGGTGGAAGTGATGAACTCTACATGGAAGGAGCAGGTGGAAGTGATGAACTCTACATGGAAGGAGCAGGTGGAAGTGATGAACTCTACATGGAAGGAGCAGGAGGAAGTGATGAACTCTACATGGAAGGAGCAGGTGGAAGTGATGAACTCTACATGGAAGGAGCAGGTGGAAGTGATGAACTCTACATGGAAGGAGCAGGTGGAAGTGATGAACTCTACATGGAAGGAGCAGGTGGAAGTGATGAACTCTACATGGAAGGAGCAGGTGGAAGTGATGAACTCTACATGGAAGGAGCAGGTGGAAGTGATGAACTCTACATGGAAGGAGCAGGTGGAAGTGATGAACTCTACAAGGAAGGAGCAGGAGGAAGTGATGAACTCTACATGGAAGGAGCAGGTGGAAGTGATGAACTCTACATGGAAGAAGCGTGCAGTACCAGCTAAAGCCTGATGAGGGGGCTGCTGTGCAAATGTCTCTCACTCAAACTAAGCAGTAAACATGTTTTGTGGTCCAAAGCTTAAAAATAACTTCTGCATCTTCAGAATGGATCTGAAGATGCAGAAGTCCCCATACTGTCAATGGTCCCCTAAAGGTGACCTTGTAAACAGGGCGATGTCCCCATTAAGTACACACACACACACACACACACACACACACACACACACACACACACACACACACACACACACACACACACACACACACACACAGAGAGAGAGAGAGAGTGTTTAAAGAGGATAACACACGTTTGCTGGCCAGCTTTGTAAATTCTCAGGGAGACCAGAAGTAAAAGGGCCAATTACAACTTTCACCTTCCGGGACCATCTAGGACAATCCCAGACCTCACATTTCACATGCTAACTTTGATCTTCCAGTACCTCACATCACACACATCAACTATCACCTTTAAGGACTTTCCACTACCGCCCATCACACATACACTTTTACTTTAAAGGACCTTACAGAACCTTATAGAACTTTCCAGGACCTTTCAGGAACTTCCACTACCTCACATCACATACATAAGCTTTCTCCTTTAAGGACCTTCCAGGACCTTCCACTACCTCACATCACATACATAAGCTTTCTCCTTTAAGGACCTTCCAGGACCTTCCACTACCTCACATCACACACATAATCTTTCACCTTCCAGGACCTTCCACTACCTCACATCACATACATAAACAAGCTGTCAGTCAATACTAGTACAACTGCTACTATTACTACAGTACTAGTACAACTGTTACTACTGCTACTATTACTACAGTACTAGTACAACTGTTACTACTGCTACTATTACTACAGTACTAGTACAACTGTTACTACTGCTACTATTACTACAGTACTAGTACAACTGCTACTATTACTACAGTACTAGTACAACTGCTACTATTACTACAGTACTATCAATCAATCAATCAATGTTTATTTATATAGCCCCAAATCACAAATGTCTCAAAGGACTGCACAAATCATTACGACTACAACATCCTCGGAAGAACCCACAAAAGGGCAAGGAAAACTCACACCCAGTGGGCAGGGAGAATTCACATCCAGTGGGACGCCAGTGACAATGCTGACTATGAGAAACCTTGGAGAGGACCTCAGATGTGGGCAACCCCCCCCCTCTAGGGGACCGAAAGCAATGGATGTCGAGCGGGTCTAACATGATACTGTGAAAGTTCAATCCATAGTGGCTCCAACACAGCAGTGAGAGTCCCGTCCACAGGAAACCATCTCAAGCGGATCAGCAGCGTAGAGATGTCCCCAACCGATACAGGCGAGCGGTCCATCCTGGGTCCCGACGAGCGGTCCATCCTGGGTCTCGACTCTGGACAGTCAGTACTTCATCCATGGTCATCGGACCGGACCCCCTCCACAAGGGAGGGGGGGACATAGGAGAAAGAAAAGAAGCGGCAGATCAACTGGTCTAAAAAGGAGGTCTATTTAAAGGCTAGAGTATACAAATGAGTTTTAAGATGAGACTTAAATGCTTCTACTGAGGTAGCATCTCGAACTGTTACCGGGAGGGCATTCCAGAGTACTGGAGCCCGAACGGAAAACGCTCTATAGCCCGCAGACTTTTTTTGAGCTCTAGGAATCACTAATAAGCCGGAGTCTTTTGAAGGCAGATTTCTTGCCGGGACATATGGTACAATACAATCGGCAAGATAGGCTGGAGCTAGACCGTGTAGTATTTTATACGTAAGTAGTAAAACCTTAAAGTCACATCTTAAGTGCACAGGAAGCCAGTGCAGGTGAGCCAGTATAGGTATATATGTATGTATATATGTATATAAAGGTATATACAGTATAGGTATATATGTATGTATATATGTATATATAGGTATATACAGTATAGGTATATATGTATGTATATATGTATATAAAGGTATATACAGTATAGGTATATATGTATGTATATATGTATATAAAGGTATATACAGTACAGGCGTAATATGATCAAACTTTCTTGTTCTTGTCAAAAGTCTAGCAGCCGCATTTTGTACCAACTGTAATCTTTTAATGCTAGACATGGGGAGACCCCAAAATAATACGTTACAGTAATCGAGGCGAGACGTAACAAACGCATGGATAATGATCTCAGCGTCTTTAGTGGACAAAATGGAGCGAATTTTAGCGATATTACGGAGATGAAAGAAGGCCGTTTTAGTAACGCTTTTAATGTGTGCCTCAAAGGAGAGAGTTGGGTCGAAGATAATACCCAGATTCTTTACCGTGTCGCCTTGTTTAATTGTTTGATTGTCAAATGTTAGAGTTGTATTATTAAATAGAGGTCGGTGTCTAGCAGGACCGATAATCAGCATTTCCGTTTTTTTTGCCGTTGAGTTGCAAAAAGTTAGCGGACATCCATTGTTTAATTTCATTAAGACACGCCTCCAGCTGACTACAATCCGGCGTGTTGGTCAGCTTTAGGGGCATGTAGAGTTGGGTGTCATCAGCATAACAGTGAAAGCTAACACCGTATTTGCGTATGATGTCACCTAGCGGCAGCATGTAGATGCTGAAGAGTGCAGGGCCAAGGACCGAACCCTGGGGAACTCCACACGTTACCTTAACGTAGTCCGAGGTCACATTGTTATGGGAGACACACTGCATCCTATCAGTAAGATAAGAGTTAAACCAAGACAGGGCTAAGTCTGACATACCAATTCGTGTTTTGATACGTTCTAATAAAATATTATGATCGACGGTATCGAAAGCAGCGCTAAGATCGAGGAGCAGCAACATAGATGACGCATCAGAATCCATCGTTAGCAATAGATCATTAGTCATTTTTGCGAGGGCTGTCTCCGTGGAGTGATTTGCCCTGAAACCGGATTGAAAGGTTTCACATAGATTGTTAGACGCTAAGTGTTCATTTAACTGCTCCGCAACAATTTTTTCGAGGATTTTTGAAATAAAGGGAAGGTGAGACACCGGTCGGTAGTTTACCATGAGGTCAGGATCGAGGTTAGGTCTTTTAAGAAGAGGATGAATAACCGCTTTTTTGAATGCTAGGGGAACAGTGCCCGAGGAAAGTGATAAGTTTATAATATTTAGCACTGATGGACCTAATAATACAAAAAGCTCCTTGATCAGTTTCCCAGGAAGAGGGTCAAGTAAACATGTTGTCTGTTTTATTCCATTTACACGTTGTAACAATTCCTCTAATGTTATTTCCTCGAAACGAGAGAAACTATTTTGGAGGGCAGTATCCGCCGTATATACAATCGTGTCAGTGTTAATAGAACCCCGTTGTAGCTGGGACGCATTGTCTTTAATCTCCTTTCTAATGACTTCAATTTTCTTACTAAAGAATTGCATAAAGTCATCAGCTGAGTGGGTGGAGCTACTGGAAGGAGTCCCTTGTTGGGTTAGCGATGCTACCGTACTAAACAAAAATGTAGGATCGTTTTTATTACGGTGGATGAGATTTGAGTAATATTTAGCTTTAGCTAAGGTAAGCATGCGTTTATAAGTTATTAAACCATCACTAAATGCTTGATGGTGCACCTCAAGTTTAGTCGTGCGCCATTTGCGTTCCAGCTTTCTGCATAATAATTTCTGAGCTCTAGTTTCTTCTGTAAACCACGGGGTGCGCTTTTTTGGAGCCTTTTTTAACTTTAGCGGTGCTATGTTATCAATGGTTTCGCGGAGGGCGTTGTTAAAGTTGTTAGTGAGGTTATCAATAGAGCCCACATACTTTGGGAACGGTGCCATTACCGAGGGCAGTAGGTCCGCAAGAGTCGTCGTTGTGGCAGCATTAATGTTGCGGCTGCTATAGCAGTTATTATTATTATTAGTTTGACGAACATGCGTCTGAACCTCGAATTTTATAAGGTAATGATCGGACAATACTTTAGTATACGGGAGTATCGTGACTTTGGAAGCGGTGATACCCCTGACAAGCACTAGGTCTATCGTATTACCGTTGCGATGCGTGGGTTCATTTATTATTTGTGTGAGACCACAGCTATCAATTATAGTCTGGAGCGCTACGCACGGTGGGTCCGATGGGGTATTCATATGGATATTAAAGTCCCCCATTATGATTATATTATCGGCGTGTGTCACTAGATCAGCAACGAACTCTGAGAATTCATTGATAAAGTCCGAATAGGGCCCTGGGGGGCGGTAGATAACAGCCAGGTGTAGAGGCAGCGGTGTGACAGACCTCATAGTAAGCACCTCAAACGATTTATATTTATTATTTATGTTAGGACTAAGGTTAAAGTTTTCGTTGTATATTAGTGCGACCCCCCCACCCCTTTTAAGGGGACGGGCAATATGCGCATGTGTAAAGTTAGTAGGACATGCCTCATTTAGCGCAAAAAAGTCGTTTGGTTTAAGCCAGGTTTCGCTGAGACCGATGACGTTAAGATTGTTGTCTCTGATGATATCATTAACTAACAACGTTTTAGGAGACAATGATCTTATGTTTAAAAAACCTATATTATAGGTAGTGGGCTGTTTTAGGGAGTTTTTGATCAAATTATCCGTAGTAGCAATATTAATAATGTTGTGTTTATTATGCATAATGCACTTAAAATAATTACAACCATATCTAGGAATTGATATGACGGGAGTACAACTGTTACTACTGCTACTATTACTACAGTACTAGTACAACTGTTACTACTGCTACTATTACTACAGTACTAGTACAACTGTTACTACTGCTACTATTACTACAGTACTAGTACAACTGTTACTACTGCTACTATTACTACAGTACTAGTACAACTGTTACTAATGCTACTATTACTACAGTACTAGTACAACTGTTACTACTGCTACTATTACTACAGTACTAGTACAACTGTTACTACTGCTACTATTACTACAGTACTAGTACAACTGTTACTACTGCTACTATTACTACAGTACTAGTACAACTGTTACTACTGCTACTATTACTACAGTACTAGTACAACTGTTACTACTGCTACTATTACTACAGTACTAGTACAACTGTTACTACTGCTACTATTACTACAGTACTAGTACAACTGTTACTAATGCTACTATTACTACAGTACTAGTACAACTGTTACTACTGCTACTATTACTACAGTACTAGTACAACTGTTACTAATGCTACTATTACTACAGTACTAGTACAACTGTTACTACTGCCACTATTGCTACAGTACTAGTACAACTGTTACTACTGCTACTATTACTACAGTACTAGTACAACTGTTACTACTGCTACTATTACTACAGTACTAGTACAACTGTTACTACTGCTACTATTACTACAGTACTAGTACAACTGTTACTACTGCTACTATTACTACAGTACTAGTACAACTGTTACTACTGCTACTATTACTACAGTACTAGTACAACTGTTACTACTGCTACTATTACTACAGTACTAGTACAACTGTTACTACTGCTACTATTACTACAGTACTAGTACAACAGTTACTAATGCTACTATTACTACAGTACTAGTACAACTGTTACTACTGCTACTATTACTACAGTACTAGTACAACTGTTACTAATGCTACTATTACTACAGTACTAGTACAACTGTTACTACTGCCACTATTGCTACAGTACTAGTACAACTGTTACTACTGCTACTATTACTACAGTACTAGTACAACTGTTACTACTGCTACTATTACTACAGTACTAGTACAACTGTTACTACTGCTACTATTACTACAGTACTAGTACAACTGTTACTACTGCTACTATTACTACAGTACTAGTACAACTGTTACTACTGCTACTATTACTACAGTACTAGTACAACTGTTACTAATGCTACTATTACTACAGTACTAGTACAACTGTTACTACTGCCACTATTGCTACAGTACTAGTACAACTGTTACTACTGCTACTATTACTACAGTACTAGTACAACTGTTACTACTGCTACTATTACTACAGTACTAGTACAACTGTTACTACTGCTACTATTACTACAGTACTAGTACAACTGTTACTACTGCCACTATTACTACAGTACTAGTACAACTGTTACTACTGCTACTATTACTACAGTACTAGTACAACTGTTACTACTGCTACTATTACTACAGTACTAGTACAACTGTTACTACTGCTACTATTACTACAGTACTAGTACAACTGTTACTACTGCTACTATTACTACAATACTAGTACAACTGCCACTATAATACTAGTACAACTATTACTACAATACTAGTACAACTGCTACTATAATACTAGTACAACTATTACTACAATAGTAGTACAACTGCCACTATAATACTAGTACAACTATTACTACAATAGTAGTACAACTGCTACTATAATACTAGTACAACTATTACTACAATGGTAGTACAACTGCCACTATAATACTAGTACAACTATTACTACAATAGTAGTACAACTGCTACTATAATACTAGTACAACTATTACTACAATAGTAGTACAACCGCTACTATAATACTAGTACAACTATTACTATAATACTGGTACAACTGCTACTATAATATTAGTACAACTATTACTACAATAATAGTACAACTGCTACTACAATAGTAGTACAACTGCTACTACAATACTAGTACAAGTGCTACTACAATACTAGTACAACTATTACTACAATAGTAGTACAACTGCTACTATAACACTAGTACAACTGCTACTACAATGCTAGTACAACTGCTACTATAATACCAGTACAACTATTACTATAATACTAGTACAAGTGCTACTATGATACCAGTACAACTATTAATATAATACTAGTACAAGTGCTACTACAATACTAGTACAACTATTACTATAATACTAGTACAACTGCTACTACAATACCAGTACAACTATTACTATACTACTAGTACAAGTGCTACTACAATACTAGTACAACTATTACTACAATAGTAGTACAACTGCTACTACAATACCAGTACAACTATTACTATAATACTAGTACAAGTGCTACTACAATACTAGTACAACTATTACTATAATACTAGTACAAGTGCTACTACAATACTAGTACAACTATTACTACAATATTAGTACAACTGCTACTACAATACCAGTACAACTATTACTATAATACTAGTACAAGTGCTACTACAATACTAGTACAACTATTACTACAATACTAGTACAACTGCTACTATAATACTAGTACAAGTGCTGCTACAATACTAGTACAACTATTACTATAATACTAGTACAACTGCTACTACAATACCAGTACAACTATTACTATAATACTAGTACAAGTGCTACTACAATACTAGTACAACTATTACTACAATATTAGTACAACTGCTACTATAATACTAGTACAAGTGCTACTACAATACTAGTACAACTTTTACTACAATATTAGTACAACTGCTACTACAATACTAGTACAACTGCTACTATAATACTAGTACAACTGCTACTACAATACTAGTACAACTGCTACTATAATACTAGTGCAACTATTACTACAATACTAGTACAACTGCTACTACAATACTAGTACAACTGCTACTATAATACTAGTACAACTGCTACTATAATACTAGCACAAGTGGTACTACAATACTAGTACAAGTGGTACTACAGTACTAGTACAGGTGGTACTACAATAATAGTACAAGTGGTACTACAGTACTAGTACAAGTGGTACTGCAATACTAGTACAAGTGGTACTGCAATACTAGTACAAGTGGTACTACAATACTAGTACAAGTGGTACCACAATAATAGTACAAGTGGTACTACAGTACTAGTACAAGTGGTACTGCAATACTAGTACAAGTGGTACTACAGTACTAGTACAAGTGGTACTACAGTACTAGTACAAGTGGTACTGCAATACTAGTACAAGTGGTACTGCAATACTAGTACAAGTGGTACTGCAATACTAGTACAAGTGGTACTACAATAATAGTACAAGTGGTACTACAGTACTAGTACAAGTGGTACTGCAATACTAGTACAAGTGGTACTACAATAATAGTACAAGTGGTACTACAGTACTAGTACAAGTGGTACTGCAATACTAGTACAAGTGGTACTGCAATACTAGTACAAGTGGTACTACAATACTAGTACAAGTGGTACCACAATAATAGTACAAGTGGTACTACAGTACTAGTACAAGTGGTACTGCAATACTAGTACAAGTGGTACTGCAATACTAGTACAAGTGGTACTGCAATACTAGTACAAGTGGTACTACAATAATAGTACAAGTGGTACTACAGTACTAGTACAAGTGGTACTGCAATACTAGTACAAGTGGTACTGCAATACTAGTACAAGTGGTACTACAATACTAGTACAAGTGGTACCACAATAATAGTACAAGTGGTACTACAGTACTAGTACAAGTGGTACTGCAATACTAGTACAAGTGGTACTTCAATACTAGTACAAGTGGTACTACAATAATAGTACAAGTGGTACTACAGTACTAGTACAAGTGGTACTGCAATACTAGTACAAGTGGTACTGCAATACTAGTACAAGTGGTACTGCAATACTAGTACAAGTAGTACTACAATACTAGTACAAGTGGTACTACAGTACTAGTACAGGTGGTACTACAATAATAGTACAAGTGGTACTACAGTACTAGTACAAGTGGTACTGCAATACTAGTACAAGAGGTACTGCAATACTAGTACAAGTGGTACTGCAATACTAGTACAACTGCTACTATAATACTAGTACAAGTGGTACTACAATACTAGTACAAGTGGTACTACAGTACTAGTACAGGTGGTACTACAATAATAGTACAAGTGGTACTACAGTACTAGTACAAGTGGTACTGCAATACTAGTACAAGTGGTACTACACTACTAGTACAAGTGGTACTACAGTACTAGTACAAGTGGTACTGCAATACTAGTACAAGTGGTACTACACTACTAGTACAAGTGGTACTACAATACTAGTACAAGTGGTACTACAGTACTAGTACAAGTGGTACTACAGTACTAGTACAAGTGGTACTACAATACTAGTACAAGTGGTACTACAGTACTAGTACAAGTGGCACTAGATGACAAGTACTACAAGAGTAACTTCCTGTCTGTGATGTGTGCAGAGAAAGAAAAGAGAAAGAGAAAGAAAGATGGCCTTTAGGCAAAATGTCAGCAAGATGTTAAATCTTCTTTTCTGCAAAGGAATCAAAAAGCCATTTTCTTAAAGGCACAGTCCAAATGTTACATGACAAATACTTCATGTACTACTTCTTATACACCACTACCTTCAGCTTTAGGCTGCGCTCCTGAAATACACACATGGTGACTTGCATTGTCTTGAAGGAATCAATAGACTACTATACATACATACATACATACACACATATATACATACATATATACATGCATATATACATACATACATACACACATATATACATACATATATACATACATATATACATACATCTATACATCCATCTATATATAGACACTTGTGACATCAGTCAGCGTGTCACAAGTGACATCACTCAGGGTGTCACAAATGACATCAGTCAGCGTGTCACAAGTGACATCAGTCAGTGTGTCACAAGTGACATCAGTCAGCGTGTCACAAGTGACATCAGTCAGCGTGTCACAAGTGACATCAGTCAGTGTGTCACAAGTGACATCAGTCAGCGTGTCACAAGTGACATCACTCAGCGTGTCACAAGTGACATCACTCAGCGTGTGACAAGTGACATCAGTCAGCGTGTCACAAGTGACATCAGTCAGCGTGTCACAAGTGACATCAGTCAGTGTGTCACAAGTGACATCAGTCAGCGTGTCACAAGTGACATCACTCAGCGTGTCACAAGTGACATCACTCAGCGTGTCACAAGTGACATCAGTCAGTGTGTCACAAGTGACATCAGTCAGCGTGTCACAAATGACATCAGTCAGCGTGTCACAAGTGACATCAGTCAGCGTGTCACAAGTGACATCAGTCAGCGTGTCACAAGTGACATCAGTCAGCGTGTCACAAGTGACATCAGTCAGCGTGTCACAAGTGACATCAGTCAGTGTGTCACAAGTGACATCAGTCAGCGTGTCACAAGTGACATCAGTCAGCGTGTCACAAGTGACATCAGTCAGTGTGTCACAAGTGACATCAGTCAGCGTGTCACAAGTGACATCACTCAGCGTGTCACAAGTGACATCACTCAGCGTGTGACAAGTGACATCAGTCAGCGTGTCACAAGTGACATCACTCAGCGTGTCACAAGTGACATCACTCAGCGTGTCACAAGTGACATCACTCAGCGTGTCACAAGTGACATCAGTCAGCGTGTCACAAGTGACATCACTCAGCGTGTCACAAGTGACATCAGTCAGCGTGTCACAAGTGACATCAGTCAGGGTGTCACAAGTGACATCAGTCAGCGTGTCACAAGTGACATCACTCAGCGTGTCACAAGTGACATCAGTCAGCGTGTCACAAGTGACATCAGTCAGGGTGTCACAAGTGACATCACTCAGGGTGTCACAAGTGACATCACTCAGCGTGTCACAAGTGACATCACTCAGCGTGTCACAAGTGACATCAGTCAGCGTGTGACAAGTGACATCACTCAGCGTGTCACAAGTGACATCAGTCAGCGTGTGACAAGTGACATCAGTCAGCATGTCACAAGTGACATCAGTCAGCGTGTCACAAGTGACATCAGTCAGCGTGTCACAAGTGACATCACTCAGGGTGTCACAAGTGACATCACTCAGCGTGTCACAAGTGACATCAGTCAGCGTGTCACAAGTGACATCAGTCAGCGTGTCACAAGTGACATCAGTCAGGGTGTCACAAGTGACATCACTCAGCGTGTCACAAGTGACATCAGTCAGCATGTCACAAGTGACATCAGTCAGCGTGTCACAAGTGACATCACTCAGCGTGTCACAAGTGACATCAGTCAGCGTGTCACAAGTGACATCACTCAGCGTGTCACAAGTGACATCACTCAGCGTGTGACAAGTGACATCAGTCAGCGTGTCACAAGTGACATCAGTCAGCGTGTCACAAGTGACATCACTCAGCGTGTCACAAGTGACATCAGTCAGCGTGTCACAAGTGACATCACTCAGGGTGTCACAAGTGACATCAGTCAGCGTGTGACAAGTGACATCAGTCAGGGTGTCACAAGTGACATCACTCAGCGTGTCACAAGTGACATCAGTCAGCGTGTCACAAGTGACATCACTCAGGGTGTCACAAGTGACATCAGTCAGCATGTCACAAGTGACATCACTCAGCGTGTCACAAGTGACATCAGTCAGCGTGTCACAAGTAACATCAGTCAGCGTGTCACAAGTGACATCAGTCAGTGTGTCACAAGTGACATCAGTCAGGGTGTCACAAGTGACATCAGTCAGGGTGTCACAAGTGACATCACTCAGGGTGTCACAAGTGACATCACTCAGGGTGTCACAAGTGACATCAGTCAGCGTGTCACAAGTGACATCACTCAGGGTGTCACAAGTGACATCAGTCAGCGTGTGACAAGTGACATCAGTCAGGGTGTCACAAGTGACATCACTCAGCGTGTCACAAGTGACATCAGTCAGCGTGTCACAAGTGACATCACTCAGGGTGTCACAAGTGACATCACTCAGCGTGTCACAAGTGACATCAGTCAGCGTGTCACAAGTGACATCAGTCAGTGTGTCACAAGTGACATCAGTCAGCATGTCACAAGTGACATCAGTCAGTGTGTCACAAGTGACATCAGTCAGGGTGTCACAAGTGACATCAGTCAGGGTGTCACAAGTGACATCAGTCAGTGTGTCACAAGTGACATCAGTCAGGGTGTCACAAGTGACATCAGTCAGCGTGTCACAAGTGACATCACTCAGGGTGTCACAAGTGACATCAGTCAGCGTGTCACAAGTGACATCAGTCAGGGTGTCACAAGTGACATCAGTCAGCGTGTCACAAGTGACATCACTCAGGGTGTCACAAGTGACATCAGTCAGCGTGTCACAAGTGACATCACTCAGCGTGTCACAAGTGACATCACTCAGGGTGTCACAAGTGACATCAGTCAGCGTGTCACAAGTGACATCAGTCAGTGTGTCACAAGTGACATCAGTCAGCGTGTCACAAGTGACATCAGTCAGCGTGTCACAAGTGACATCAGTCAGCGTGTCACAAGTGACATCAGTCAGTGTGTCACAAGTGACATCAGTCAGCGTGTCACAAGTGACATCACTCAGCGTGTCACAAGTGACATCACTCAGCGTGTGACAAGTGACATCAGTCAGCGTGTCACAAGTGACATCACTCAGCGTGTCACAAGTGACATCACTCAGCGTGTCACAAGTGACATCACTCAGCGTGTCACAAGTGACATCAGTCAGCATGTCACAAGTGACATCACTCAGCGTGTCACAAGTGACATCAGTCAGCGTGTCACAAGTGACATCAGTCAGGGTGTCACAAGTGACATCAGTCAGCGTGTCACAAGTGACATCACTCAGCGTGTCACAAGTGACATCAGTCAGCGTGTCACAAGTGACATCAGTCAGGGTGTCACAAGTGACATCACTCAGGGTGTCACAAGTGACATCACTCAGCGTGTCACAAGTGACATCAGTCAGCGTGTCACAAGTGACATCAGTCAGCGTGTGACAAGTGACATCACTCAGCGTGTCACAAGTGACATCAGTCAGCGTGTGACAAGTGACATCAGTCAGCATGTCACAAGTGACATCAGTCAGCGTGTCACAAGTGACATCAGTCAGCGTGTCACAAGTGACATCACTCAGGGTGTCACAAGTGACATCACTCAGCGTGTCACAAGTGACATCAGTCAGCGTGTCACAAGTGACATCAGTCAGCGTGTCACAAGTGACATCAGTCAGGGTGTCACAAGTGACATCACTCAGCGTGTCACAAGTGACATCAGTCAGCATGTCACAAGTGACATCAGTCAGCGTGTCACAAGTGACATCACTCAGCGTGTCACAAGTGACATCAGTCAGCGTGTCACAAGTGACATCACTCAGCGTGTCACAAGTGACATCACTCAGCGTGTGACAAGTGACATCAGTCAGCGTGTCACAAGTGACATCAGTCAGCGTGTCACAAGTGACATCACTCAGCGTGTCACAAGTGACATCAGTCAGCGTGTCACAAGTGACATCACTCAGGGTGTCACAAGTGACATCAGTCAGCGTGTGACAAGTGACATCAGTCAGGGTGTCACAAGTGACATCACTCAGCGTGTCACAAGTGACATCAGTCAGCGTGTCACAAGTGACATCACTCAGGGTGTCACAAGTGACATCACTCAGCGTGTCACAAGTGACATCAGTCAGCGTGTCACAAGTGACATCAGTCAGCGTGTCACAAGTGACATCAGTCAGTGTGTCACAAGTGACATCAGTCAGGGTGTCACAAGTGACATCAGTCAGGGTGTCACAAGTGACATCACTCAGGGTGTCACAAGTGACATCACTCAGGGTGTCACAAGTGACATCAGTCAGCGTGTCACAAGTGACATCACTCAGGGTGTCACAAGTGACATCAGTCAGCGTGTGACAAGTGACATCAGTCAGGGTGTCACAAGTGACATCACTCAGCGTGTCACAAGTGACATCAGTCAGCGTGTCACAAGTGACATCACTCAGGGTGTCACAAGTGACATCACTCAGCGTGTCACAAGTGACATCAGTCAGCGTGTCACAAGTGACATCAGTCAGTGTGTCACAAGTGACATCAGTCAGCATGTCACAAGTGACATCAGTCAGTGTGTCACAAGTGACATCAGTCAGGGTGTCACAAGTGACATCAGTCAGGGTGTCACAAGTGACATCAGTCAGTGTGTCACAAGTGACATCAGTCAGGGTGTCACAAGTGACATCAGTCAGCGTGTCACAAGTGACATCACTCAGGGTGTCACAAGTGACATCAGTCAGCGTGTCACAAGTGACATCACTCAGGGTGTCACAAGTGACATCAGTCAGCGTGTGACAAGTGACATCACTCAGGGTGTCACAAGTGACATCAGTCAGCGTGTGACAAGTGACATCAGTCAGGGTGTCACAAGTGACATCACTCAGCGTGTCACAAGTGACATCAGTCAGCGTGTCACAAGTGACATCACTCAGGGTGTCACAAGTGACATCACTCAGCGTGTCACAAGTGACATCAGTCAGCGTGTCACAAGTGACATCAGTCAGCGTGTCACAAGTGACATCAGTCAGTGTGTCACAAGTGACATCAGTCAGGGTGTCACAAGTGACATCAGTCAGGGTGTCACAAGTGACATCACTCAGGGTGTCACAAGTGACATCACTCAGGGTGTCACAAGTGACATCAGTCAGCGTGTCACAAGTGACATCACTCAGGGTGTCACAAGTGACATCAGTCAGCGTGTGACAAGTGACATCAGTCAGGGTGTCACAAGTGACATCACTCAGCGTGTCACAAGTGACATCAGTCAGCGTGTCACAAGTGACATCACTCAGGGTGTCACAAGTGACATCACTCAGCGTGTCACAAGTGACATCAGTCAGCGTGTCACAAGTGACATCAGTCAGTGTGTCACAAGTGACATCAGTCAGCATGTCACAAGTGACATCAGTCAGCGTGTCACAAGTGACATCAGTCAGCGTGTCACAAGTGACATCAGTCAGCGTGTCACAAGTGACATCACTCAGGGTGTCACAAGTGACATCAGTCAGCGTGTGACAAGTGACATCACTCAGGGTGTCACAAGTGACATCAGTCAGCGTGTGACAAGTGACATCAGTCAGGGTGTCACAAGTGACATCACTCAGCGTGTCACAAGTGACATCAGTCAGCGTGTCACAAGTGACATCACTCAGGGTGTCACAAGTGACATCACTCAGCGTGTCACAAGTGACATCAGTCAGCGTGTCACAAGTGACATCAGTCAGCGTGTCACAAGTGACATCAGTCAGTGTGTCACAAGTGACATCAGTCAGGGTGTCACAAGTGACATCAGTCAGGGTGTCACAAGTGACATCACTCAGGGTGTCACAAGTGACATCACTCAGGGTGTCACAAGTGACATCAGTCAGCGTGTCACAAGTGACATCACTCAGGGTGTCACAAGTGACATCAGTCAGCGTGTGACAAGTGACATCAGTCAGGGTGTCACAAGTGACATCACTCAGCGTGTCACAAGTGACATCAGTCAGCGTGTCACAAGTGACATCACTCAGGGTGTCACAAGTGACATCACTCAGCGTGTCACAAGTGACATCAGTCAGCGTGTCACAAGTGACATCAGTCAGTGTGTCACAAGTGACATCAGTCAGCATGTCACAAGTGACATCAGTCAGTGTGTCACAAGTGACATCAGTCAGGGTGTCACAAGTGACATCAGTCAGGGTGTCACAAGTGACATCAGTCAGTGTGTCACAAGTGACATCAGTCAGGGTGTCACAAGTGACATCAGTCAGCGTGTCACAAGTGACATCACTCAGGGTGTCACAAGTGACATCAGTCAGCGTGTCACAAGTGACATCAGTCAGGGTGTCACAAGTGACATCAGTCAGCGTGTCACAAGTGACATCACTCAGGGTGTCACAAGTGACATCAGTCAGCGTGTCACAAGTGACATCAGTCAGCGTGTCACAAGTGACATCACTCAGGGTGTCCTGGTCCCGTGGCAGACAGCTGGTCTTGGTCCTGAGGAGCAGTTTGTTCTTTGCCCCCCCGAGCCGGCCCCCGTTGTCACTTTGTTATCAGAGAGTGTGTAGCAGTCTTTAAGCGGGACTGTCACATGTCAGTGTCACTTCTGGACAGACGGGGGCTGGAGGACAGTGGGACTGGTCCATCAGTCAGGGATGCTTATCAGCGCCACCTGGCTGGTGAATGGAAGGACAACAGGTAAAAAGAAGACCAAGTGATCACAGACACTCTCACAGTCTCTCTTGCTTCAGACCAGACTTTCTCTCAGAGACTTTGGAGTCAGAACTGATTTCAGCTAAAAACAACTTCTGATGCAAGATTTATTTTCATGAAACTGTAAATCCACAATCTGAAACTGTAAGTCCACAATCTGAAACTGTAAATCCACAAACTGAAACTGTAAGTCCACAATCTGAAACTGTAAGTCCACAATCTGAAACTGTAAATCCACAATCTGAAACTGTAAATCCACAATCTGAAACTGTAAATCCACAATCTAAAACTGTAAATCCACAATCTGAAACTGTAAATCCACAATCTGAAATTGTAAATCCACAATCTGAAACTGTAAATCCACAATCTGAAATTGTAAATCCACAATCTGAAACTGTAAATCCACAATCTAAAACTGTAAGTCCACAATCTGAAACTGTAAATCCACAATCTGAAACTGTAAATCCACAATCTGAAACTGTAAGTCCACAATCTGAAACTGTAAATCCACAATCTGAAATTGTAAATCCACAATCTGAAACTGTAAATCCACAATCTAAAACTGTAAATCCACAATCTGAAACTGTAAATCCACAATCTAAAACTGTAAATCCACAATCTGAAACTGTAAGTCCACAATCTGAAACTGTAAGTCCACAATCTGAAACTGTAAATCCACAATCTGAAACTGTAAGTCCACAATCTGAAACTGTAAATCCACAATCTGAAATTGTAAATCCACAATCTGATACTGTAAATCCACAATCTAAAACTGTAAGTCCACAATCTGAAACTGTAAGTCCACAATCTGAAACTGTAAATCCACAATCTGAAATTGTAAATCCACAATCTGAAACTGTAAATCCACAATCTAAAACTGTAAATCCACAATCTGAAACTGTAAATCCACAATCTGAAACTGTAAATCCACAATCTAAAACTGTAAATCCACAATCTGAAATTGTAAATCCACAATCTGAAACTGTAAATCCACAATCTGAAACTGTAAATCCACAATCTGAAACTGTAAATCCACAATCTGAAACTGTAAATCCACAATCTGAAACTGTAAATCCACAATCTGATTGGTTAGTCCTACGGTTCTCTGACTATTGATAAGTTCCTTAATCTACTAGTTTCAAACTACAAATTCCCAAAGTGGGAACACATTCCAGAACGTCTTCTTGGTTCTCATCCATCAGGTCTTTGTCATCTCTGGACAGTCGATGGATCACAACTGGACTTTGTGGTTTGTCTTGGAAGACTTTAGTTCTTTCATCCTAGTAGACTTCATCAATTCATGATATCACACTCAGATTGGTCACATCTAGTCTTAGACTTAGATTGGTCACATCTAGTCTTAGACTTAGATTGGTCACATCTAGTCTTAGACTTAGATTGGTCACATCTAGTCTGAGACTTAAATTGGTCACATCTAGTCTCAGACTTAGATTGGTCACATCTAGTCTTAGACTTAGATTGGTCACATCTAGTCTTAGACTTAGATTGGTCACATCTAGTCTCAGACTTAGATTGGTCACATCTAGTCTCAGACTTAGATTGGTCACATCTAGTCTTAGACTTAGATTGGTCACATCTAGTCTCAGACTTAGATTGGTCACATCTAGTCTTAAACTTGGACTGGTCACATCTAGTCTTAGACTTAGATTGGTCACATCTAGTCTCAGACTTAGATTGGTCACATCTAGTCTTAAACTTGGACTGGTCACATCTAGTCTTAGACTTAGATTGGTCACATCTAGTCTTAGACTTAGATTGGTCACATCTAGTCTTAGACTTAGATTGGTCACATCTAGTCTCAGACTTAGATTGGTCACATCTAGTCTTAAACTTGGACTGGTCACATCTAGTCTTAGACTTAGATTGGTCACATCTAGTCTTAGACTTAGATTGGTCACATGTAGTCTTAGACTTAGATTGGTCACATCTAGTCTTAGACTTAGATTGGTCACATCTAGTCTGAGACTTAGATTGGTCCCATCTAGTTTCTGGCCTGGACTAGAAGTGTTGCACACTACTTGACATAGAAGTATTTGACTTGCATTCCCACATATTGAAGTCTTTCCAACATCATCCTTACTAGTTCTAGTTAGTCCTCAAATTGATCCTTCGTGTGATTGTTAGATTTGACACTAATTAGCTTTGCCAGCTTTAACACATTCAAACAGAATGTGGCGGGCGGGATAGGACAGGCCAGGATAGGACAGGCCAGGATAGGACAGAGCAGGATAGGACAGGCCAGGATAGGACAGAGCAGGATAGGACAGGGCAGGATAGGACAGAGCAGGATAGGACAGGGCAGGATAGGACAGAGCAGGATAGGACAGGCCAGGATAGGATAGGCCAGGATAGGACAGGGCAGGATAGGACAGGCCAGGATAGGACAGGGCAGGATAGGACAGAGCAGGATAGGACAGGGCAGGATAGGACAGAGCAGGATAGGACAGAGCAGGATAGGACAGGCTAAGATAGGACAGGCTAAGATAGGACAGGCCAGGATAGGACAGGCTAAGATAGGACAGGCCAGGATAGGACAGGCTAAGATAAGACAGACTAAGATAGGACAGGCTAAGATAAGACAGACTAAGATAGGACAGAGCAGGATAGGACAGGGCAGGATAGGACAGGCCAGGATAGGACAGGGCAGGATAGGACAGAGCAGGATAGGACAGGGCAGGATAGGACAGAGCAGGATAGGACAGAGCAGGATAGGACAGGCTAAGATAGGACAGGCTAAGATAGGACAGGCCAGGATAGGACAGGCTAAGATAGGACAGGCCAGGATAGGACAGGCTAAGATAAGACAGACTAAGATAGGACAGGCTAAGATAGGACAGGCTAAGATAAGACAGGCTAAGATAAGACAGACTAAGATAGGACAGGCTAAGATAGGACAGGCTAAGATAAGACAGGCTAAGATAAGACAGGCTAAGATAGGACAGGCTAAGATAGGACAGGCTAAGATAGGACAGGCTAAGATAAGACAGGCTAAGATAAGACAGGCTAAGATAGGACAGGCTAAGATAGGACAGGCTAAGATAAGACAGGCTAAGTTAGGACAGGCTAAGATAGATGTTCTTCATCCCACTTGAACTAATGATGTGGTTGCAGCTCGGACACAAAAAGGAGAAACACACCCAAGGAAACAAAGCAGATAAAAAACATTCAGAGAGCACACAGCTGCTATGTCAGTGGCGCCATTTCTACATACAGCTACAATAGTACAGGACAAGACAAGGAAACACCACCAAATGAAGAATAAACGAA
>NC_084612.1:450130-472630 GCF_033978795.1 Nerophis ophidion
TTCCTACACGTGCACTATTGTGCTGCATGCTCCTACACGTGCACTATTGTGCTGCATGTTCCTACACGTGCACTATTGTGCTGCATGTTCCTACACGTGCACTATTGTGCTGCATGTTCCTACACGTGCACTATTGTGCTGCATGTTCCTACACGTGCACTATTGTGCTGCATGTTCCTACACGTGCACTATTGTGCTGCATGTTCCTACACGTGCACTATTGTGCTGCATGTTCCTACACGTGCACTATTGTGCTGCATGTTCCTACACGTGCACTATTGTGCTGCATGTTCCTACACGTGCACTATTGTGCTGCATGTTCCCACACGTGCACTATTGTGCTGCATGTTCCCACACGTGCACTATTGTGCTGCATGTTCCCACACGTGCACTATTGTGCTGCATGTTCCTACACGTGCACTATTGTGCTGCATGTTCCTACACGTGCACTATTGTGCTGCATGTTCCTACACGTGCACTATTGTGCTGCATGTTCCTACACGTGCACTATTGTGCTGCATGTTCCTACACGTGCACTATTGTGCTGCATGTTCCTACACGTGCACTATTGTGCTGCATGTTCCTACACGTGCACTATTGTGCTGCATGTTCCTACACGTGCACTATTGTGCTGCATGTTCCCACACGTGCACTATTGTGCTGCATGTTCCTACACGTGCACTATTGTGCTGCATGTTCCTACACGTGCACTATTGTGCTGCATGTTCCTACACGTGCACTATTGTGCTGCATGTTCCTACACGTGCACTATTGTGCTGCATGTTCCCACACGTGCACTATTGTGCTGCATGTTCCTACACGTGCACTATTGTGCTGCATGTTCCTACATGTGCACTATTGTGCTGCATGTTCCTACATGTGCACTATTGTGCTGCATGTTCCTACATGTGCACTATTGTGCTGCATGTTCCTACACGTGCACTATTGTGCTGCATGTTCCTACATGTGCACTATTGTGCTGCATGTTCCTACACGTGCACTATTGTGCTGCATGTTCCTACACGTGCACTATTGTGCTGCATGTTCCTACATGTGCACTATTGTGCTGCATGTTCCTACACGTGCACTATTGTGCTGCATGTTCCTACACGTGCACTATTGTGCTGCATGTTCCTACACGTGCACTATTGTGCTGCATGTTCCTACACGTGCACTATTGTGCTGCATGTTCCTACACGTGCACTATTGTGCTGCATGTTCCCACACGTGCACTATTGTGCTGCATGTTCCCACACGTGCACTATTGTGCTGCATGTTCCTACACGTGCACTATTGTGCTGCATGTTCCTAAACGTGCACTATTGTGCTGCATGTTCCCACACGTGCACTATTGTGCTGCATGTTCCCACACGTGCACTATTGTGCTGCATGTTCCTACACGTGCACTATTGTGCTGCATGTTCCTAAACGTGCACTATTGTGCTGCATGTTCCCACACGTGCACTATTGTGCTGCATGTTCCTACACGTGCACTATTGTGCTGCATGTTCCTACACGTGCACTATTGTGCTGCATGTTCCTACACGTGCACTATTGTGCTGCATGTTCCTACACGTGCACTATTGTGCTGCATGTTCCTACACGTGCACTATTGTGCTGCATGTTCCCACACGTGCACTATTGTGCTGCATGTTCCCACACGTGCACTATTGTGCTGCATGTTCCTACACGTGCACTATTGTGCTGCATGTTCCTAAACGTGCACTATTGTGCTGCATGTTCCCACACGTGCACTATTGTGCTGCATGTTCCCACACGTGCACTATTGTGCTGCATGTTCCTACACGTGCACTATTGTGCTGCATGTTCCTACACGTGCACTATTGTGCTGCATGTTCCTACACGTGCACTATTGTGCTGCATGTTCCCACACGTGCACTATTGTGCTGCATGTTCCTACACGTGCACTATTGTGCTGCATGTTCCTACACGTGCACTATTGTGCTGCATGTTCCCACACGTGCACTATTGTGCTGCATGTTCCTACACGTGCACTATTGTGCTGCATGTTCCTACACGTGCACTATTGTGCTGCATGTTCCTACACGTGCACTATTGTGCTGCATGTTCCCACACGTGCACTATTGTGCTGCATGTTCCCACACGTGCACTATTGTGCTGCATGTTCCTACACGTGCACTATTGTGCTGCATGTTCCTACACGTGCACTATTGTGCTGCATGTTCCTACACGTGCACTATTGTGCTGCATGTTCCTACACGTGCACTATTGTGCTGCATGTTCCTACACGTGCACTATTGTGCTGCATGCTCCTACACGTGCACTATTGTGCTGCATGTTCCTACACGTGCACTATTGTGCTGCATGTTCCTACACGTGCACTATTGTGCTGCATGTTCCTACACGTGCACTATTGTGCTGCATGTTAATACACGTGCACTATTGTGCTGCATGTTCCTACACGTGCACTATTGTGCTGCATGTTCCCACACGTGCACTATTGTGCTGCATGTTCCTACACGTGCACTATTGTGCTGCATGTTCCTACACGTGCACTATTGTGCTGCATGTTCCCACACGTGCACTATTGTGCTGCATGTTCCTACACGTGCACTATTGTGCTGCATGTTCCTACACGTGCACTATTGTGCTGCATGTTCCTACACGTGCACTATTGTGCTGCATGTTCCTACACGTGCACTATTGTGCTGCATGTTCCTACACGTGCACTATTGTGCTGCATGTTCCCACACGTGCACTATTGTGCTGCATGTTCCCACACGTGCACTATTGTGCTGCATGTTCCTACACGTGCACTATTGTGCTGCATGTTCCTACACGTGCACTATTGTGCTGCATGTACCTACACGTGCACTATTGTGCTGCATGTTCCTACACGTGCACTATTGTGCTGCATGTTCCTACACGTGCACTATAAATAAATGATAAATGGGTTGTACTTGTATAGCGCTTTTCTACCTTCAAGGTACTCAAAGCGCTTTGACACTACTTCCACATTTACCCATTCACACACACATTCACACACTGATGGAGGGAGCTGCCATGCAAGGCGCTAACCAGCACCCATCAGGAGCAAGGGTGAAGTGTCTTGCTCAGGACACAACGGACGTGACGAGGTTGGTACTAGGTGGGATTTGAACCAGGGCCCCTCGGGTTGCGCACGGCCATTCTCCCACTGCGCCACGCCGTCCCTTGTGCTGCATGTTCCTACACGTGCACTATTGTGCTGCATGTTCCTACACGTGCACTATTGTGCTGCATGTTCCTACACGTGCACTATTGTGCTGCATGCTCCTACACGTGCACTATTGTGCTGCATGTTCCTACACGTGCACTATTGTGCTGCATGTTCCTACACGTGCACTATTGTGCTGCATGTTCCTACACGTGCACTATTGTGCTGCATGCTCCTACACGTGCACTATTGTGCTGCATGTTCCTACACGTGCACTATTGTGTTGCATTTTCCTACACGTGCACTATTGTGCTGCATGTTCCCACACGTGCACTATTGTGCTGCATGTACCTACACGTGCACTATTGTGCTGCATGTTCCTACACGTGCACTATTGTGCTGCATGTTCCTACACGTGCACTATTGTGCTGCATGTTCCTACACGTGCACTATTGTGCTGCATGTTCCTGCATGTGCACGTATGTGCACTATTGCACGTGCACTATTGTGCTGCATGCTCCTACACGTGCACTATTGTGCTGCATGTTCCTACACGTGCACTATTGTGTTGCATTTTCCTACACGTGCACTATTGTGCTGCATGTTCCTACACGTGCACTATTGTGCTGCATGTTCCTACACGTGCACTATTGTGCTGCATGTTCCTGCACGTGCACGTATGTGCACTATTGCACGTGCACTATTGTGCTGCATGTTCCTACACGTGCACTATTGTGCTGCATGTTCCTACACGTGCACTATTGTGCTGCATGTTCCTACACGTGCACTTTTGTGCTGCATGTTCCTACACGTGCACTATTGTGCTGCATGCTCCTACACGTGCACTATTGTGCTGCATGTTCCTACACGTGCACTATTGTGTTGCATTTTCCTACACGTGCACTATTGTGCTGCATGTTCCTACACGTGCACTATTGTGCTGCATGTTCCTACACGTGCACTATTGTGCTGCATGTTCCTACACGTGCACTATTGTGCTGCATGTTCCTACACGTGCACTATTGTGCTGCATGTTCCTACACGTGCACTATTGTGCTGCATGTTCCTACACGTGCACTATTGTGCTGCATGCTCCTACACGTGCACTATTGTGCTGCATGTTCCTACACGTGCACTATTGTGTTGCATTTTCCTACACGTGCACTATTGTGCTGCATGTTCCCACACGTGCACTATTGTGCTGCATGTACCTACACGTGCACTATTGTGCTGCATGTTCCTACACGTGCACTATTGTGCTGCATGTTCCTACACGTGCACTATTGTGCTGCATGTTCCTACACGTGCACTATTGTGCTGCATGTTCCTGCATGTGCACGTATGTGCACTATTGCACGTGCACTATTGTGCTGCATGCTCCTACACGTGCACTATTGTGCTGCATGTTCCTACACGTGCACTATTGTGTTGCATTTTCCTACACGTGCACTATTGTGCTGCATGTTCCTACACGTGCACTATTGTGCTGCATGTTCCTACACGTGCACTATTGTGCTGCATGTTCCTGCACGTGCACGTATGTGCACTATTGCACGTGCACTATTGTGCTGCATGTTCCTACACGTGCACTATTGTGCTGCATGTTCCTACACGTGCACTATTGTGCTGCATGTTCCTACACGTGCACTATTGTGCTGCATGCTCCTACACGTGCACTATTGTGCTGCATGTTCCTACACGTGCACTATTGTGTTGCATGTTCCTACACGTGCACTATTGTGCTGCATGTTCCTACACGTGCACTATTGTGCTGCATGTTCCTACACGTGCACTATTGTGCTGCATGTTCCTACACGTGCACTATTGTGCTGCATGTTCCTACACGTGCACTATTGTGCTGCATGTTCCTACACGTGCACTATTGTGCTGCATGTTCCTACACGTGCACTATTGTGCTGCATGTTCCTGCACGTGCACTATTGTGTTGCATTTTCCTACACGTGCACTATTGTGCTGCATGTTCCTACACGTGCACTATTGTGCTGCATGTTCCTACACGTGCACTATTGTGCTGCATGTTCCTGCACGTGCACGTATGTGCACTATTGCACGTGCACTATTGTGCTGCATGGTCCTACACGTGCACGTATGTGCACTATTGCACGTGCACCTTTCCATCTTCTTCAGTCCAAATTAAACATTCTCGCAGGAAAAGACTTTGTTACCTTTCAGCTTTGATACTCGTTCAAGACGTGTAGTGAAGCCCCTCCCCTTTTTCTGGCAAATGTTGGCCTTCAAGCAGTGGGCGGGGCCATCCATCCATGCAGCAGGACATTATTTGTGGGCGGGGCCATCCCTCCATGCAGCAGGACATTATTTGTGGGCGGGGCCATCCATCCATGCAGCAGGACATTATTTGTGGGCGGGGCCATCCATCCATGCAGCACGACATTATTTGTGGGCGGGGCCATCCATCCATGCAGCAGGACATTATTTGTGGGCGGGGCCATCCATCCATGCAGCAGGACATTATTTGTGGGCGGGGCCATCCATCCATGCAGCACGACATTATTTGTGGGCGGGGCCATCCATCCATGCAGCAGGACATTATTTGTGGGCGGGGCCATCCATCCATGCAGCACGACATTATTTGTGGGCGGGGCCATCCATCCATGCAGCAGGACATTATTTGTGGGCGGGGCCATCCCTCCATGCAGCAGGACATTATTTGTGGGCGGGGCCATCCATCCATGCAGCACGACATTATTTGTGGGCGGGGCCATCCATCCATGCAGCAGGACATTATTTGTGGGCGGGGCCATCCCTCCATGCAGCAGGACATTTTCATGAGACAACTGCAACAAACTATTGACAAGACAAATGATTGACAACATTAACACCATTAACAAAAACTATTGACAACATAAAATATTGACAACATCAACACAACTTATTGACAAGGTCAACAAACTATTGAAGAGAATAAAATATTGACAAGGTCAACACAAAGTTTATACTTCCTTTGTGTGTGGTGACCAACCCATAGTGGTGTGCAGGACCCACAGCAGTGTGTGGTTAGTAAAACACAGTGGTGTGCAGGACCCTCAACAGTGTGTGGCTAGTAAAACACAGTGGTGTGCAGGACCCACAGCAGTGTGTGGTGACATACCCACAGGGGTGTGCAGGACCCACAACAGTGTGTGGCTAGTAAAACACAGTGGTGTGCAGGACCCACAGCAGTGTGTGGTGACCGACCCACAGGGGTGTGCAGGACCCACAGCAGTGTGTGGTGAGGGACCCAGAGGGGTGTGCAGGACCCACAACAGTGTGTGGTGAGGGACCCACAGGGGTGTGCAGGACCCACAACAGTGTGTGGCTAGTAAAACACAGGGGTGTGCAGGACCCACAGCAGTGTGTGGTGAGGGACCCACAGGGGTGTGCAGGACCCACAACAGTGTGTGGCTAGTAAAACACAGGGGTGTGCAGGACCCACAGCAGTGTGTGGTGAGGGACCCACAGGGGTGTGCAGGACCCACAACAGTGTGTGGCTAGTAAAACACAGGGGTGTGCAGGACCCACAGCAGTGTGTGGTGAGGGACCCACAGGGGTGTGCAGGACCCACAACAGTGTGTGGTGAGGGACCCACAGGGGTGTGCAGGACCCACAACAGTGTGTGGCTAGTAAAACACAGGGGTGTGCAGGACCCACAGCAGTGTGTGGTGAGGGACCCACAGGGATGTGCAGGACCCACAACAGTGTGTGGCTAGTAAAACACAGGGGTGTGCAGGACCCACAGCAGTGTGTGGTGAGGGACCCACAGGGGTGTGCTGGACCCACAACAGTGTGTGGCTAGAAAAACACAGGGGTGTGCAGGACCCACAGCAGTGTGTGGTGAGGGACCCACAGGGGTGTGCGGGACCCACAGCAGTGTGTGGTGAGGGACCCACAGGGGTGTGCAGGACCCACAACAGTGTGTGGCTAGTAAAACACAGGGGTGTGCAGGACCCACAGCAGTGTGTGGTGAGGGACCCACAGGGGTGTGCAGGACCCACAACAGTGTGTGGCTAGTAAAACACAGGGGTGTGCAGGACCCACAGCAGTGTGTGGTGAGGGACCCACAGGGGTGTGCAGGACCCACAACAGTGTGTGGCTAGTAAAACACAGGGGTGTGCAGGACCCACAGCAGTGTGTGGTGAGGGACCCACAGGGGTGTGCAGGACCCACAGCAGTGTGTGGTGAGGGACCCACAGGGGTGTGCAGGACCCACAACAGTGTGTGGCTAGTAAAACACAGGGGTGTGCAGGACCCACAGCAGTGTGTGGTGAGGGACCCACAGGGGTGTGCAGGACCCACAACAGTCAATAATAGATGGAGATATTTGAAAGTAGATATTTGTGTTGGAATGTGTCCATTGAAGATTAGATGAAGATTGAAGATTAGATGAAGATTGAAGATAAGATGAAGATTGTCTTGATTTAAGAGTTTCTTCCTGATGATTCATTTATTAGCGTTCCTCTCCATTTAAGTCCAACATGAGATCGTCAGCCAGGCGTGAAGATGGCCGCCACATAAATATCTCAGCAGGCCGTGATCTTAGCGTCACAACGCCGCCATTTATCAGGTTGGTGGTGTCATGGCGGTCAGTCGCTGCAAATCTCACTGCATGAAATATTCAAGACGCAAATGGTTCTGCTAACAGGAAGTAGTCCCAGCTGAGACCACGCCTTCAACGCAGTACTATTTACTCACAAGTACATGGAAATACAACAAACTCTCAGTCACTCTTTGTGGAGGGAGATGTGGCCAGCGCTGCCTGCAGGAGCAAATGTCACTGCCGCTGTCCATGGTGCTGAAGGCGAGCACCATGGAGCGGGGGCGGGGCATATGCTGCCGGCGAGACACAGCTGGCAGGTGTTCATCTACTCATCTGTTGTCTTTAACAGTAAGCGGCCGAGTGCAGCAGGAAAAAGGAACAACTTGGAGAGACTTGGAGAGCAACATTTGAAAAGATAGTTGGATTGTTGAAAGAGGATTAAAAAGTTGTTTAAAATGTCTCACCTGCTCTCCTGCGACGTGGGATTGTGGAAGCAATAGGAAGCAACTTGTTACGTCTTCCAGGCTTGGATTGTTTCTTGTGTTCCTCAGCAACGCAGGAAGCAAGCAGGAGAAGTGTGGACGTAAGATGAAGACTTTCTGAGCAGGCAACTATTGTTGGGGGACAGGACAACATCAAAGGAGGCTAAACACCTGCTGGGAACACTAATTGCAAAACTAAGACAGGTGAGGAGAATTAGTGGCCATGGAAACCAACAGTAAACAGAGAAAGAAAAACTACCAAACATAAATCACACTCTTTTACACACTATACTATTTACTGAGAAGTACAAGGAAATACAACAAACCAAGATAGGAACATCATCATTGTCCACACAACCAAGGTAGAAACATCATCATTGTCCACACAACCAAGATAGAAACATCATCATTGTCCACACAACCAAGATAGAAACATCATCATTGTCCACACAACCAAGATAGAAACATCATCATTGTCCACACAACCAAGGTAGAAACATCATCATTGTCCACACAACCAAGATAGAAACATCATCATTGTCCACACAACCAAGATAGAAACATCATCATTGTCCACACAACCAAGATAGAAACATCATCATTGTCCACACAACCAAGATAGAAACATCATCATTGTCCACACAACCAAGGTAGAAACATCATCATTGTCCACACAACCAAGGTAGAAACATCATCATTGTCCACACAACCAAGATAGAAACATCATCATTGTCCACACAACCAAGGTAGAAACATCATCATTGTCCACACAACCAAGATAGAAACATCATCATTGTCCACACAACCAAGGTAGAAACATCATCATTGTCCACACAACCAAGATAGAAACATCATCAATGTCCACAAAACCAAGGTAGAAACATCATCATTGTCCACACAACCAAGATAGAAACATCATCATTGTCCACACAACCAAGGTAGAAACATCATCATTGTCCACACAACCAAGGTAGAAACATCATCATTGTCCACACAACCAAGATAGAAACATCATCATTGTCCACACAACCAAGGTAGAAACATCATCATTGTCCACACAACCAAGATAGAAACATCATCATTGTCCACACAACCAAGGTAGAAACATCATCATTGTCCACACAACCAAGATAGAAACATCATCATTGTCCACACAACCAAGGTAGAAACATCATCATCGTCCACACAACCAAGATAGAAACATCATCATTGTCCACACAACCAAGATAGAAACATCATCATTGTCCACACAACCAAGATAGAAACATCATCATTGTCCACACAACCAAGGTAGAAACATCATCATTGTCCACACAACCAAGATAGAAACATCATCATTGTCCACACAACCAAGATAGAAACATCATCATTGTCCACACAACCAAGGTAGAAACATCATCATTGTCCACACAACCAAGGTAGAAACATCATCATTGTCCACACAACCAAGGTAGAAACATCATCATTGTCCACACAACCAAGATAGAAACATCATCATTGTCCACACAACCAAGGTAGAAACATCATCATTGTCCACACAACCAAGGTAGAAACATCATCATTGTCCACACAACCAAGATAGAAACATCATCATTGTCCACACAACCAAGATAGAAACATCATCATTGTCCACACAACCAAGATAGAAACATCATCATTGTCCACACAACCAAGGTAGAAACATCATCATTGTCCACACAACCAAGATAGAAACATCATCATTGTCCACACAACCAAGGTAGAAACATCATCATTGTCCACACAACCAAGATAGAAACATCATCATTGTCCACACAACCAAGATAGAAACATCATCATTGTCCACACAACCAAGATAGAAACATCATCATTGTCCACACAACCAAGATAGAAACATCATCATTGTCCACACAACCAAGATAGAAACATCATCAATGTCCACACAACCAAGGTAGAAACATCATCATTGTCCACACAACCAAGATAGGAACATCATCATTGTCCACACAACCAAGATAGAAACATCATCATTGTCCACACAATCAAGGTAGAAACATCATCATTGTCCACACAACCAAGGTAGAAACATCATCATTGTCCACACAACCAAGGTAGAAACATCATCATTGTCCACACAACCAAGATAGAAACATCATCATTGTCCACACAACCAAGGTAGAAACATCATCATTGTCCACACAACCAAGATAGAAACATCATCATTGTCCACACAACCAAGGTAGAAACATCATCATTGTCCACACAACCAAGATAGAAACATCATCATTGTCCACACAATCAAGGTAGAAACATCATCATTGTCCACACAACCAAGGTAGAAACATCATCATTGTCCACACAACCAAGGTAGAAACATCATCATTGTCCACACAACCAAGATAGAAACATCATCATTGTCCACACAACCAAGGTAGAAACATCATCATTGTCCACACAACCAAGATAGAAACATCATCATTGTCCACACAATCAAGGTAGAAACATCATCATTGTCCACACAATCAAGGTAGAAACATCATCATTGTCCACACAACCAAGGTAGAAACATCATCATTGTCCACACACCAAGATAGAAACATCATCATTGTCCACACAACCAAGGTAGAAACATCATCATTGTCCACACAACCAAGATAGAAACATCATCATTGTCCACACAACCAAGATAGAAACATCATCATTGTCCACACAACCAAGGTAGAAACATCATCATTGTCCACACAACCAAGGTAGAAACATCATCATTGTCCACACAACCAAGGTAGAAACATCATCATTGTCCACACAACCAAGATAGAAACATCATCATTGTCCACACAACCAAGGTAGAAACATCATCATTGTCCACACAACCAAGGTAGAAACATCATCATTGTCCACACAACCAAGATAGAAACATCATCATTGTCCACACAACCAAGATAGAAACATCATCATTGTCCACACAACCAAGATAGGAAACATCATCATTGTCCACACAACCAAGGTAGAAACATCATCATTGTCCACACAACCAAGATAGAAACATCATCATTGTCCACAACAACCAAGGTAGAAACATCATCATTGTCCACACAACCAAGATAGAAACATCATCATTGTCCACACAACCAAGATAGAAACATCATCATTGTCCACACAACCAAGATAGAAACATCATCATTGTCCACACAACCAAGATAGAAACATCATCATTGTCCACACAACCAAGATAGAAACATCATCATTGTCCACACAACCAAGGTAGAAACATCATCATTGTCCACACAACCAAGATAGGAACATCATCATTGTCCACACAACCAAGATAGAAACATCATCATTGTCACACAATCAAGGTAGAAACATCATCATTGTCCACACAACCAAGGTAGAAACATCATCATTGTCCACACAACCAAGGTAGAAACATCATCATTGTCCACACAACCAAGATAGAAACATCATCATTGTCCACACAACCAAGGTAGAAACATCATCATTGTCCACACAACCAAGATAGAAACATCATCATTGTCCACACAACCAAGGTAGAAACATCATCATTGTCCACACAACCAAGATAGAAACATCATCATTGTCCACACAATCAAGGTAGAAACATCATCATTGTCCACACAACCAAGGTAGAAACATCATCATTGTCCACACAACCAAGGTAGAAACATCATCATTGTCCACACAACCAAGATAGAAACATCATCATTGTCCACACAACCAAGGTAGAAACATCATCATTGTCCACACAACCAAGATAGAAACATCATCATTGTCCACACAATCAAGGTAGAAACATCATCATTGTCCACACAATCAAGGTAGAAACATCATCATTGTCCACACAACCAAGGTAGAAACATCATCATTGTCCACACAACCAAGATAGAAACATCATCATTGTCCACACAATCAAGGTAGAAACATCATCATTGTCCACACAATCAAGGTAGAAACATCATCATTGTCCACACAACCAAGGTAGAAACATCATCATTGTCCACACAATCAAGGTAGAAACATCATCATTGTCCACACAACCAAGGTAGAAACTTCATCATTGTCCACACAACCAAGGTAGAAACATCATCATTGTCCACACAACCAAGATAGAAACATCATCATTGTCCACACAACCAAGGTAGAAACATCATCATTGTCCACACAATCAAGGTAGAAACATCATCATTGTCCACCACAACCAAGATAGAAACATCATCATTGTCCACACAACCAAGGTAGAAACATCATCATTGTCCACACAACCAAGATAGAAACATCATCATTGTCCACACAACCAAGATAGAAACATCATCATTGTCCACACAACCAAGGTAGAAACATCATCATTGTCCACACAACCAAGGTAGAAACATCATCATTGTCCACACAACCAAGGTAGAAACATCATCATTGTCCACACAACCAAGATAGAAACATCATCATTGTCCACACAACCAAGGTAGAAACATCATCATTGTCCACACAACCAAGGTAGAAACATCATCATTGTCCACACAACCAAGATAGAAACATCATCATTGTCCACACAACCAAGATAGAAACATCATCATTGTCCACACAACCAAGATAGAAACATCATCATTGTCCACACAACCAAGGTAGAAACATCATCATTGTCCACACAACCAAGATAGAAACATCATCATTGTCCACACAACCAAGGTAGAAACATCATCATTGTCCACACAACCAAGATAGAAACATCATCATTGTCCACACAACCAAGATAGAAACATCATCATTGTCCACACAACCAAGATAGAAACATCATCATTGTCCACACAACCAAGATAGAAACATCATCATTGTCCACACAACCAAGATAGAAACATCATCAATGTCCACACAACCAAGGTAGAAACATCATCATTGTCCACACAACCAAGATAGGAACATCATCATTGTCCACACAACCAAGATAGAAACATCATCATTGTCCACACAATCAAGGTAGAAACATCATCATTGTCCACACAACCAAGGTAGAAACATCATCATTGTCCACACAACCAAGGTAGAAACATCATCATTGTCCACACAACCAAGATAGAAACATCATCATTGTCCACACAACCAAGGTAGAAACATCATCATTGTCCACACAACCAAGATAGAAACATCATCATTGTCCACACAACCAAGGTAGAAACATCATCATTGTCCACACAACAAGATAGAAACATCATCATTGTCCACACAATCAAGGTAGAAACATCATCATTGTCCACACAACCAAGGTAGAAACATCATCATTGTCCACACAACCAAGGTAGAAACATCATCATTGTCCACACAACCAAGATAGAAACATCATCATTGTCCACACAACCAAGGTAGAAACATCATCATTGTCCACACAACCAAGATAGAAACATCATCATTGTCCACACAATCAAGGTAGAAACATCATCATTGTCCACACAATCAAGGTAGAAACATCATCATTGTCCACACAACCAAGGTAGAAACATCATCATTGTCCACACAACCAAGATAGAAACATCATCATTGTCCACACAATCAAGGTAGAAACATCATCATTGTCCACACAATCAAGGTAGAAACATCATCATTGTCCACACAACCAAGGTAGAAACATCATCATTGTCCACACAATCCAAGGTAGAAACATCATCATTGTCCACACAACCAAGGTAGAAACATCATCATTGTCCACACAACCAAGGTAGAAACATCATCATTGTCCACACAACCAAGATAGAAACATCATCATTGTCCACACAACCAAGGTAGAAACATCATCATTGTCCACACAATCAAGGTAGAAACATCATCATTGTCCACACAACCAAGATAGAAACATCATCATTGTCCACACAACCAAGGTAGAAACATCATCATTGTCCACACAACCAAGATAGAAACATCATCATTGTCCACACAACCAAGGTAGAAACATCATCATTGTCCACACAATCAAGGTAGAAACATCATCATTGTCCACACAACCAAGGTAGAAACATCATCATTGTCCACACAACCAAGGTAGAAACATCATCATTGTCCACACAACCAAGATAGAAACATCATCATTGTCCACACAACCAAGGTAGAAACATCATCATTGTCCACACAACCAAGATAGAAACATCATCATTGTCCACACAACCAAGGTAGAAACATCATCATTGTCCACACAACCAAGATAGAAACATCATCATTGTCCACACAACCGAGATAGAAACATCATCATTGTCCACACAACCAAGATAGAAACATCATCATTGTCCACACAACCAAGGTAGAAACATCATCATTGTCCACACAACCAAGATAGAAACATCATCATTGTCCACACAACCAAGATAGAAACATCATCATTGTCCACACAACCAAGGTAGAAACATCATCATTGTCCACACAACCAAGATAGAAACATCATCATTGTCCACACAACCAAGATAGAAACATCATCATTGTCCACACAACCAAGGTAGAAACATCATCATTGTCCACACAACCAAGGTAGAAACATCATCATTGTCCACACAACCAAGATAGAAACATCATCATTGTCCACACAACCAAGATAGAAACATCATCATTGTCCACACAACCAAGGTAGAAACATCATCATTGTCCACACAACCAAGGTAGAAACATCATCATTGTCCACACAACCAAGGTAGAAACATCATCATTGTCCACACAACAAAGATAGAAACATCATCATTGTCCACACAACCAAGATAGAAACATCATCATTGTCCACACAACAAAGATAGAAACATCATCATTGTCCACACAACCAAGATAGAAACATCATCATTGTCCACACAACCAAGATAGAAACATCATCATTGTCCACACAACCAAGATAGAAACATCATCATTGTCCACACAACCAAGGTAGAAACATCATCATTGTCCACACAACCAAGGTAGAAACATCATCATTGTCCACACAACCAAGGTAGAAACATCATCATTGTCCACACAACCAAGATAGAAACATCATCATTGTCCACACAACCAAGGTAGAAACATCATCATTGTCCACACAACCAAGGTAGAAACATCATCATTGTCCACACAACCAAGATAGAAACATCATCATTGTCCACACAACCAAGGTAGAAACATCATCATTGTCCACACAACCAAGATAGAAACATCATCATTGTCCACACAACCAAGGTAGAAACATCATCATCGTCCACACAACCAAGATAGAAACATCATCATTGTCCACACAACCAAGATAGAAACATCATCATTGTCCACACAACCAAGATAGAAACATCATCATTGTCCACACAACCAAGGTAGAAACATAATCATTGTCCACACAACCAAGATAGAAACATCATCATTGTCCACACAACCAAGATAGAAACATCATCATTGTCCACACAACCAAGGTAGAAACATCATCATTGTCCACACAACCAAGGTAGAAACATCATCATTGTCCACACAACCAAGGTAGAAACATCATCATTGTCCACACAACCAAGATAGAAACATCATCATTGTCCACACAACCAAGGTAGAAACATCATCATTGTCCACACAACCAAGGTAGAAACATCATCATTGTCCACACAACCAAGATAGAAACATCATCATTGTCCACACAACCAAGATAGAAACATCATCATTGTCCACACAACCAAGATAGAAACATCATCATTGTCCACACAACCAAGGTAGAAACATCATCATTGTCCACACAACCAAGATAGAAACATCATCATTGTCCACACAACCAAGATAGAAACATCATCATTGTCCACACAACCAAGATAGAAACATCATCATTGTCCACACAACCAAGATAGAAACATCATCATTGTCCACACAACCAAGATAGAAACATCATCATTGTCCACACAACCAAGATAGAAACATCATCATTGTCCACACAACCAAGATAGAAACATCATCATTGTCCACACAACCAAGATAGAAACATCATCATTGTCCACACAACCAAGATAGAAACATCATCATTGTCCACACAACCAAGATAGAAACATCATCATTGTCCACACAACCAAGATAGAAACATCATCAATGTCCACACAACCAAGGTAGAAACATCATCATTGTCCACACAACCAAGATAGGAACATCATCATTGTCCACACAACCAAGATAGAAACATCATCATTGTCCACACAATCAAGGTAGAAACATCATCATTGTCCACACAACCAAGGTAGAAACATCATCATTGTCCACACAACCAAGGTAGAAACATCATCATTGTCCACACAACCAAGATAGAAACATCATCATTGTCCACACAACCAAGGTAGAAACATCATCATTGTCCACACAACCAAGATAGAAACATCATCATTGTCCACACAACCAAGGTAGAAACATCATCATTGTCCACACAACCAAGATAGAAACATCATCATTGTCCACACAATCAAGGTAGAAACATCATCATTGTCCACACAACCAAGATAGAAACATCATCATTGTCCACACAACCAAGGTAGAAACATCATCATTGTCCACACAACCAAGATAGAAACATCATCATTGTCCACACAACCAAGGTAGAAACATCATCATTGTCCACACAACCAAGATAGAAACATCATCATTGTCCACACAACCAAGGTAGAAACATCATCATTGTCCACACAACCAAGATAGAAACATCATCATTGTCCACACAACCAAGGTAGAAACATCATCATTGTCCACACAACCAAGGTAGAAACATCATCATTGTCCGCACAACCAAGATAGAAACATCATCATTGTCCACACAACCAAGGTAGAAACATCATCATTGTCCACACAACCAAGATAGAAAAATCATCATTGTCCACACAACCAAGGTAGAAACATCATCATTGTCCACACAACCAAGATAGAAACATCATCATTGTCCACACAATCAAGGTAGAAACATCATCATTGTCCACACAATCAAGGTAGAAACATCATCATTGTCCACACAACCAAGGTAGAAACATCATCATTGTACACACAACCAAGATAGAAACATCATCATTGTCCACACAACCAAGGTAGAAACATCATCATTGTCCACACAACCAAGGTAGAAACATCATCATTGTCCACACAACCAAGGTAGAAACATCATCATTGTCCACACAACCAAGGTAGAAACATCATCATTGTCCACACAACCAAGGTAGAAACATCATCATTGTCCACACAACCAAGGTAGAAACATCATCATTGTCCACACAACCAAGGTAGAAACATCATCATTGTACACACAACCAAGATAGAAACATCATCATTGTCCACACAACCAAGGTAGAAACATCATCATTGTCCACACAACCAAGATAGAAACATCATCATTGTCCACACAACCAAGGTAGAAACATCATCATTGTCCACACAACCAAGATAGAAACATCATCATTGTCCACACAACCAAGATAGAAACATCATCATTGTCCACACAACCAAGGTAGAAACATCATCATTGTCCACACAACCAAGGTAGAAACATCATCATTGTCCACACAACCAAGGTAGAAACATCATCATTGTCCACACAACCAAGATAGAAACATCATCATTGTCCACACAACCAAGGTAGAAACATCATCATTGTCCACACAACCAAGGTAGAAACATCATCATTGTCCACACAACCAAGATAGAAACATCATCATTGTCCACACAACCAAGATAGAAACATCATCATTGTCCACACAACCAAGATAGAAACATCATCATTGTCCACACAACCAAGGTAGAAACATCATCATTGTCCACACAACCAAGATAGAAACATCATCATTGTCCACACAACCAAGGTAGAAACATCATCATTGTCCACACAACCAAGATAGAAACATCATCATTGTCCACACAACCAAGATAGAAACATCATCATTGTCCACACAACCAAGATAGAAACATCATCATTGTCCACACAACCAAGATAGAAACATCATCATTGTCCACACAACCAAGATAGAAACATCATCAATGTCCACACAACCAAGGTAGAAACATCATCATTGTCCACACAACCAAGATAGGAACATCATCATTGTCCACACAACCAAGATAGAAACATCATCATTGTCCACACAATCAAGGTAGAAACATCATCATTGTCCACACAACCAAGGTAGAAACATCATCATTGTCCACACAACCAAGGTAGAAACATCATCATTGTCCACACAACCAAGATAGAAACATCATCATTGTCCACACAACCAAGGTAGAAACATCATCATTGTCCACACAACCAAGATAGAAACATCATCATTGTCCACACAACCAAGGTAGAAACATCATCATTGTCCACACAACCAAGATAGAAACATCATCATTGTCCACACAATCAAGGTAGAAACATCATCATTGTCCACACAACCAAGGTAGAAACATCATCATTGTCCACACAACCAAGGTAGAAACATCATCATTGTCCACACAACCAAGATAGAAACATCATCATTGTCCACACAACCAAGGTAGAAACATCATCATTGTCCACACAACCAAGATAGAAACATCATCATTGTCCACACAATCAAGGTAGAAACATCATCATTGTCCACACAATCAAGGTAGAAACATCATCATTGTCCACACAACCAAGGTAGAAACATCATCATTGTCCACACAACCAAGATAGAAACATCATCATTGTCCACACAATCAAGGTAGAAACATCATCATTGTCCACACAATCAAGGTAGAAACATCATCATTGTCCACACAACCAAGGTAGAAACATCATCATTGTCCACACAATCAAGGTAGAAACATCATCATTGTCCACACAACCAAGGTAGAAACATCATCATTGTCCACACAACCAAGGTAGAAACATCATCATTGTCCACACAACCAAGATAGAAACATCATCATTGTCCACACAACCAAGGTAGAAACATCATCATTGTCCACACAATCAAGGTAGAAACATCATCATTGTCCACACAACCAAGATAGAAACATCATCATTGTCCACACAACCAAGGTAGAAACATCATCATTGTCCACACAACCAAGATAGAAACATCATCATTGTCCACACAACCAAGGTAGAAACATCATCATTGTCCACACAATCAAGGTAGAAACATCATCATTGTCCACACAACCAAGGTAGAAACATCATCATTGTCCACACAACCAAGGTAGAAACATCATCATTGTCCACACAACCAAGATAGAAACATCATCATTGTCCACACAACCAAGGTAGAAACATCATCATTGTCCACACAACCAAGATAGAAACATCATCATTGTCCACACAACCAAGGTAGAAACATCATCATTGTCCACACAACCAAGATAGAAACATCATCATTGTCCACACAACCGAGATAGAAACATCATCATTGTCCACACAACCAAGATAGAAACATCATCATTGTCCACACAACCAAGGTAGAAACATCATCATTGTCCACACAACCAAGATAGAAACATCATCATTGTCCACACAACCAAGATAGAAACATCATCATTGTCCACACAACCAAGGTAGAAACATCATCATTGTCCACACAACCAAGGTAGAAACATCATCATTGTCCACACAACCAAGATAGAAACATCATCATTGTCCACACAACCAAGATAGAAACATCATCATTGTCCACACAACCAAGGTAGAAACATCATCATTGTCCACACAACCAAGGTAGAAACATCATCATTGTCCACACAACCAAGGTAGAAACATCATCATTGTCCACACAACAAAGATAGAAACATCATCATTGTCCACACAACCAAGATAGAAACATCATCATTGTCCACACAACAAAGATAGAAACATCATCATTGTCCACACAACCAAGATAGAAACATCATCATTGTCCACACAACCAAGATAGAAACATCATCATTGTCCACACAACCAAGATAGAAACATCATCATTGTCCACACAACCAAGGTAGAAACATCATCATTGTCCACACAACCAAGGTAGAAACATCATCATTGTCCACACAACCAAGGTAGAAACATCATCATTGTCCACACAACCAAGATAGAAACATCATCATTGTCCACACAACCAAGGTAGAAACATCATCATTGTCCACACAACCAAGGTAGAAACATCATCATTGTCCACACAACCAAGATAGAAACATCATCATTGTCCACACAACCAAGGTAGAAACATCATCATTGTCCACACAACCAAGATAGAAACATCATCATTGTCCACACAACCAAGATAGAAACATCATCATTGTCCACACAACCAAGGTAGAAACATCATCATCGTCCACACAACCAAGATAGAAACATCATCATTGTCCACACAACCAAGATAGAAACATCATCATTGTCCACACAACCAAGATAGAAACATCATCATTGTCCACACAACCAAGGTAGAAACATCATCATTGTCCACACAACCAAGATAGAAACATCATCATTGTCCACACAACCAAGATAGAAACATCATCATTGTCCACACAACCAAGGTAGAAACATCATCATTGTCCACACAACCAAGGTAGAAACATCATCATTGTCCACACAACCAAGGTAGAAACATCATCATTGTCCACACAACCAAGATAGAAACATCATCATTGTCCACACAACCAAGGTAGAAACATCATCATTGTCCACACAACCAAGGTAGAAACATCATCATTGTCCACACAACCAAGATAGAAACATCATCATTGTCCACACAACCAAGATAGAAACATCATCATTGTCCACACAACCAAGATAGAAACATCATCATTGTCCACACAACCAAGGTAGAAACATCATCATTGTCCACACAACCAAGATAGAAACATCATCATTGTCCACACAACCAAGGTAGAAACATCATCATTGTCCACACAACCAAGATAGAAACATCATCATTGTCCACACAACCAAGATAGAAACATCATCATTGTCCACACAACCAAGATAGAAACATCATCATTGTCCACACAACCAAGATAGAAACATCATCATTGTCCACACAACCAAGATAGAAACATCATCAATGTCCACACAACCAAGGTAGAAACATCATCATTGTCCACACAACCAAGATAGGAACATCATCATTGTCCACACAACCAAGATAGAAACATCATCATTGTCCACACAATCAAGGTAGAAACATCATCATTGTCCACACAACCAAGGTAGAAACATCATCATTGTCCACACAACCAAGGTAGAAACATCATCATTGTCCACACAACCAAGATAGAAACATCATCATTGTCCACACAACCAAGGTAGAAACATCATCATTGTCCACACAACCAAGATAGAAACATCATCATTGTCCACACAACCAAGGTAGAAACATCATCATTGTCCACACAACCAAGATAGAAACATCATCATTGTCCACACAATCAAGGTAGAAACATCATCATTGTCCACACAACCAAGGTAGAAACATCATCATTGTCCACACAACCAAGGTAGAAACATCATCATTGTCCACACAACCAAGATAGAAACATCATCATTGTCCACACAACCAAGGTAGAAACATCATCATTGTCCACACAACCAAGATAGAAACATCATCATTGTCCACACAACCAAGGTAGAAACATCATCATTGTCCACACAACCAAGATAGAAACATCATCATTGTCCACACAATCAAGGTAGAAACATCATCATTGTCCACACAATCAAGGTAGAAACATCATCATTGTCCACACAACCAAGGTAGAAACATCATCATTGTACACACAACCAAGATAGAAACATCATCATTGTCCACACAACCAAGGTAGAAACATCATCATTGTCCACACAACCAAGATAGAAACATCATCATTGTCCACACAACCAAGGTAGAAACATCATCATTGTCCACACAACCAAGATAGAAACATCATCATTGTCCACACAACCAAGATAGAAACATCATCATTGTCCACACAACCAAGATAGAAACATCATCATTGTCCACACAACCAAGATAGAAACATCATCATTGTCCACACAACCAAGATAGAAACATCATCAATGTCCACACAACCAAGGTAGAAACATCATCATTGTCCACACAACCAAGATAGGAACATCATCATTGTCCACACAACCAAGATAGAAACATCATCATTGTCCACACAATCAAGGTAGAAACATCATCATTGTCCACACAACCAAGGTAGAAACATCATCATTGTCCACACAACCAAGGTAGAAACATCATCATTGTCCACACAACCAAGATAGAAACATCATCATTGTCCACACAACCAAGGTAGAAACATCATCATTGTCCACACAACCAAGATAGAAACATCATCATTGTCCACACAACCAAGGT
>NC_084612.1:477630-500298 GCF_033978795.1 Nerophis ophidion
TTTGCATAGTGGTACTTGTTACTTGTCTGCAGTGTTACTTGTTACTTTTGCGTAGTGGTACTTGTTACTTGTCTGCAGTGGCACTTGTTACTTTTGCATAGTGGTACTTGTTACTTGTCTGCAGTGTTACTTGTTACTTTTGCATAGTGGTACTTGTTACTTGTCTGCAGTGTTACTTGTTACTTTTGCATAGTGGTACTTGTTACTTGTCTGCAGTGTTACTTGTTACTTTTGCATAGTGTTACTTGTTACTTGTCTGCAGTGTTACTTGTTACTTTTGCATAGTGGTACTTGTTACTTGTCTGCAGTGTTACTTTTGCGTAGTGGTACTTGTTACTTGTCTGCAGTGGCACTTGTTACTTTTGCATAGTGGTACTTGTTACTTGTCTGCAGTGTTACTTGTTACTTTTGCATAGTGGTACTTGTTACTTGTCTGCAGTGTTACTTGTTACTTTTGCATAGTGTTACTTGTTACTTGTCTGCAGTGTTACTTGTTACTTTTACGTAGTGGTACTTGTTACTTGTCTGCAGTGTTACTTGTTACTTTTGCATAGTGGTACTTGTTACTTGTCTGCAGTGTTACTTGTTACTTTTGCATACTGGTACTTGTTACTTGTCTGCAGTGTTACTTGTTACTACTAATAAAAGTTTCAATTAATTAATCAATTCAGAAGGGTCTGGAAGCCAGGGAAACAATCCAAGTTAGAAAGTTTGTGTTGGCCTTTGAAAATAAAATTTGCTCTTCACTCTAAATTGTTTGTTTCTGATTCTCAAAATCATCCTGCAGGGCAAACAGTCCGATGTTGCCAAACATCACAAAGTGTCCACAGTTCTTCTCGCATCCTCCAATCATTTGTGGCAGCTTTGGTGTACTTTGAAGACTGCCAGCAACTTCCAACTTGTGGACAAACCAGAGCAACACTTACTCCAACCAGCAGATGTCCTGGTGTCTTCACGTCCTCCACTGAAAGGTTGCCAGATGTCCTGGTGTCATCATTCCCAATAGGTGGATATCTTCACGTCCTCCACTGAAAGGTTGCCAGATGTCCTGGTGTCATCATTCCCAATAGGTGGATATCTTCACGTCCTCCACTGAAAGGTTGCCAGATGTCCTGGTGTCATCATTCCCAATAGGTGGATATCTTCACGTCCTCCACTGAAAGGTTGCCAGATGTCCTGGTGTCATCTTTCCCAATAGGTGGATATCTTCATGTCCTCCACTGAAAGGTTGCCAGATGTCCTGGTGGCATCATTCCCAATAGGTGGATATCTTCATGTCCTCCACTGAAAGGTTGCCAGATGTCCTGGTGTCATCATTCCCAATAGGTGGATATCTTCACGTCCTCCACTGAAAGGTTGCCAGTTTTTCTCCCAAGAAGCAGCCGTGTGTCCAGCAACAACTGCTCAGTCAAGACAGTCAAGTTCCCCCAAACCCAAGATCTTGTTATTTCCCTGGAGAGGTCAGTTAGTTAGTTGTGCTGCGGAGCCACTACATGGATTATTATCCACATTGTCAACCTTTTTTTGTGGACTTATCAATGGTCTGCAGAGAACTGGGACAAGTGGACAATTACCAAGAGGACTTTAGTTGGATGCACGGTTCTGTAAGTTCTCTGTGGCTTCCAAGCGTTTATCCCTTGCCCGTTGCATGCATGCTGCTCCCGGTATGTCAGGTACATAACTTTGGGGGACGTCTTTATTGCATAACTGGAAGGGGTGGACTGCATCAGGTTGTGGGTTTAAGTCTTTAGTGGAGGAGTTGTTATTTTGGTGGTGGCTTGGATGGATGGGAGGGGTAAACATGTGTTATGTGGGATTCATTTGTGTTCTATCAAAAAAGTCTAGTTGTGTTGTGGCGAAAGGACAAATGTCCTTTGTTTATTTATTGTTGATTAGTTCCCAGCTGAATATCAGATTCTACCTTTGACTCCTCCACTAGCATTGTGTCAACAACACCCGGAGACCGTGTGTGTCTTTGTTACAATATTTAAACCTTCTCTGGCTCACCTGCACCGGCGATGGGACTTGAAGGTTTTATTACTTAATCGCAGAGTAATAAATGTTACAGCTAAACGGTTTAGCTTTATCATATCTTGCTGATTGTATTGTACTCCATGTTGTGGATTCCCAGAGCCCCAGAAAGGTCTGCAGGATCTTCTCAAGTGTTTTCTATTGGGGATCCAGTACTCTGGAATGTTTAACCAGTAACAATGGGAGATGCAACCTCAGTAGAAGCATTTAAATCCGCTTTAAAACTCATCAGACATCTGATTTAGACCAGTTGACTTGCCTCGTCTCCTTTTTGCCTCCCTCTCCTGCATGGATTGGTGTCCATGTAATATCAGGAGAGATACCAGTCTGGAAAAGACGACAGCTGTTCCAAATCATGACCAGGGGTGGATCATTGTTTTATGCTCCATGTCTGCATTGTTGACGTGTCTTCATGGAAGAAGATCCTTAATGACTATCTCCTGGCTTTCCAAGGAACTGGACCCTCACATTATCATGAATATAATCATTTGATAATCATGTTTGTTTGACGTCCACTGCCGGCGGTCACTCAGGAAGGGTCCCCACATTTCAAGGTTTGTTCTTCTCACCAGCTCAGGCTTTTGGAGTTTGTCTTTGCCCGGATGTGGGTTTAGATCAGGGGATGTCGGCAACAACCTTAGATTAGATTAGAATGAAATAAAATAATGCACGGTGACATGGGCCTAAAAAGGAACATAGTTATGGTGGTAGACCACTAATCAGGAAATGGAAACAGGTGTGTAACGCTCAGTGCTCCTAGCAACAGTAAAGGAAACCAAGAGAGGCTTAGGACAAGATCAATCCTTCACACACCAAACAGACATGATCCGTTGTGACAGATTAGGAATGGAACTACCTTCATTGGTGTTTAAAGTCATTTGTTCACTTGCTCATCACTCCAACTTCTTTACGGCGGCCCCTTTCCAGTGGTGAGAGCAAGGCTCAAGAACTTTGTCTTAAACTTGGGGGGCGGCATGAGCGATTACTGTCGATCCGATCAAGTCTGCCCATCAGGATCTGGACTGCGTGACGCTACCTGCACTCCCATCTCGTCAGGGCGGACCGCCTGCATCTGTTCTGGACCCTGTTACCTCTTCACGGACGGTCTGGATTGCCTGCTGTTGCGACCCAGACTCGCCGCCACCGAGGTCGGCTCCCAAGGGCAACATTTTCCGTACCCATGGAGACGGTACAGATTAGCCGCTACTGGCGTCTTATTAGACCTTATATATAAAACAACTGGTGGCTTCTTTGTTTTTTAGTTTGTTTTTCACTCTTTGAAATGTGTTTTGTGTTAGTGCCACATCTGGTGTTTCGGGGGCTGGCTGTGTAGCGGGGAACCAACTGTTCTCATCACCACATTGGGGATTGGATGGGTCCGATGTGACCAATTATAAGGGGACACACTTCCAGGGGGAAGGTTGTTGTGGAAAAAAGTCTGAGATTTACCTGAGAACTACTGCTTTCTCGACTCATCGTCTGCGCTCCCTCAAGTGTTTCAATAAAAATGTGTTTTGTAGCTACTTGGATGTGTTGGCGACATCTCACCAGCTTCTAGAACTTTCATTTGCATGCTGGTTTTTGTGAACATGTTTTGGAATAAAAAGTTTTCTTTACAATAACAAGAAAAGAACAACTTTTCACATGCCTGAAAAATGTAAAAAACTACAATCATTTGGTTTTCTGGTAGACTATTAGTTGTTGAGTGACCGACATTGCCAACATTGACTCTGATAGTCATTTAATGTGATATGCAGTCTAACTCCTGTCACAGTACACCATTGGTGTTGTATTAGTTATTAGTTATTGTATTAGTTATTAGTTATTGTATTAGTTATTAGTGACCGATGTTGCCAACATTGACTCTGATAGTCATTTAATGTGGTATGCAGTCTAGCTCCTGTCACAGTACACCATTGGTGTTGTATTAGTTATTAGTTATTGTATTAGTTATTAGTGACCGATGTTGCCAACATTGACTCTGATATTCATTTAATGTGATATGCAGTCTAGCTCCTGTCACAGTACACCATTGGTGTTGTGATCTGTAGCCCGGATCATGTTTTGACTTCCTCAGTTCTGTTTTCTGCACCACTTGGTTTGTGATCTTCAGTTAGCATGGGTGCTTATTGGTTTCACCTGCCTCTGGTTAGAGTTCGGCATGCTCACCTGCTGCCAAGCACTAATCAGAAAGTCATTTAGTCCTGCCTTTTCTGGTCAATCGGTCCGGCTTCCTAGTTTGCTACACGCAACAGTTAACAACGGTATTTTGATTCCTTTTGTATGCTAGCTCCCACGCTAGCCCCCTTAGCTTCGCCTCCCATGCTATGAGCACACTTTTGTTTCTTCCTTCGTGATTTATTGTTAAAATAAATAATATCCTACCTTTACGTATTCCCAAGGCTGTGAACATTCTCCAGACCGACCAGGCAGGGAATCCTCTGCAGCCGACCTCGACCAGGAACAGCCATGCCTGCCATCCTTTTCCCCTGCAGTCATTCAAAAGGTCCTAGTATTGGGCACTTTTCCTTTCAATGGCTTGGTCATACCCTTCTTCCCGTGGGACTGTGGGTTCTATGAGAATGATCTTCTTTGCCTCTTCAGACCACAGCACCACATCCGGCCTCATGGTTGTCTGGACAACCTGGGGGAACTGCAGCCTTCCTCCCAGGTTGACCTTCATGTCCCAAGAACAGGCCATTTGCTGTAGGCTCCTCCTTGATGTTGCTGTGGTTGGTAGCTTTCCTCCTATCAAAAACTGGATTGTTCTTGTTCTCCCTTGTGGTTGCCGTTTTTTGCATCTCTGCAGCTCCAGGGTGTTAGTCAGTGTCATGAGCACCTTGTCATGATATCATCTGTATCTCCCTTGGGTGAGTGCTGTTTTACACCCTGACAGGATGTGCACCATGGTACCCTTCTGTCTGCAAAGCTTGCATAGTGAATCCTCTTTCATGACCAACCTGTGCAAGTTTGATGGAGTCGGGAGTGTGTCGTACACTCATCTCAGCAAGAAAGATGTGGAATGGTTCCAGCTTCCATAGATCTGCCCACGTGATCTTTATTTTAGGGAGGTCCCATTCGGTCCAGGCTCCCTGGGGCGCTAGTTCCACTGCCCTTGATTTTTGACCTTCCTCTTCCAGGTTTTGTACTTCCTCCTGGATCATAGCTCTTCTTTCCCTGGGTTCTGCTTTACTTCACTGTTGGACAGGAGAAGTTCCAAGACCTTGTCTTCCTGTGCATGGCGTTCCTATGATGTCACGTAGCCTCAACTCTCCACGCCTTCTACACATGTCATAGGAACCTCATACTCTGTCAACTGCCACAGGAGTCTTGGTAACAGTTCATGTTGGTAGAGCCATCTTTTAAATTTACCAGGGAGCCAAGATTTGTCAATCCTCCTCTGCCATTCCTCTGTCTTCTTCTCTGTACTGGTGATGTTGTTCCTGTCGGCAAGTGAGCTGTCAAATCACTTTCCGAGGCACTTTATAGGGTTCTCCTCAATTGATGGAATCACTTCTCCTTGCACTTGCAGCTTGAATCTGTTTGTCAGTTTGCCTTTCTGGATCTCCATGCTCCTTGATTTTTTTTGGGCTTAAACTTCATTCTGGACCATGTTGCCATGTGGTCCAGAACTGTTTGCACCCATCTGGCCTCCTCATGGGTTGTGGTTGTCACGGTGAGATCGTTCATGTATCCTCTTATTGGGGGTTGTTGAATGCCTGATTCCATTGCCGGTCATCTGGCTTCTTTCCCAGCAGCTGTTATGAGGAGGTTCCTACTCGTGACGGCGGGAGGGATTGCTCCGGAGGAAATAACCACATCGATCCAGACAACAGTCAGGTTGCCTTTGCGTGCTTTGGCCTCCCGGATCATCTGACTGAGAACTCCGGTGTGTTCCAGGTATCCAGAGAAGCCTGGAATTCCACCTTTCTGGATAGAGGGGTCAACATATCCGTTCTCCCTCATGTATTAGGTCATCCTTTTTGCCAGCACAGAAAAGAAGATTTTGCCTTCTACATTTAGAAGTGGTATTGTACGGAATTGATTTAAGGTTGAGGAGCCCTCTGCCTTCTTCCGGCATGATGGAATGGTGCCCTTTTTCCAGATCCTCCGGAACAGCATCCAAAGCCTCCGAAGGGGCATCGGACATTTCTTATATACCTTATAGGGTATACCACTGGGGCCGGGGGCAGATCCTGTTCTGGCCTTTTGCACCAGCTCTTGGATTTCCTTCTCGGATAGTTCGCTGATGTTGAGCTCCTAAATTGCAGATGTTATGGTTGGCACCCAGAGCCTGGTTTTTACATGTGTCATGGTGGGTTTTCCTTAAGAACGCCTCCAGATCTTCCATAGAGCTGGTCAGCATTCCAGATTTTGCGTTACCCAGTAGTTTCCTGGTGAATCTGAAAGAGGTTTTGGTGAAGTGTGCTCTTCTGTTCTCCCTCTCCTTCCTCCTCTTCTGAATAATTCCTGCTCTACAGTGTCTGAAAAGACAATCCTGGAGTTGCCTTGTCAGATCCTTGATGCCTTCCTTTTCCTCGACAGTGGTTATTTTGAACTATTTGTTTAGAGTTTTGATTTCCTTCCTTAGGTGATGGATTTCTCTTTCTCTTCTGCTTGGCTGATGCGCCATTTTGGTGTTAAGCTTCTTGTCCTCCATCCCAAACGGCTCCTTTGCCAGATTGTACGTTATTGTAGTGAACGTATTGACTTTCTGTTCAGCTGTTCCTGCTAGTTGTACTTTGTCGAGGTCTTCCATTCTTTGGTGTCACTCATCTTGGGCCACTCTACTTGTTCCCTCTCAGGGTGGGTTTGGCTCTCTGAAGAGGTATGGGGGGTGGGTCCTGCCTGAGGTCTGGAGGTGGCACAGGTACTGAGAGATCTCCAGTGCTGTGGGGAACTTCCGTCCTGGAGCTCTCCTGCGTCTCACCAGGAGCTACTAATATGTTTCCATAAACTGATAAAAACTAAACAAAAATGTTTATGGAAAGACAGTAAAGTGTTGAAGATTGTTGCATGAATATCCAAATAAGAACTATTTTGTGTTTGTGTTCATAGGATTTTTAGGACGCCAGACATGATCTGAGAAGTTTGTGTGTTTCAGAAGATGTATGTTTATATTCATGCTTATGTTTAGATTACAAAATCAGACTCATTTAGTGCATGTCTAATTATGTGCTCAAATAATAACAGAAGATTTCATACAATAAATGATGACCTAATGACACAAGATGATGTTGTATTAGTAATAGTTATCATCATCATAATAATCATGTTTGTTTTCACCTAATGATCGCCACACTTTGTCCATATTCATTACCAAAGTCGAATAGGAAAATATGAGAATACAATTTCGAAAAATTTGCTTTGAAGAACAAAAATGATTGCAGATTTTTAATTTGAGAAAGTTAAAAGCTTTTCTCTGGAAAACACAAGGGCTGCTTGTAACCATGGCAACGGGACCCGCTGTGGTCAAGCAGTGAACTAGTTAGTTTTCAATCCAACTAACTTTTGCAAATGAAAGAGTGAAGACACTCGTTGGATTATTTTGTGCTTTGCAGATTTCACTTGCTCTTATTTCCAAAATATCTAATTGTATGAAAATACAAACACATAAAGTCATAAAGTCAATAATAACTTGGAGGCCATTTTTCTTAGAAGGTTTATTCATTTTATATTTCATGTGACGTTTATTTGATGAGTATAATAAAACACATTTGTTGTTCTTTTAGCAAAATATTGTTTGCCATCAAAACAACTGACTTGCTAAAACTGGAGAAGCATTTTGTCCTTTGTTAGTCTAGTCAAACACATTTTATTCATCTATATTTATACTCCAACATTATTTCTATTTTATTGCCTTTCAATTAGAACTGCATGTTATTAAAATTGTTTATGAAAAGAAGTTAAAATGCTGTTAATCAGTTGTCTTTCTGCAATGAACACGTTAGAGTCCTGCTTATACATGACGCAGCTGCGTGTGTGTGTGTGTGTGTGTGTGTGTGTGTGTGTGTGTGTGTGTGTGTGTGTGTGTGTGTGTGTGTGTGTGTGTGTGTGTGTGTGTGTGTGTGTGTGATATTGCCATAAAAGGTGTACATTTACAAGGAGTAATTAAAGGCACTTGCACAAAGCATGTTATTGTTGAAGATAACATCCATCATGGGCAGCAGGACGTAAAACCCTTGGAGACCCAGGAGACCCGGGAGACCCTGGAGACCTTGGAGACCCAGGAGACCCGGGAGACCCTGGAGACCCTGGAGACTCGGGAGACCCAGGAGACCCGGGAGACCTTGGAGACCCAGGAGACCCAGGAGACCCGGGAGAGTCCTCAGTCTTCTCCTTGCATCCTGGAGAAGAGATTCAGGTCTGAGCTAACCCTAATAGCAATAATCATGTTGCAGAAAAAGAAGAAGAAGTGAGCTAAAAATGTCTCACTTTGCTTGTAAAGGTTGAATCCACTTCCTGTGGTTCTGCTGCAGGAAGACAAAATGTTCATTAAAAAAAAGTGTGAGATTGAAGCTGACGAGCAGAAGAAAATGAAAAGGTTAATTAGATTATTATCTGCATGTGATTTTTGTCTTTTCTTTCCTTTTTGGACACACTTTATTTTTTGTTCTTGCAACACTTTGTCCAACTTTGACTTTTATTATACGAAAAACATGATTTTATTGTATGTATACCATACCTGTATGTATACCTCTATGTATACCTGTATGTATACCTGTATGTGTACCTGTATGTGTACCTCTATGTATACCTGTATGTATACCTGTATGTATACTTGTATGTGTACCTCTATGTATACCTGTATGTATACCTGTATGTGTACCTCTATGTATACCTGTATGTATACCTGTATGTATACTTGTATGTATACCTGTATGTATACCTGTATGTATACCTGTATGTGTACCTCTATGTATACCTGTATGTATACCTGTATGTATACTTGTATGTGTACCTCTATGTATACTTGTATGTATACCTGTGTGTAAAGTATAGTTGTATTATACATACAACTATACTTTACATTTATTAGTACCCTGTTTTACTAATAAAAGTTTATAGATGTATGTATAGATGTATGTATATATGTTTGTATAGATGTAATGATAGATGTATAGATGTATGTGTAGATGTATGTATGTATGTATGTCAAGCTACGTATATAAGAGTCAATGTTGTCCACCAAATGAATTGAGCGCCATCCAGTTATCTATTGTGTAATTAGCCCAGCCGACTAATGAGATGTAAATGAGATAAATCCTCACACAGCGATGACATTGATAAATGTTTATTGATCATTGATCATCGATCCAGCAGCTGCAGATTTACTAATCAGATTATTAACGAGGTCTTCCTGTCGTTGAAATGTTTGAACTTGAAATTAAAAAATCCTTACAGATTAAACCAGGATGAATTAGAGATAAGATCAAATAAATTATTCCAAATGAGAATAAAACAGCATGAGATAACAAGAAATAGACTTAATCAAATGATAATAAGGTAAGATCAAATAAGATTCTATCAAAGGATAACAAGGTAAAATAATTATTATCATTAGCAAATGATAATAATTTAAGTTAAAATAAGATTTTATTAACTGATGTTGAGGAAAGATAAAAATAAGACTATCAAATGATAATAAGGTAAGATAAAATAAGATTGTATCAGATGATATTAAGGTAAGATAAAATGAGATTTTAGTAACTAATAATAAGGTAAGCTGAAATAAGACTATCAAATGATAATAATTGAAGATAAAATAAGATTTTATCAAATGATAATAATAAGGTAAGATAAAATTCTCCATAGAGACAGGTATTATGTTTTTGCCAGTCAAAGATCCTCTATAGAGAAAGACATTATGTTTATGCCAGTCAAAGATCCTTTATGGAGATGGTGTGGCGCAGTGGTAGAGTGGCCGTGCGCAACCTGAGGGTTCCTGCTTCAATCCCCACCTAGTACCAACCTCGTCACGTCTGTTGTGTCCTGAGCAAGACACTTCACCCTTGCTCCTGATGGGTGCTGGTTGGCGCCTTGCATGGCAGCTCCCTCCATCAGTGTGTGAATGTGTGTGTGAATGTGGAAGTAGTGTCAAAGCGCTTTGAGTACCTTGAAGGCAGAAAAGCGCTATACAAGTACAACCCATTTATTTATTTATAGAAACAAGGATGACGTTTCCGCCAGTCAAAGGTCCTCTATAGAGAAAAACATGATGTGTCTGCCAGTCAAAGATCCTCTATAGCGACAGGTATTATGTTTTGCCTGTCAAAGATCCTCTAAAGAAACAAAGATGACGTTTCTGCCAGTCAAAGGTCGTCTATAGAGACAAGGATGATGTTTCTGCCAGTCAAAGGTCGTCTATAGCGACAGGTATTATGTTTTGCCTGTCAAAGATCCTCTAAAGAAACAAAGATGACGTTTCTGCCAGTCAAAGATCCTCTATAGCGACAGGTATTATATTTTTCCTGTCAAAGATCCTCTAAAGAAACAAAGATGACGTTTCTGCCAGTCAAAGATCCTCTAAAGAAACAAAGATGACGTTTCTGCCAGTCAAAGGTCGTCTATAGAGACACGGATGATGTTTCTGCCAGTCAAAGATAATCTAGAGAGACAAGGATGATGTTTCTGCCAGTCAAAGATCCTCTATAGAGACAAGGATGATGTTTCTGCCAGTCAAAGATCCTCTATAGAGACAAGGATGATGTTTCTGCCAGTCAAAGATCCTCTATAGAGACAAGGATGATGTTTCTACCAGTCAAAGATCCTCTATAGAGACAAGGATGATGTTTCTGCCAGACAAAGATCCTCTATAGAGAAAAGCATGATGTTTCTGCCAGTCAAAGATCCTCTATAGAGACAAGGATGATGTTTCTGCCAGTCAAAGATCCTCTATAGAGACAAGCATGATGTTTCTGCCAGTCAAAGATCCTCTACAGGGACAAGGATGATGTTTCTGCCAGGCAAAGATCCTCTATAGAGAAAGCATGATGTTTCTGCCAGGCAAAGATCCTCTACAGAGACAAGGATGATGTTTCTGCCAGACAAAGATCCTCTATAGAGACAAGCATGATGTTTCTGCCAGTCAAAGATCCTCTATAGAGAGAAGGATGATGTTTCTGCCAGTCAAAGATCCTCTATAGAGACAAGCATGATGTTTCTGCCAGACAAAGATCCTCTAGAGAGAAAAGCACAATGTTTCTGCCAGTCAAAGATCCTCTACAGAGACAAGGATGATGTTTCTGCCAGTCAAAGATCCTCTACAGAGACAAGGATGATGTTTCTGCCAGACAAAGATCCTCTATAGAGACAAGCATGATGTTTCTGCCAGTCAAAGATCCTCTATAGAGAGAAGGATGATGTTTCTGCCAGTCAAAGATCCTCTATAGAGAGAAGGATGATGTTTCTGCCAGTCAAAGATCCTCTATAGAGACAAGGATGATGTTTCTGCCAGGCAAAGATCCTCTATAGAGACAAGGATGATGTTTCTGCCAGTCAAAGATCCTCTATAGAGAGAAGGATGATGTTTCTGCCAGTCAAAGATCCTCTATAGAGAGAAGGATGATGTTTCTGCCAGTCAAAGATCCTCTATAGAGACAAGGATGATGTTTCTGCCAGGCAAAGATCCTCTATAGAGACAAGGATGATGTTTCTGCCAGTCAAAGATCCTCTATAGAGAGAAGGATGATGTTTCTGCCAGTCAAAGATCCTCTATAGAGACAAGGATGATGTTTCTGCCAGTCAAAGATCCTCAATATGACAGGAACTTCCCTCTTACGTTTTGACACTGTACTAATATTTGTACTGCATGTTGTACTTGTACTTTCCAGTGTGTGTTTCCCAGCTGTGAAAGTATTCACTTGTGTTAACTTATTCATGTATTCATGTTGCTGAAGAGTATTCATGTATTCATGTTGCTGAAGAGTATTCATGTATTCATGTTGCTGAAGAGTATTCATGTATTCATGTTGCTGAAGAGTATTCATGTATTCATGTTGCTGAAGAGTATTCATGTATTCACGTGGGCGGACATGTTGGTCCTCAGGCTTCTATCGACTGCAGAGGTTCTGCTCGGCTGCCTGGTTATTGATGTGCTGCTTATGTTGGCGCACATGATCAGACCTCTTCTTCTCCTCTTCATGTGTTCATCAAAGTACTCAACTTTGACTAACTTACTGTTACATAACTATGTTTAATGTTATGTCATCACTGCACTTAAGTGTAATGTAAATATTATGTTATCCCTACACTTAAGTGTAATGTAAATGTTATGTTATCCCTACACTTAAGTGTAATGTAAATGTTATGTTATCCCTACACTTAAGTGTAATGTAAATGTTATGTTATCCCTACACTTAAGTGTAATGTAAATGTTATGTTATCACTGCACTTAAGTGTAATGTAAATGTTATGTTATCCCTACACTTAAGTGTAATGTAAATGTTATGTTATCCCTACACTTAAGTGTAATGTAAATGTTATGTTATCCCTACACTTAAGTGTAATGTAAATGTTATGTTATCACTGCACTTAAGTGTAATGTAAATGTTATGTTATCACTGCACTTAAGTGTAATGTAAATGTTATGTTATCACTGCACTTAAGTGTAATGTAAATGTTATGTTATCACTGCACTTAAGTGTAATGTAAATGTTATGTTATCACTGCACTTAAGTGTAATGTAAATGTTGTGTTATCCCTACACTTAAGTGTAATGTAAATGTTGTGTTATCCCTACACTTAAGTGTAATGTAAATGTTATGTTATCACTGCACTTAAGTGTAATGTAAATGTTATGTTATCACTGCACTTAAGTGTAATGTAAATGTTATCTTATCACTGCACTTAAGTGTAATGTAAATGTTATGTTATCACTGCACTTAAGTGTAATGTAAATGTTATGTTATCACTGCACTTAAGTGTAATGTAAATATTATATTATCCCTGCACTTAAGTGTAATGTGAAGAGGCACGTGAAGCCCCACCCACCTCTAGAAGGACGCGCACAGCAGGTGTTTGCTGCAGTCATGTTGTCTCCTCTCAGGTTAAATAATATAATTTTCCTTTCTTGTGGGTAAAAGAAGCTGATATTTCTACAAGGTAGACTTTCTGTTGTCCACTTCTGCTAGCGTGTAGTTTGTCAGAAACAAGTGAAATGTGGACAAGTTCCTGCTCTACGGCTCGGCCCCAGGGTCAACAATGAAGGCCTTTAAAAAATTGTACGGCTTGTTTGTTTATGGTTTGTTTTTTAGTAGTGTTAGTAGTAGTAGTGTTTATTTTATTGATTTATTTGTATTTATCGTGTGTTTATTTTATTGATTTATATGTATTTGTTGTGTGTTCATTTTATTGATTTATTTGTATTTATTGTATGTTTATTGTACTGATTTTTTTTTTATTGTGTGTTTAGTTTAGTGATTTATTTTTGTTGTTGTGTTTATTATATTGATTTATTTGTATTTATTGTCTGTTTCTTTTATTGATTTGTATGTATTTATAGTATGTTTATTTTATTGATTTATTTGTATTTATCGTGTGTTTATTTTATTGATTTGTATGTATCTGTTGTGTGTTCATTTTATTGATTTATTTGTATTTATTGTATGTTTATTGTGTTGATTTATTTTTATTTATTGTGTGTTTAGTCTAGTGATTTATTTGTTTTTGTTGTGTTTATTATATTGATTTATTTGTATTTATTGTCTGTTTCTTTTATTGATTTATATGTATTTATAGTATGTTTATTTCATTGATTTATTTGTATTTATTGTGTGTTTATTTTATTGATTTATATGTATTTATTCTTTATTTATTTTATTGATGTAATTGTATTTGTTCTGTGTTTTTTTTATTGATTTAATTGTATTTGTTGTGTTTATTTTGTTGATGTATTTGTATTTATTGTGTATTTATTTTATTGATTTAATTGAAAAAAAAAATTTATTTTCTTGATTTGTTTGTAATTATTTTGTGTTTATATCATTTATTTAATTGTATTTTGTTGATGAATTTGTTTGTATTGTTTGTTTATTTTATTAATTTAATTGTATTTGTTTTGTTTATTTTGTGGATGTATTTGTATTTATTGTGAGTTTATTTTATTGATTTAATTCTATTTGTTGTGTTTATTTTGCGGATTAATTTGTATTTATTGTGAGTTTATTTTATTGATTTAATTGTATTTGTTGTGTTTATTTTATTGATTCATTTATATTTATTGTGTGTTTATTTTATTAAGAGTATTCTGTTTTTGTAAATCAAATAATCTTCAGTGGATCAGTTAGAATGATTGGATGGAGAGCAGGAAAAGGAAGAATACGTGACAAAGAAGGTGAGTCAGACAAGATGCAAGTGGAACAAACATTTCAACAAAGGGGTTCTAGGAACTATCACTTTCAGTCTTTTATGCCACTTTCCCGATAAATCAATAATGCCATCATTACTGATAAATCAATAATGCCATCATTACTGATAAATCAATAATGCCATCATTACTGATAAATCAATAATGCCATCATTACTGATAAATCAATAATGCCATCATTACTGATAAATCAATAATGCCATCATTACTGATAAATCAATAATGCCATCATTACTGATAAATCAATAATGCCATCATTACTGATAAATCAATAATGCCATCATTACTGATAAATCAATAATGCCATCATTACTGATAAATCAATAATGCCATCATTACTGATAAATCAATAATGCCATCATTACTGATAAATCAATAATGCCATCATTACTGATAAATCAATAATGCCATCATTACTGATAAATCAATAATGCCATCATTACTGATAAATCAATAATGCCATCATTACTGATTAATCAATAATGCCATCATTACTGATAAATCAATAATGCCATCATTACTGATAAATCAATAATGCCATCATTACTGATAAATCAATAATGCCATCATTACTGATAAATCAATAATGCCATCATTACTGATAAATCAATAATGCCATCATTAGCGATGGAACTTGAACTAAAGAATGTGAATTTGATTCTGGTCTTCCTTGTGATTTGTTGTTTGATTTGAAGCAATCAAAAAAGTGGGTTATCGGTGTAAATGAATGGATGAACACAATGAATAGTTGAATTGTAGAATAGTTGAATAATTGGATAGTAGATAGTTGATTAGCCGATTAGTGGCCAACAATATGAATGAAATCAAATGTAAACAATCCATCCTAATTATAAGAATAAACTTCAACTTCACTGATAACTTTTTAAATGTACTCTCAGTCATCTTGAACATTTAGTAAACATCAGTGAAATGATGTCCTTGAAACATTAGATTTTCTGTCAACATTGTCCTCAGTCCAAAGAAGCAAAGAAGCACTTCTTTCCTTTGCTTTTCTCAGCAGTTGTGTCTTCTGAGTCCACACAGGAGCTGTCTTCCTTCCTCTTAGCAGCATGTCAACAAGCTGACTGACTCAACTTCAAACATTGGCAGCAGGTGCTCTGAACAGGTGAACAGGTGAGCAGGTGAACAGGTGAACAGGTGAACTCAATCAAGCCAGTCTGGTGGAAGCAGGTGGAGATGTTCAGCCCTCAGCTCTCACTGTTGCCCCTTCAGGCCTGGAGTGTGCTCTGCAACTCACTGCTCTTTGTGCTGCTAAATACTTGCACTTGACTATATATATATATCCATCCATCCATCCATCCATTTTCTACCGCTCATTCCCTTCTGGGGTCGCGGGGGGCGCTGGCGCCTATCTCAGCTACAATCGGGCGGAAGGCGGGGTACACCCTGGACAAGTCGCCACCTCATCGCATATATATATATATATATATATATATATATATATATATATATATATATATATATATATATATATATATATATATATATATATATATATATATATATATATTTGGAAGCATTGGAAAAGTCTTGTTGGAATGCAAAATGCAAATAAAGATGTGTTTCCTACATGAGGTCAATGAAGTGATTCATGCGTGCGTGGTTGCATTCACTCCTTCATGTGTCCAGGAGCACATTCATGACTTCTATTCATGAGTTATTTGCTGCTAAGCAGCGTGTCGACTTCCTCTGATTGCTGCAATTATCTGCTGGCTGACTTCTGCTCATCAACAACGCTGCTCTAATCCACACAGCTGGAGAGAGAGAGAGAGAGAGAGAGAGAGAGGATCTCATGATGACATCACAAGATGACATCACATGATGACATCACAAGATGACACAAATAGGAAGTGGGAGACTTTTGCAACACAACATGTTTTTTATTCAAAATGTTAAATATTACAATATTTATCTTTAAAATGTGAAACATGTTGAGTGAAGACAACAACAGTCTTTAATTTGACTTGTTTTACTTTACTTTCTTTAGTTTTACTTTGACTTGTTTTACTTTACTTTCTTTAGTTTTACTTTGACTTGTTTTACTTTACTTTCTTTAGTTTTACTTTGTTTTAATTTGACTTGTTTTACTTTACTTTCTTTAGTTTTACTTTGACTTGTTTTACTTTACTTTCTTTAGTTTTATTTTGTTTTACTTTGACATGTTTTACTTTACTTTCTTTAGTTTTACTTTGACTTGTTTTACTTTACTTTCTTTAGTTTTATTTTGTTTTACTTTGACATGTTTTACTTTACTTTCTTTAGTTTTACTTTGACTTGTTTTACTTTACTTTCTTTAGTTTTATTTTGTTTTACTTTGACATGTTTTACTTTACTTTCTTTAGTTTTACTTTGACTTGTTTTACTTTACTTTCTTTAGTTTTACTTTGTTTTAATTTGACTTGTTTTACTTTACTTTCTTTAGTTTTACTTTGTTTTACTTTGACTTGTTTTACTTTACTTTCTTTAGTTTTACTTTGTTTTACTTTTACATGTTTTACTTTACTTTCTTTAGTTTTACTTTGTTTTACTTTGACTTGTTTTACCTTACTTTCTTTAGTTTTATTTTGTTTTACTTTGACTTGTTTTACTTTACTTTCTTTAGTTTTACTTTGACTTGTTTTACTTTACTTTCTTTAGTTTTATTTTGTTTTACTTTGACATGTTTTACTTTACTTTCTCTAGTTTTACTTTGACTTGTTTTACTTTACTTTCTTTAGTTTTATTTTGTTTTACTTTGACATGTTTTACTTTACTTTCTTTAGTTTTACTTTGACTTGTTTTACTTTACTTTCTTTAGTTTTATTTTGTTTTACTTTGACATGTTTTACTTTACTTTCTTTAGTTTTACTTTGACTTGTTTTACTTTACTTTCTTTAGTTTTACTTTGTTTTACCTTGACTTGTTTTACTTTACTTTCTTTAGTTTTACTTTGTTTTACTTGACTTTATTTTTACTTTGCTTTGTTTTCCTTTACTTTTTTTTACTTTACTGTGTTTATTGTGTATGTTTTAATTGACTTCGTTTTACTTCACTGTTTTGCTGTATTTAGTTGTAATTTATTTATTTTTGCTCGACTTTGTTTTCCTTGACAAATCACTCTACTCTCTCCAAAGAATGATTCATCCTCAAACTGGACTGAAAAGTTTCACAGAGATTGTTTGATGCTAACTATGCAATTAGCTTCTGTGCAAACAAAACAATCGTAGGATTTTGGAGATAAAGGGAAGGTGGTCGGTTGTTTACATTGAAGTAAGGCTCCAGGTTAGGTTCTTTGAGCAGAGGAGTATTCCAACACTTTTTTGAATGCTAGGGCAAGGGTGCCAGAGGAAAGTGAAAAGTTGATCATATTTAGCACTGATGGTCCTAATATTACAAAGAGTTCCTTAATGTGGAGTGAAGTGAATTATATTTATATAGCGCTTTTCTCTAGTGACTCAAAGCGCTTTACATAGTGAAAGCCAATATCTAAGTTACATTTAAAGCAGTGTGGGTGGCACTGGCAGCAGGTGGGTCAAGTGTCTTGCCCAAGGACACAACGGCAATGACTGGGATGGTGGAAGCAGGAATCAAACCTGCAACCCTCAAGTTGCTGGCACGGCCGCTCTACCAACCGAGCTATACTGCCCCGCATGTTTACTTGACCCAGGAAGTGGATCAAGTAAACATGTTGTTTGTTTTCTCAAATTTACACGACACAGGAGTTCCTCGAATTGTATTTCTTTAAAAAGAGAAAGATGGTTTTGGAGGTATCCATCCATCCATCCATCCATTTTCTACCGCTTATTCCCTTTCGGGGTCGCGGGGGGCGCTGGCGCCTATCTCAGCTACAATCGGGCGGAAGGCGGGGTACACCCTGGACAAGTCGCCACCTCATAGCAGGGCCAACACAGATAGACAACATTCACACACTAGGGACCATTTAGTGTTGCCAATCAACCTATCTTTGGAGGTGGGAGGGGCCTAGGTGCATGTCTTGGGAGGTGGGAGGGGCCTATCCCCAGGTGCATGTCTTTGGAGGTGGGAGGGGCCTAGGTGCATGTCTTTGGAGGTGGGAGGGGCCTAGGTGCATGTCTTGGGAGGTGGGAGGGGCCTATCCCCAGCTGCATGTCTTTGGAGGTGGGAGGGGCCTATCCCCAGGTGCATGTCTTGGGAGGTGGGAGGGGCTTATCCCCAGCTGCATGTCTTTGGAGGTGGGAGGGGCCTATCCCCAGGTGCATGTCTTTGGAGGTGGGAGGGGCCTAGGTGCATGTCTTTGGAGGTGGGAGGGGCCTAGGTGCATGTCTTGGGAGGTGGGAGGGGCCTATCCCCAGCTGCATGTCTTTGGAGGTGGGAGGGGCCTATCCCCAGGTGCATGTCTTGGGAGGTGGGAGGGGCTTATCCCCAGCTGCATGTCTTTGGAGGTGGGAGGGGCCTATCCCCAGGTGCATGTCTTTAGAGGTGGGAGGGGCCTATCCCCAGGTGCATGTCTTTGGAGGTGGGAGGGGCCTATCCCCAGGTGCATGTCTTGGGAGGTGGGAGGGGCCTATCCCCAGCTGCATGTCTTTGGAGGTGGGAGGGGCCTATCCCCAGGTGCATGTCTTTAGAGGTGGGAGGGGCCTATCCCCAGGTGCATGTCTTTGGAGGTGGGAGGGGCCTATCCCCAGGTGCATGACTTGGGAGGTGGGAGGGGCCTATCCCCAGGTGCATGTCTTTGGTGGTGGGAGGGGCCTATCCCCAGGTGCATGTCTTTGGTGGTGGGAGGGGCCTATCCCCAGGTGCATGTCTTTGGTGGTGGGAGGGGCCTATCCCCAGGTGCATGTCTTTGGCGGTGGGAGGGGCCTATCCCCAGGTGCATGTCTTTGGCGGTGGGAGGGGCCTATCCCCAGGTGCATGTCTTTGGTGGTGGGAGGGGCCTATCCCCAGGTGCATGTCTTTGGCGGTGGGAGGGGCCTATCCCCAGGTGCATGTCTTTGGTGCTATTGTACTTATATTTGTACTGAGTTAGTAGAAGGCAGTACAATAAAGGTTTGAAGGAGTATAAAGTGTGAAATGATAATGAATGATCATTTGTTTGCTTGCCTTGGTGTTTGTGTCTTGTGGGTACTATCAGTACTGTGTTTGTTTGTACTTGGTGTTTGTGTCTTGTGGGTACTATCAGTACTGTGTTTGTTTGTACTTGGTGTTTGTGTCTTGTGGGTACTATCAGTACTGTGTTTGTTTGTACTTGGTGTTTGTGTCTTGTGGGTACTATCAGTACTGTGTTTGTTTGTACTTGTGTTTGTGTCTTGTGGGTACTATCAGTACTGTGTTTGTACTTGGTGTTTGTGTCTTGTGGGTACTATCAGTACTGTGTTTGTTTGTACTTGGTGTTTGTGTCTTGTGGGTACTATCAGTACTGTGTTTGTTTGTACTTGGTGTTTGTGTCTTGTGGGTACTATCAGTACTGTGTTTGTTTGTACTTGTGTTTGTGTCTTGTGGGTACTATCAGTACTGTGTTTGTTTGTACTTGGTGTTTGTGTCTTGTGGGTACTATCAGTACTGTGTTTGTTTGTACTTGTGTTTGTGTCTTGTGGGTACTATCAGTACTGTGTTTGTTTGTACTTGGTGTTTGTGTCTTGTGGGTACTATCAGTACTGTGTTTGTTTGTACTTGGTGTTTGTGTCTTGTGGGTACTATCAGTACTGTGTTTGTTTGTACTTGTGTTTGTGTCTTGTGGGTACTATCAGTACTGTGTTTGTTTGTACTTGGTGTTTGTGTCTTGTGGGTACTATCAGTACTGTGTTTGTTTGTACTTGTGTTTGTGTCTTGTGGGTACTATCAGTACTGTGTTTGTTTGTACTTGGTGTTTGTGTCTTGTGGGTACTATCAGTACTGTGTTTGTTTGTACTTGGTGTTTGTGTCTTGTGGGTACTATCAGTACTGTGTTTGTTTGTACTAGGTGTTTGTGTCTTGTGGGTACTATCAGTACTGTGTTTGTACTTGGTGTTTGTGTCTTGTGGGTACTATCAGTACTGTGTTTGTTTGTACTTGGTGTTTGTGTCTTGTGGGTACTATCAGTACTGTGTTTGTTTGTACTTGTGTTTGTGTCTTGTGGGTACTATCAGTACTGTGTTTGTTTGTACTTGTGTTTGTGTCTTGTGGGTACTATCAGTACTGTGTTTGTTTGTACTTGGTGTTTGTGTCTTGTGGGTACTATCAGTACTGTGTTTGTTTGTACTTGTGTTTGTGTCTTGTGGGTACTATCAGTACTGTGTTTGTTTGTACTTGGTGTTTGTGTCTTGTGGGTACTATCAGTACTGTGTTTGTTTGTACTTGGTGTTTGTGTCTTGTGGGTACTATCAGTACTGTGTTTGTTTGTACTAGGTGTTTGTGTCTTGTGGGTACTATCAGTACTGTGTTTGTACTTGGTGTTTGTGTCTTGTGGGTACTATCAGTACTGTGTTTGTTTGTACTTGGTGTTTGTGTCTTGTGGGTACTATCAGTACTGTGTTTGTTTGTACTTGTGTTTGTGTCTTGTGGGTACTATCAGTACTGTGTTTGTTTGTACTTGTGTTTGTGTCTTGTGGGTACTATCAGTACTGTGTTTGTTTGTACTTGGTGTTTGTGTCTTGTGGGTACTATCAGTACTGTGTTTGTTTGTACTTGGTGTTTGTGTCTTGTGGGTACTATCAGTACTGTGTGTGTTTGTACTTGTGAGAAAGTGGGGGTATAAGTAGACTAATGATAGCAGCTTGTGTTGTGTTGTGTTGTGTTGTGTTGTGTTGTGTTGTGTTGTGTTGTGTTGTGTTGTGTTGTGTGCTCCCTGAGATCAAGTCTTGCTCGCCATCAAATATGTATTAGGCCCCTCCCCCTCGCCGGGGAAGACAAAACCAGGCAAGATTGAAATCTACTTTTTCTTCAGTGAAAAGCATCTTTTTTTCTTCTCACTTTCACTTTCACTTTGTCTGCTGCGCTGCATTAATTAAGACGCTGCCAGCTGTAATTTTCTGGGGAAGTCAATTTGTGCAGAAGGAAAGGTTACGGAGACCTTTTCACTGTCACAATTTACTGCAGCCAAGGAATGTTAATGCCGCTAATGAAGACCCACGCCACACAAAGTACACACAAAGTACACACTGGGAGAGGTACTCCCGCCACGGACATCATGTCCGCCATCTTTGACGCCAACAACAATGTTGGTCATGTTTATTTATTCTCAACATTACTCAACTTAGCTCGTCTGCTTTCCATCCCATGCAGTACTAGTACACACGTAACCAGTACTAAAGTACACACTTGGAGAAAGGAAAAGTCTGCGCTGCCATTCAGAAGTCATTTATCCAATATAACTATCACATCTAGAAGTCATTTATCCAATATAACTATCACATCTAGAAGTCATTTATCCAATATAACTATCACATCTAGAAGTCATTTATCCAATATAACTATCACATCTAGAAGTCATTTATCCAATATAACTATCACATCTAGAAGTCATTTATCCAATATAACTATCACATCTAGAAGTCATTTATCCAATATAACTATCACATCTAGAAGTCACTTATCCAATATAACTATCACATCTAGAAGTCACTTATCCAATATAACTATCACATCTAGAAGTCATTTATCCAATATAACTATCACATCTAGAAGTAATTTATCCAATATAACTATCACATCTAGAAGTCATTTATCCAATATAACTATCACATCTAGAAGTCATTTATCCAATATAACTATCACATCTAGAAGTCATTTATCCAATATAACTATCACATCTAGAAGTCATTTATCCAATATAACTATCACATCTAGAAGTCATTTATCCAATATAACTATCACATCTTCACACAGAACTGACATTCACAAGTCCATCCATCCATCCATTATATACATATATACTACTTCATTCATTCATTCATTTAGTAGAAGATGTTTCTAAACACAATAATGGCCTGTTTGTCTTTATTGTTAATATTCTCTTCAACATTAATCCACAAATTAAAGTCAATAAGAATCACACAAAAAGTTATTTTGGTTCACCGTTCAATTGTATTGTTTTATTTTAGTAGCTCTTTTCTTTGCTCGCATTCAAAGAAAGTCCTGCTGAAATGTGAACTTGTGGACTAGAAAGTAAAGACATGTTTCTCCACAAAGTGTTGAAGACATTTTATTACATCTCCTGAAGTCCAATCTGGTCTTTTTCAACACAACACAACATCATGTTCAACACAACACAACATCATGTTCAACACAACACAACATCATGTTCAACACAACAC
>NC_084612.1:500318-502818 GCF_033978795.1 Nerophis ophidion
AAAAGCACAGGACAGGAACTAACACAAAACCCAAAATAAAGGCACGGCCAGGTGTAACTAACCATGACAAAGATTGTGTAATTGTGTGACCAATGGTGGTCAAAGATTGTGTAATTGTGTGACCAATGCTGGTCAAAGATTGTGTAATTGTGTGACCAATGGTGGTCAAAGATTGTGTAATTGTGTGACCAATGGTGGTCAAAGATTGTGTAATTGTGTGACCAATGGTGGTCAAAGATTGTGTAATTGTGTGACCAATGGTGGTCAAAGATTGTGTAATTGTGTGACCAATGGTGGTCAAAGATTGTGTAATTGTGTGACCAATGGTGGTCAAAGATTGTGTAATTGTGTGACCAATGCTGGTCAAAGATTGTGTAATTGTGTGACCAATGGTGGTCAAAGATTGTGTAATTGTGTGACCAATGCTGGTCAAAGATTGTGTAATTGTGTGACCAATGCTGGTCAAAGATTGTGTAATTGTGTGACCAATGGTGGTCAAAGATTGTGTAATTGTGTGACCAATGCTGGTCAAAGATTGTGTAATTGTGTGACCAATGGTGGTCAAAGATTGTGTAATTGTGTGACCAATGCTGGTCAAAGATTGTGTAATTGTGTGACCAATGCTGGTCAAAGATTGTGTAATTGTGTGACCAATGGTGGTCAAAGATTGTGTAATTGTGTGACCAATGGTGGTCAAAGATTGTGTAATTGTGTGACCAATGGTGGTCAAAGATTGTGTAATTGTGTGACCAATGGTGGTCAAAGATTGTGTAATTGTGTGACCAATGGTGGTCAAAGATTGTGTAATTGTGTAACCAATGGTGGTCAAAGATTGTGTAATTGTGTGACCAATGGTGGTCAAAGATTGTGTAATTGTGTGACCAATGGTGGTCAAAGATTGTGTAATTGTGTGACAAATGGTGGTCAAAGATTGTGTAATTGTGTGACCAATGGTGGTCAAAGATTGTGTAATTGTGTGACCAATGGTGGTCAAAGATTGTGTAATTGTGTGACCAATGGTGGTCAAAGATTGTGTAATTGTGTGACCAATGCTGGTCAAAGATTGTGTAATTGTGTGACCAATGGTGGTCAAAGATTGTGTAATTGTGTGACCAATGCTGGTCAAAGATTGTGTAATTGTGTGACCAATGGTGGTCAAAGATTGTGTAATTGTGTGACCAATGCTGGTCAAAGATTGTGTAATTGTGTGACCAATGCTGGTCAAAGATTGTGTAATTGTGTGACCAATGGTGGTCAAAGATTGTGTAATTGTGTGACCAATGGTGGTCAAAGATTGTGTAATTGTGTGACCAATGGTGGTCAAAGATTGTGTAATTGTGTGACCAATGGTGGTCAAAGATTGTGTAATTGTGTAACCAATGGTGGTCAAAGATTGTGTAATTGTGTGACCAATGGTGGTCAAAGATTGTGTAATTGTGTAACCAATGCTGGTCAAAGATTGTGTAATTGTGTGACCAATGGTGGTCAAAGATTGTGTAATTGTGTAACCAATGGTGGTCAAAGATTGTGTAATTGTGTGACCAATGGTGGTCAAAGATTGTGTAATTGTGTAACCAATGCTGGTCAAAGATTGTGTAATTGTGTGACCAATGGTGGTCAAAGATTGTGTAATTGTGTGACCAATGGTGGTCAAAGATTGTGTAATTGTGTGACCAATGGTGGTCAAAGATTGTGTAATTGTGTAACCAATGGTGGTCAAAGATTGTGTAATTGTGTGACCAATGGTGGTCAAAGATTGTGTAATTGTGTAACCAATGCTGGTCAAAGATTGTGTAATTGTGTGACCAATGGTGGTCAAAGATTGTGTAATTGTGTAACCAATGGTGGTCAAAGATTGTGTAATTGTGTGACCAATGGTGGTCAAAGATTGTGTAATTGTGTGACCAATGGTGGTCAAAGATTGTGTAATTGTGTGACCAATGGTGGTCAAAGATTGTGTAATTGTGTGACCAATGGTGGTCAAAGATTGTGTAATTGTGTAACCAATGCTGGTCAAAGATTGTGTAATTGTGTGACCAATGGTGGTCAAAGATTGTGTAATTGTGTAACCAATGGTGGTCAAAGATTGTGTAATTGTGTGACCAATGGTGGTCAAAGATTGTGTAATTGTGTAACCAATGCTGGTCAAAGATTGTGTAATTGTGTGACCAATGGTGGTCAAAGATTGTGTAATTGTGTGACCAATGGTGGTCAAAGATTGTGTAATTGTGTGACCAATGGTGGTCAAAGATTGTGTAATTGTGTAACCAATGGTGGTCAAAGATTGTGTAATTGTGTGACCAATGGTGGTCAAAGATTGTGTAATTGTGTAACCAATGCTGGTCAAAGATTGTGTAATTGTGTGACCAATGGTGGTCAAAGATTGTGTAATTGTGTAACCAATGGTGGTCAAAGATTGTGTAATTGTGTGACCAATGGTGGTCAAAGATTGTGTAATTGTGTAACCAATGCTGGTCAAAGATTGTGTAATTGTGTGACC
>NC_084612.1:507818-572818 GCF_033978795.1 Nerophis ophidion
AGGTTGCCAGATGTCCTGGTGGCATCATTCCCAATAGGTGGATATCTTCACGTCCTCCACTGAAAGGTTGCCAGATGTCCTGGTGTCATCATTCCCAGTAGGTGGATATCTTCATGTCCTCCACTGAAAGGTTGCCAGATGTCCTGGTGTCATCATTCCCAATAGGTGGATATCTTCACGTCCTCCACTGAAAGGTTGCCAGATGTCCTGGTGTCATCATTCCCAATAGGTGGATATCTTCATGTCCTCCACTGAAAGGTTGCCAGATGTCCTGGTGTCATCATTCCCAATAGGTGGATATCTTCACGTCCTCCACTGAAAGGTTGCCAGATGTCCTGGTGGCATCATTCCCAATAGGTGGATATCTTCACGTCCTCCACTGAAAGGTTGCCAGATGTCCTGGTGGCATCATTCCCAATAGGTGGATATCTTCACGTCCTCCACTGAAAGGTTGCCAGATGTCCTGGTGGCATCCTTCCCAATAGGTGGATATCTTCATGTCCTCCACTGAAAGGTTGCCAGATGTCCTGGTGGCATCATTCCCAATAGGTGGATATCTTCACGTCCTCCACTGAAAGGTTGCCAGATGTCCTGGTGTCATCATTCCCAGTAGGTGGATATCTCCACGTCCTCCACTGAAAGGTTGCCAGATGTCCTGGTGTCTTAGTTCCCAATAGGTGGATATCTTCATGTCCTCCACTGAAAGGTTGCCAGATGTCCTGGTGTCATCATTCCCAATAGGTGGATATCTTCATGTCCTCCACTGAAAGGTTGCCAGATGTCCTGGTGGCATCATTCCCAATAGGTGGATATCTTCATGTCCTCCACTGAAAGGTTGCCAGATGTCCTGGTGTCATCATTCCCAATAGGTGGATATCTTCACGTCCTCCACTGAAAGGTTGCCAGATGTCCTGGTGTCATCATTCCCAATAGGTGGATATCTTCACGTCCTCCACTGAAAGGTTGCCAGATGTCCTGGTGTCATCATTCCCAGTAGGTGGATATCTTCATGTCCTCCACTGAAAGGTTGCCAGATGTCCTGGTGTCTTAGTTCCCAATAGGTGGATATCTTCATGTCCTCCACTGAAAGGTTGCCAGATGTCCTGGTGGCATCATTCCCAATAGGTGGATATCTTCATGTCCTCCACTGAAAGGTTGCCAGATGTCCTGGTGGCATCATTCCCAATAGGTGGATATCTTCATGTCCTGGACAGAAAGGTTGCCAGATGTCCTGGTGTCATCATTCCCAATAGGTGGATATCTTCACGTCCTCCACTGAAAGGTTGCCAGATGTCCTGGTGTCATCATTCCCAATAGGTGGATATCTTCACGTCCTCCACTGAAAGGTTGCCAGATGTCCTGGTAGCATCATTCCCAATAGGTGGATATCTTCATGTCCTCCACTGAAAGGTTGCCAGATGTCCTGGTGTCATCATTCCCAATAGGTGGATATCTTCATGTCCTCCACTGAAAGGTTGCCAGATGTCCTGGTGGCATCATTCCCAATAGGTGGATATCTTCATGTCCTGGACAGAAAGGTTGCCAGATGTCCTGGTGTCATCATTCCCAATAGGTGGATATCTTCACGTCCTCCACTGAAAGGTTGCCAGATGTCCTGGTGTCATCATTCCCAATAGGTGGATATCTTCACGTCCTCCACTGAAAGGTTGCCAGATGTCCTGGTGGCATCATTCCCAATAGGTGGATATCTTCATGTCCTCCACTGAAAGGTTGCCAGATGTCCTGGTGTCATCATTCCCAATAGGTGGATATCTTCATGTCCTCCACTGAAAGGTTGCCAGATGTCCTGGTGGCATCATTCCCAATAGGTGGATATCTTCATGTCCTGGACAGAAAGGTTGCCAGATGTCCTGGTGTCATCATTCCCAATAGGTGGATATCTTCACGTCCTCCACTGAAAGGTTGCCAGATGTCCTGGTGTCATCATTCCCAATAGGTGGATATCTTCACGTCCTCCACTGAAAGGTTGCCAGATGTCCTGGTGGCATCATTCCCAATAGGTGGATATCTTCATGTCCTCCACTGAAAGGTTGCCAGATGTCCTGGTGTCATCATTCCCAATAGGTGGATATCTTCATGTCCTCCACTGAAAGGTTGCCAGATGTCCTGGTGGCATCATTCCCAATAGGTGGATATCTTCATGTCCTGGACAGAAAGGTTGCCAGATGTCCTGGTGGCATCATTCCCAATAGGTGGATATCTTCATGTCCTCCACTGAAAGGTTGCCAGATGTCCTGGTGGCATCATTCCCAATAGGTGGATATCTTCATGTCCTCCACTGAAAGGTTGCCAGATGTCCTGGTGGCATCATTCCCAATAGGTGGATATCTTCATGTCCTGGACAGAAAGGTTGCCAGATGTCCTGGTGTCATCATTCCCAATAGGTGGATATCTTCACGTCCTCCACTGAAAGGTTGCCAGATGTCCTGGTGTCATCATTCCCAATAGGTGGATATCTTCACGTCCTCCACTGAAAGGTTGCCAGATGTCCTGGTGGCATCATTCCCAATAGGTGGATATCTTCATGTCCTCCACTGAAAGGTTGCCAGATGTCCTGGTGTCATCATTCCCAATAGGTGGATATCTTCACGTCCTCCACTGAAAGGTTGCCAGATGTCCTGGTGTCTTAGTTCCCAATAGGTGGATATCTTCATGTCCTCCACTGAAAGGTTGCCAGATGTCCTGGTGGCATCATTCCCAATAGGTGGATATCTTCATGTCCTCCACTGAAAGGTTGCCAGATGTCCTGGTGGCATCATTCCCAATAGGTGGATATCTTCATGTCCTGGACAGAAAGGTTGCCAGATGTCCTGGTGTCATCATTCCCAATAGGTGGATATCTTCACGTCCTCCACTGAAAGGTTGCCAGATGTCCTGGTGTCATCATTCCCAATAGGTGGATATCTTCACGTCCTCCACTGAAAGGTTGCCAGATGTCCTGGTGGCATCATTCCCAATAGGTGGATATCTTCATGTCCTCCACTGAAAGGTTGCCAGATGTCCTGGTGTCATCATTCCCAATAGGTGGATATCTTCATGTCCTCCACTGAAAGGTTGCCAGATGTCCTGGTGGCATCATTCCCAATAGGTGGATATCTTCATGTCCTGGACAGAAAGGTTGCCAGATGTCCTGGTGTCATCATTCCCAATAGGTGGATATCTTCACGTCCTCCACTGAAAGGTTGCCAGATGTCCTGGTGTCATCATTCCCAATAGGTGGATATCTTCACGTCCTCCACTGAAAGGTTGCCAGATGTCCTGGTGGCATCATTCCCAATAGGTGGATATCTTCATGTCCTCCACTGAAAGGTTGCCAGATGTCCTGGTGTCATCATTCCCAATAGGTGGATATCTTCATGTCCTCCACTGAAAGGTTGCCAGATGTCCTGGTGGCATCATTCCCAATAGGTGGATATCTTCATGTCCTGGACAGAAAGGTTGCCAGATGTCCTGGTGGCATCATTCCCAATAGGTGGATATCTTCATGTCCTCCACTGAAAGGTTGCCAGATGTCCTGGTGGCATCATTCCCAATAGGTGGATATCTTCATGTCCTCCACTGAAAGGTTGCCAGATGTCCTGGTGGCATCATTCCCAATAGGTGGATATCTTCATGTCCTGGACAGAAAGGTTGCCAGATGTCCTGGTGTCATCATTCCCAATAGGTGGATATCTTCACGTCCTCCACTGAAAGGTTGCCAGATGTCCTGGTGTCATCATTCCCAATAGGTGGATATCTTCACGTCCTCCACTGAAAGGTTGCCAGATGTCCTGGTGGCATCATTCCCAATAGGTGGATATCTTCATGTCCTCCACTGAAAGGTTGCCAGATGTCCTGGTGTCATCATTCCCAATAGGTGGATATCTTCATGTCCTCCACTGAAAGGTTGCCAGATGTCCTGGTGGCATCATTCCCAATAGGTGGATATCTTCATGTCCTGGACAGAAAGGTTGCCAGATGTCCTGGTGTCATCATTCCCAATAGGTGGATATCTTCACGTCCTCCACTGAAAGGTTGCCAGATGTCCTGGTGTCATCATTCCCAATAGGTGGATATCTTCACGTCCTCCACTGAAAGGTTGCCAGATGTCCTGGTGGCATCATTCCCAATAGGTGGATATCTTCACGTCCTCCACGGAAAGGTTGCCAGATGTCCTGGTGGCATCATTCCCAATAGGTGGATATCTTCACGTCCTCCACTGAAAGGTTGCCAGATGTCCTAGTGGCATCATTCCCAATAGGTGGATATCTTCATGTCCTCCACTGAAAGGTTGCCAGATGTCCTGGTGTCATCATTCCCAATAGGTGGATATCTTCACGTCCTCCACTGAAAGGTTGCCAGATGTCCTGGTGGCATCCTTCCCAATAGGTGGATATCTTCATGTCCTCCACTGAAAGGTTGCCAGATGTCCTGGTGTCATCATTCCCAATAGGTGGATATCTTCATGTCCTCCACTGAAAGGTTGCCAGATGTCCTGGTGTCATCATTCCCAATAGGTGGATATCTTCACGTCCTCCACTGAAAGGTTGCCAGATGTCCTGGTGGCATCATTCCCAATAGGTGGATATCTTCACGTCCTCCACTGAAAGGTTGCCAGATGTCCTGTTGTCATCATTCCCAATAGGTGGATATCTTCACGTCCTCCACTGAAAGGTTGCCAGATGTCCTGTTGTCATCATTCCCAATAGGTGGATATCTTCACGTCCTCCACTGAAAGGTTGCCAGATGTCCTGGTGGCATCATTCCCAATAGGTGGATATCTTCATGTCCTCCACTGAAAGGTTGCCAGATGTCCTGGTGTCATCATTCCCAATAGGTGGATATTTTCACGTCCTCCACTGAAAGGTTGCCAGATGTCCTGGTGGCATCATTCCCAATAGGTGGATATCTTCACGTCCTCCACTGAAAGGTTGCCAGATGTCCTAGTGGCATCATTCCCAATAGGTGGATATCTTCACGTCCTCCACTGAAAGGTTGCCAGATGTCCTGGTGTCATCATTCCCAATAGGTGGATATCTTCACGTCCTCCACTGAAAGGTTGCCAGATGTCCTGGTGTCATCATTCCCAATAGGTGGATATCTTCACGTCCTCCACTGAAAGGTTGCCAGATGTCCTGGTGGCATCATTCCCAATAGGTGGATATCTTCACGTCCTCCACTGAAAGGTTGCCAGATGTCCTGGTGGCATCATTCCCAATAGGTGGATATCTTCACGTCCTCCACTGAAAGGTTGCCAGATGTCCTAGTGGCATCATTCCCAATAGGTGGATATCTTCACGTCCTCCACTGAAAGGTTGCCAGATGTCCTGGTGTCATCATTCCCAATAGGTGGATATCTTCACGTCCTCCACTGAAAGGTTGCCAGATGTCCTGGTGGCATCATTCCCAATAGGTGGATATCTTCACGTCCTCCACTGAAAGGTTGCCAGATGTCCTGGTGGCATCATTCCCAATAGGTGGATATCTTCACGTCCTCCACTGAAAGGTTGCCAGATGTCCTGGTGTCATCATTCCCAATAGGTGGATATCTTCACGTCCTCCACTGAAAGGTTGCCAGATGTCCTGGTGGCATCATTCCCAATAGGTGGATATCTTCACGTCCTCCACTGAAAGGTTGCCAGATGTCCTGGTGGCATCATTCCCAATAGGTGGATATCTTCACGTCCTCCACTGAAAGGTTGCCAGATGTCCTGGTGTCATCATTCCCAATAGGTGGATATCTTCACGTCCTCCACTGAAAGGTTGCCAGATGTCCTGGTGTCATCATTCCCAATAGGTGGATATCTTCACGTCCTCCACTGAAAGGTTGCCAGATGTCCTGGTGTCATCATTCCCAATAGGTGGATATCTTCACGTCCTCCACTGAAAGGTTGCCAGATGTCCTGGTGTCATCATTCCCAATAGGTGGATATCTTCACGTCCTCCACTGAAAGGTTGCCAGATGTCCTGGTGTCATCATTCCCAATAGGTGGATATCTTCACGTCCTCCACTGAAAGGTTGCCAGATGTCCTGGTGGCATCATTCCCAATAGGTGGATATCTTCACGTCCTCCACTGAAAGGTTGCCAGATGTCCTGGTGTCATCATTCCCAATAGGTGGATATCTTCACGTCCTCCACTGAAAGGTTGCCAGATGTCCTGGTGTCATCATTCCCAATAGGTGGATATCTTCATGTCCTCCACTGAAAGGTTGCCAGATGTCCTGGTGTCATCATTCCCAATAGGTGGATATCTTCACGTCCTCCACTGAAAGGTTGCCAGTTTTTCTCCCAAGAAGCAGCCGTGTGTCCAGCAACAACTGCTCAGTCAAGACAGTCAAGTTCCCCCAAACCCAAGATCTTGTTATTTCCCTGGAGAGGTCAGTTAGTTAGTTGTGCTGCGGAGCCACTACATGGATTATTATCCACATTGTCAACCTTTTTTTGTGGACTTATCAATGGTCTGCAGAGAACTGGGACAAGTGGACAATTACCAAGAGGACTTTAGTTGGATGCACGGTTCTGTAAGTTCTCTGTGGCTTCCAAGCGTTTATCCCTTGCCCGCTGCATGCATGCTGCTCCCGGTATGTCAGGTACATAACTTTGGGGGACGTCTTTATTGCATAACTGGAAGGGGTGGACTGCATCAGGTTGTGGGTTTAAGTCTTTAGTGGAGGAGTTGTTATTTTGGTGGTGGCTTGGATGGATGGGAGGGGTAAACATGTGTTATGTGGGATTCATTTGTGTTCTATCAAAAAAGTCTAGTTGTGTTGTGGCGAAAGGACAAATGTCCTTTGTTTATTTATTGTTGATTAGTTCCCAGCTGAATATCAGATTCTACCTTTGACTCCTCCACTAGCATTGTGTCAACAACACCCGGAGACCGTGTGTGTCTTTGTTACAATATTTAAACCTTCTCTGGCTCACCTGCACCGGCGATGTGACTTGAAGGTTTTATTACTTAATCGCAGAGTAATAAATGTTACAGCTAAACGGTTTAGCTTTATCATATCTTGCTGATTGTATTGTACTCCATGTTGTGGATTCCCAGAGCCCCAGAAAGGTCTGCAGGATCTTCTCAAGTGTTTTCTATTGGGGATCCAGTACTCTGGAATGTTTAACCAGTAACAATGGGAGATGCAACCTCAGTAGAAGCATTTAAATCCGCTTTAAAACTCATCAGACATCTGATTTAGACCAGTTGACTTGCCTCGTCTCCTTTTTGCCTCCCTCTCCTGCATGGATTGGTGTCCATGTAATACCAGGAGAGATACCAGTCTGGAAAAGACGACAGCTGTTCCAAATCATGACCAGGGGTGGATCATTGTTTTATGCTCCATGTCTGCGTTGTTGACGTGTCTTCATGGAAGAAGATCCTGAATGACTATCTCCTGGCTTTCCAAGGAACTGGACCCTCACATTGTCATGAATATAATCATTTGATAATCATGTTTGTTTGACGTCCACTGCCGGCGGTCACTCAGGAAGGGTCCCCACATTTCAAGGTTTGTTCTTCTCCCCAGCTCAGGCTTTTGGAGTTTGTCTTTGCCCGGATGTGGGTTTAGATCAGGGGATGTCGGCAACAACCTTAGATTAGATTAGAATGAAATAAAATAATGCACGGTGACATGGGCCTAAAAAGGAACATAGTTATGGTGGTAGACCACTAATCAGGAAATGGAAACAGGTGTGTAACGCTCAGTGCTCCTAGCAACAGTAAAGGAAACCAAGAGAGGCTTAGGAGCACGGACAAGATCAATCCTTCACACACCAAACAGACATGATCCGTTGTGACAGATTAGGAATGGAACTACCTTCATTGGTGTTTAAAGTCATTTGTTCACTTGCTCATCACTCCAACTTCTTTACGGCGGCTCCTTTCCAAGGGTGAGAGCAAGGCTCAAGAACTTTGTCTTAAACTTGGGGGGCGGCATGAGCGATTACTGTCGATCCGATCAAGTCTGCCCATCAGGATCTGGACTGCGTGACGCTACCTGCACTCCCATCTCGTCAGGGCGGACCGCCTGCATCTGTTCTGGACCCTGTTACCTCTTCACGGACGGTCTGGATTGCCTGCTGTTGCGACCCAGACTCGCCGCCACCGAGGTCGGCTCCCAAGGGCAACATTTTCCGTACCCATGGAGACGGTACAGATTAGCCGCTACTGGCGTCTTATTAGACCTTATATATAAAACAACTGGTGGCTTCTTTGTTTTTTAGTTTGTTTTTCACTCTTTGAAATGTGTTTTGTGTTAGTGCCACATCTGGTGTTTCGGGGGCTGGCTGTGTAGCGGGGAACCAACTGTTCTCATCACCACATTGGGGATTGGATGGGTCAGATGTGACCAATTATAAGGGGACACACTTCCAGGGGGAAGGTTGTTGTGGAAAAAAGTCTGAGATTTACCTGAGAACTACTGCTTTCTCGACTCATCGTCTGCGCTCCCTCAAGTGTTTCAATAAAAATGTGTTTTGTAGCTACTTGGATGTGTTGGCGACATCTCACCAGCTTCTAGAACTTTCATTTGCATGCTGGTTTTTGTGAACATGTTTTGGAATAAAAAGTTTTCTTTACAATAACAAGAAAAGAACAACTTTTCACATGCCTGAAAAATGTAAAAAACTACAATCATTTGGTTTTCTGGTAGACTATTAGTTGTTGAGTGACCAATGTTGCCAACATTGACTCTGATAGTCATTTAATGTGATATGCAGTCTAGCTCCTGTCACAGTACACCATTGGTGTTGTATTAGTTATTAGTTATTGTATTAGTTATTAGTGACCGATGTTGCCAACATTGACTCTGATAGTCATTTAATGTGATATGCAGTCTAGCTCCTGTCACAGTACACCATTGGTGTTGTATTAGTTATTAGTTATTGTATTAGTTATTAGTGACCGATGTTGCCAACATTGACTCTGATAGTCATTTAATGTGATATGCAGTCTAGCTCCTATCACAGTACACCATTGGTGTTGTATTAGTTATTAGTTATTGTATTAGTTATTAGTGACCGATGTTGCCAACATTGACTCTGATAGTCATTTAATGTGGTATGCAGTCTAGCTCCTATCACAGTACACCATTGGTGTTGTGATCTGTAGCCCGGATCATGTTTTGACTTCCTCAGTTCTGTTTTCTGCACCACTTGGTTTGTGATCTTCAGTTAGCATGGGTGCTTATTGGTTTCACCTGCCTCTGGTTAGAGTTTGGCATGCTCACCTGCTGCCAAGCACTAATCAGAAAGTCATTTAGTCCTGCCTTTTCTGGTCAATCGGTCCGGCTTCCTAGTTTGCTACACGCAACAGTTAACAACGGTATTTTGATTCCTTTTGTATGCTAGCTCCCACGCTAGCCCCCTTAGCTTCGCCTCCCATGCTATGAGCACACTTTTGTTTCTTCCTTCGTGATTTATTGTTAAAATAAATAATATCCTACCTTTACGCATTCCCAAGGCTGTGAACATTCTCCAGACCGACCAGGCAGGGAATCCTCTGCAGCCGACCTCGACCGGGAACAGCCATGCCTGCCATCCTTTTCCCCTGCAGTCATTCAAAAGGTCCTAGTATTGGGCACTTTTCCTTTCAATGGCTTGGTCGTACCCTTCTTCCCGTGGGACTGTGGGTTCTATGAGAATGATCTTCTTTGCCTCTTCAGACCACAGCACCACATCCGGCCTCATGGTTGTCTGGACAACCTGGGGGAACTGCAGCCTTCCTCCCAGGTTTACCTTCATGTCCCAAGAACAGGCCATTTGCTGTAGGCTCCTCCTTGATGTTGCTGTGGTTGGTAGCTTTCCTCCTATCAAAAACTGGATTGTTCTTGTTCTCCCTTGTGGTTGCCGTTTTTTGCATCCCTGCAGCTCCAGGGTGTTAGTCAGTGTCATGAGCACCTTGTCATGATATCATCTGTATCTCCCTTGGGTGAGTGCTGTTTTACACCCTGACAGGATGTGCACCATGGTACCCTTCTGGCCGCAAAGCTTGCATAGTGAATCCTCTTTCATGTGCACCATGGTACCCTTCTGGCCGCAAAGCTTGCATAGTGAATCCTCTTTCATGTGCACCATGGTACCCTTCTGTCTGCAAAGCTTGCATAGTGAATCCTCTTTCATGTGCACCATGGTACCCTTCTGTCCGCAAAGCTTGCATAGTGAATCCTCTTTCATGACCAACCTGTGCAAGTTTGTTGGAGTCGCGAGTGTGTCGTACACTCATCTCAGCAAGAAAGATGTGGAATGGTTCCAGCTTCCATAGATCTGCCCACGTGATCTTTATTTTAGGGAGGTCCCATTCGGTCCAGGCTCCCTGGGGCGCTAGTTCCACTGCCCTTGATTTTTGACCTTCCTCTTCCAGGTTTTGTACTTCCTCCTGGATCATAGCTCTTCTTTCCCTGGGTTCTGCTTTACTTCACTGTTGGACAGGAGAAGTTCCAAGACCTTGTCTTCCTGTGCATGGCGTTCCTATGATGTCACGTAGCCTCAACTCTCCACGCCTTCTACACATGTCATAGGAACCTCATACTCTGTCAACAGCCACAGGAGTCTTGGTAACAGTTCATGTTGGTAGAGCCATCTTTTAAATTTACCAGGGAGCCAAGATTTGTCAATCCTCCTCTGCCACTCCTCTGTCTTCTTCTCTGTACTGGTGATGTTGTTCCTGTCGGTAAGTGAGCTGTCAAATCACTTTCCGAGGCACTTTATAGGGTTCTCCTCAATTGATGGAATCACTTCTGCTTGCACTTGCAGCTTGAATCTGTTTGTCAGTTTGCCTTTCTGGATCTCCATGCTCCTTGATTTTTTTTGGGCTTAAACTTCATTCTGGACCATGTTGCCATGTGGTCCAGAACTGTTTGCACCCATCTGGCCTCCTCATGAGTTGTGGTTGTCACGGTGAGATCGTTCATGTATCCTCTTATTGGGGGTTGTTGAATACCTGATTCCATTGCCGGTCATCTGGCTTCTTTCCCAGCAGCTGTTATGAGGAGGTTCCTACTCGTGACGGCGGGAGGGATTGCTCCGGAGGAAATAACCACATCGATCCAGACAACAGTCAGGTTGCCTTTGCGTGCTTTGGCCTCCCGGATCATCTGACTGAGAACTCCGGTGTGTTCCAGGTATCCAGAGAAGCCTGGAATTCCACCTTTCTGGATAGAGGGGTCAACATATCCGTTCTCCCTCATGTATTAGGTCATCCTTTTTGCCAGCACAGAAAAGAAGATTTTGCCTTCTACATTTAGAAGTGGTATTGTACGGAATTGATTTAAGGTTGAGGAGCCCTCTGCCTTCTTCCGGCATGATGGAATGGTGCCCTTTTTCCAGATCCTCCGGAACAGCATCCAAAGTCTCCGAAGGGGCATCGGACATTTCTTATATACCTTATAGGGTATACCACTGGGGCCGGGGGCAGATCCTGTTCTGGCCTTTTGCACCAGCTCTTGGATTTCCTTCTCGGATAGTTCGCTGATGTTGAGTTCCTAAATTGCAGATGTTATGGTTGGCACCCAGGGCCTGGTTTTTACATGTGTCATGGTGGGTTTTCCTTAAGAACGCCTCCAGATCTTCCATAGAGCTGGTCAGCATTCCAGATTTTGCGTTACCCAGTAGTTTCCTGGTGAATCTGAAAGAGGTTTTGGTGAAGTGTGCTCTTCTGTTCTCCCTCTCCTTCCTCCTCTTCTGAATAATTCCTGCTCTACAGTGTCTGAAAAGACCTTCCTGGAGTTGCCTTGTCAGATCCTTGATGCCTTCCTTTTCCTCGACAGTGGTAACTTTGAACTATTTGTTTAGAGTTTTGATTTCCTTCCTTAGGTGATGGATTCCTCTTTCTCTTCTGCTTGGCTGATGCGCCATTTTGGTGTTAAGCTTCTTGTCCTCCATCCCAAACGGCTCCTTTGCCAGATTGTACGTTATTGTAGTGAACGTATTGACTTTCTGTTCAGCTGTTCCTGCTAGTTGTACTTTGTCGAGGTCTTCCATTCTTTGGTGTCACTCATCTTGGGCCACTCTACTTGTTCCCTCTCAGGGTGGGTTTGGCTCTCTGAAGAGGTATGGGGGGTGGGTCCTGCCTGAGGTCTGGAGGTGAGACAGGTACTGAGAGATCTCCAGTGCTGTGGGGAACTTCCGTCCTGGAGCTCTCTGGCGTCTCACCAGGAGCTACTAATATGTTTCCATAAACTGATAAAAACTAAACAAAAATGTTTATGGAAAGACAGTAAAGTGTTGAAGATTGTTGCATGAATATCCAAATAAGAACTATTTTGTGTTTGTGTTCATAGGATTTTTAGGACGCCAGACATGATCCGAGATGTTTGTGTGTTTCAGAAGATGTATGTTTATATTCATGCTTATGTTTAGATTACAAAATCAGACTCATTTAGTGCATGTCTAATTATGTGCTCAAATAATAACAGAAGATTTCATATAATAAATGATGACCCAATGACACAAGATGATGTTGTATTAGTAATAGTTATCATCATCATAATAATCATGTTTGTTTTCACCTAATGATCGCCACACTTTGTCCATATTCATTACCAAAGTCGAATACGAAAATATGACAATACAATTTCGAAAAATTTGCTTTGAAGAACAAAAATGATTGCAGATTTTTAATTTGAGAAAGTTAAAAGCTTTTCTCTGGAAAACACAAAGGCTGCTTGTAACCATGGCAACGGGACCCGCTGTGGTCAAGCAGTGAACTAGTTAGTTTTCAATCCAACTAACTTTTGCAAATGAAAGAGTGAAGACACTCGTTGGATTATTTTGTGCTTTGCAGATTTCACTTGCTCTTATTTCCAAAATATCTAATTGTATGAAAATACAAACACATAAAGTCATAAAGTCAATAATAACTTGGAGGCCATTTTTCTTAGAAGGTTTATTCATTTTATATTTCATGTGACATTTATTTGATGAGTATAATAAAACACATTTGTTGTTCTTTTAGCAAAATATTGTTTGCCATCAAAACAACTGACTTGCTAAAACTGGAGAAGCATTTTGTCCTTTGTTAGTCTAGTCAAACACATTTTATTCATCTATATTTATACTCCAACATTATTTCTATTTTATTGCCTTTCAATTAGAACTGCATGTTATTAAAATTGTTTATGAAAAGAAGTTAAAATGCTGTTAATCAGTTGTCTTTCTGCAGTGAACACGTTAGAGTCCTGCTTATACATGACGCAGCTGCGTGTGTGTGTGTGTGTGTGTGTGTGTGTGTGTGTGTGTGTGTGTGTGTGTGTGTGTGTGTGCGTGTGTGTGTGTGTGCGTGCGTGCGTGCGTGCGTGCGTGCGTGCGTGCGTGCGTGCGTGCGTGCGTGTGTGTGTGTGTGTGTGTGATATTGCCATAAAAGGTGTAAATTTACAAGGAGTAATTAAAGGCACTTGCACAAAGCATGTTATTGTTGAAGATAACATCCATCATGGGCAGCAGGACGTAAAACCCTTGGAGACCCTGGAGACCCTGGAGACCCTGGAGACCCTGGAGACCCTGGAGACTCGGGAGACCCTGGAGACCCAGGAGACCCAGGAGACCCGGGAGACCCAGGAGAGTCCTCAGTCTTCTCCTTGCATCCTGGAGAAGAGATTCAGGTCTGAGCTAATCCTAATAGCAATAATCATGTTGCAGAAAAAGAAGAAGAAGTGAGCTAAAAATGTCTCACTTTGCTTGTAAAGGTTGAATCCACTTCCTGTGGTTCTGCTGCAGGAAGACAAAATGTTCATTAAAAAAAAGTGTGAGATTGAAGCTGACGAGCAGAAGAAAATGAAAAGGTTAATTAGATTATTATCTGCATGTGATTTTTGTCTTTTCTTTCCTTTTTGGACACACTTTATTTTTTGTTCTTGCAACACTTTGTCCAACTTTGACTTTTATTATACGAAAAACATGATTTTATTGTATGTATACCATACCTGTATGTATACCTGTATGTGTACCTCTATGTATACCTGTATGTATACCTGTATGTATACTTGTATGTATACTTGTATGTGTACCTCTATGTATACCTGTATGTATACCTGTAAATGTACCTCTATGTATACCTGTATGTATACCTGTATGTATACCTGTATGTATACTTGTATGTATACCTGTATGTATACCTGTATGTATACCTGTATGTGTACCTCTATGTATACTTGTATGTGTACCTCTATGTATACTTGTATGTATACCTGTATGTAAAGTATAGTTGTATTATACATACAACTATACTTTACATTTATTAGTACCCTGTTTTACTAATAAAAGTTTATAGATGTATGTATAGATGTATGTATAGATGTATGTATAGATGTATGTATATATGTTTGTATAGATGTAATGATAGATGTATAGATGTATGTGTAGATGTATGTATGTATGTCAAGCTACGTATATAAGAGTCAATGTTGTCCACCAAATGAATTGAGCGCCATCCAGTTATCTATTGTGTAATTAGCCCAGCCGACTAATGAGATGTAAATGAGATAAATCCTCACACAGCGATGACATTGATAAATGTTTATTGATCATTGATCATCGATCCAGCAGCTGCAGATTTACTAATCAGATTATTAACGAGGTCTTCCTGTCGTTGAAATGTTTGAACTTGAAATTAAAAAATCCTTACAGATTAAACCAGGATGAATTAGAGATAAGATCAAATAAATTATTCCAAATGAGAATAAAACAGCATGAGATAACAAGAAATAGACTTAATCAAATGATAATAAGGTAAGATCAAATAAGATTCTATCAAAGGATAACAAGGTAAAATAATTATTATCATTAGCAAATGATAATAATTTAAGTTAAAATAAGATTTTATTAACTGATGTTGAGGAAAGATAAAAATAAGACTATCAAATGATAATAAGGTAAGATAAAATAAGATTGTATCAAATGATATTAAGGTAAGATAAAATGAGATTTTAGTAACTAATAATAAGGTAAGCTGAAATAAGACTATCAAATGATAATAATTGAAGATAAAATAAGATTTTATCAAATGATAATAATAAGGTAAGATAAAATTCTCTATAGAGACAGGTATTATGTTTTTGCCAGTCAAAGATCCTCTATAGAGAAAGACATTATGTTTATGCCAGTCAAAGATCCTTTATGGAGATGGTGTGGCGCAGTGGTAGAGTGGCCGTGCGCAACCTGAGGGTTCCTGCTTCAATCCCCACCTAGTACCAACCTCGTCACGTCCGTTGTGTCCTGAGCAAGACACTTCACCCTTGCTCCTGATGGGTGCTGGTTGGCGCCTTGCATGGCAGCTCCCTCCATCAGTGTGTGAATGTGTGTGTGAATGTGGAAGTAGTGTCAAAGCGCTTTGAGTACCTTGAAGGTAGAAAAGCGCTATACAAGTACAACCCATTTATTTATTTATAGAAACAAGGATGACGTTTCCGCCAGTCAAAGGTCCTCTATAGAGAAAAACATGATGTGTCTGCCAGTCAAAGATCCTCTATAGCGACAGGTATTATGTTTTGCCTGTCAAAGATCCTCTAAAGAAACAAAGATGACGTTTCTGGCAGTCAAAGATCCTCTATAGCGACAGGTATTATGTTTTTCCTGTCAAAGATCCTCTAAAGAAACAAAGATGACGTTTCTGCCAGTCAAAGATCCTCTAAAGAAACAAAGATGACGTTTCTGCCAGTCAAAGGTCGTCTATAGAGACACGGATGATGTTTCTGCCAGTCAAAGATAATCTAGAGAGACAAGGATGATGTTTCTGCCAGTCAAAGATCCTCTATAGAGACAAGGATGATGTTTCTGCCAGTCAAAGATCCTCTATAGAGACAAGCATGATGTTTCTGCCAGTCAAAGATCCTCTATAGAGACAAGGATGATGTTTCTACCAGTCAAAGATCCTCTACAGAGAGAAGGATGATGTTTCTGCCAGTCAAAGATCCTCTACAGGGACAAGGATGATGTTTCTGCCAGGCAAAGATCCTCTATAGAGAAAGCATGATGTTTCTGCCAGGCAAAGATCCTCTACAGAGACAAGGATGATGTTTCTGCCAGACAAAGATCCTCTATAGAGACAAGCATGATGTTTCTGCCAGTCAAAGATCCTCTATAGAGAGAAGGATGATGTTTCTGCCAGTCAAAGATCCTCTATAGAGACAAGCATGATGTTTCTGCCAGACAAAGATCCTCTAGAGAGAAAAGCACAATGTTTCTGCCAGTCAAAGATCCTCTACAGAGACAAGGATGATGTTTCTGCCAGTCAAAGATCCTCTACAGGGACAAGGATGATGATTCTGCCAGGCAAAGATCCTCTATAGAGAAAAGCATGATGTTTCTGCCAGGCAAAGATCCTCTATAGAGACAAGGATGATGTTTCTGCCAGACAAAGATCCTCTATAGAGACAAGCATGATGTTTCTGCCAGTCAAAGATCCTCTATAGAGAGAAGGATGATGTTTCTGCCAGTCAAAGATCCTCTATAGAGAGAAGGATGATGTTTCTGCCAGTCAAAGATCCTCTATAGAGAGACAAGCATGATGTTTCTGCCAGTCAAAGATCCTCTATAGAGACAAGGATGATGTTTCTGCCAGTCAAAGATCCTCTATAGAGAGAAGGATGATGTTTCTGCCAGTCAAAGATCCTCTATAGAGACAAGGATGATGTTTCTGCCAGTCAAAGATCCTCTATAGAGAGAAGGATGATGTTTCTGCCAGTCAAAGATTCTCTATAGAGAGAAGGATGATGTTTCTGCCAGTCAAAGATCCTCTATAGAGACAAGGATGATGTTTCTGCCAGGCAAAGATCCTCTATAGAGACAAGGATGATGTTTCTGCCAGTCAAAGATCCTCTATAGAGAGAAGGATGATGTTTCTGCCAGTCAAAGATCCTCAATATGACAGGAACTTCCCTCTTACGTTTTGACACTGTACTAATATTTGTACTGCATGTTGTGCTTGTACTTTCCAGTGTGTGTTTCCCAGCTGTGAAAGTATTCACTTGTGTTAACTTATTCATGTATTCATGTTGCTGAAGAGTATTCATGTATTCATGTTGCTGAAGAGTATTCATGTATTCATGTTGCTGAAGAGTATTCATGTATTCATGTTGCTGAAGAGTATTCATGTATTCATGTTGCTGAAGAGTATTCATGTATTCATGTTGCTGAAGAGTATTCATGTATTCATGTTGCTGAAGAGTATTCATGTATTCATGTTGCTGAAGAGTATTCATGTATTCACGTGGGCGGACATGTTGGTCCTCAGGCTTCTATCGACTGCAGAGGTTCTGCTCGGCTGCCTGGTTATTGATGTGCTGCTTATGTTGGCGCACATGATCAGACCTCTTCTTCTCATCTTCATGTGTTCATCAAAGTACTCAACTTTGACTAACTTACTGTTACATAACTATGTTTAATGTTATGTCATCACTGCACTTAAGTGTAATGTAAATGTTATGTCATCACTGCACTTAAGTGTAATGTAAATATTATGTCATCACTGCACTTAAGTGTAATGTAAATGTTGTGTTATCACTGCACTTAAGTGTAATGTAAATGTTATGTCATCACTGCACTTAAGTGTAATGTAAATGTTATGTCATCACTGCACTTAAGTGTAATGTAAATGTTATGTCATCACTGCACTTAAGTGTAATGTAAATATTATGTCATCACTGCACTTAAGTGTAATGTAAATGTTGTGTTATCACTGCACTTAAGTGTAATGTAAATGTTGTGTTATCCCTACACTTAAGTGTAATGTAAATGTTATGTCATCACTGCACTTAAGTGTACTGTAAATGTTGTGTTATCCCTACACTTAAGTGTAATGTAAATGTTATGTTATCACTGCACTTAAGTGTAATGTAAATGTTATGTTATCACTGCACTTAAGTGTAATGTAAATGTTGTGTTATCCCTACACTTAAGTGTAATGTAAATGTTATGTTATCACTGCACTTAAGTGTAATGTAAATGTTATGTTATCCCTACACTTAAGTGTAATGTAAATGTTGTGTTATCACTGCACTTAAGTGTAATGTAAATGTTATGTTATCACTGCACTTAAGTGTAATGTAAATGTTGTGTTATCCCTACACTTAAGTGTAATGTAAATGTTATGTTATCACTGCACTTAAGTGTAATGTAAATGTTATGTTATCACTGCACTTAAGTGTAATGTAAATGTTATGTTATCCCTACACTTAAGTGTAATGTAAATGTTATGTTATCACTGCACTTAAGTGTAATGTAAATGTTATGTTATCACTGCACTTAAGTGTAATGTAAATATTATGTTATCCCTGCACTTAAGTGTAATGTAAATGTTATGTTATCACTGCACTTAAGTGTAATGTAAATATTATGTTATCACTGCACTTAAGTGTAATGTAAATGTTATGTTATCACTGCACTTAAGTGTAATGTAAATATTATGTTATCCCTGCACTTAAGTGTAATGTAAATGTTATGTTATCCCTGCACTTAAGTGTAATGTAAATATTATGTTATCACTGCACTTAAGTGTAATGTAAATGTTATGTTATCCCTGCACTTAAGTGTAATGTAAATGTTATGTTATCACTGCACTTAAGTGTAATGTAAATATTATGTTATCACTGCACTTAAGTGTAATGTAAATATTATGTTATCACTGCACTTAAGTGTAATGTAAATGTTATGTTATCCCTGCACTTAAGTGTAATGTAAATATTATGTTATCACTGCACTTAAGTGTAATGTAAATGTTATGTTATCCCTGCACTTAAGTGTAATGTAAATATTATGTTATCACTGCACTTAAGTGTAATGTAAATGTTATGTTATCCCTGCACTTAAGTGTAATGTAAATATTATGTTATCACTGCACTTAAGTGTAATGTAAATATTATATTATCCCTGCACTTAAGTGTAATGTGAAGAGGCACGTGAAGCCCCACCCACCTCTAGAAGGACGCGCACAGCAGGTGTTTGCTGCAGTCATGTTGTCTCCTCTCAGGTTAAATAATATAATTTTCCTTTCTTGTGGGTAAAAGAAGCTGATATTTCTACAAGGTAGACTTTCTGTTGTCCACTTCTGCTAGCGTGTAGTTTGTCAGAAACAAGTGAAATGTGGACAAGTTCCTGCTCTACGGCTCGGCCCCAGGGTCAACAATGAAGGCCATTAAAAAATTGTATGGCTTGTTTGTTTATGGTTTGTTTTTTAGTAGTGTTAGTAGTAGTAGTGTTTATTTTATTGATTTATTTGTATTTATCGTGTGTTTATTTTATTGATTTATATGTATTTGTTGTGTGTTCATTTTATTGATTTATTTGTATTTATTGTATGTTTATTGTACTGATTTTTTTTTTATTGTGTGTTTAGTTTAGTGATTTATTTTTGTTGTTGTGTTTATTATATTGATTTATTTGTATTTATTGTCTGTTTCTTTTATTGATTTGTATGTATTTATAGTATGTTTATTTTATTGATTTATTTGTATTTATCGTGTGTTTATTTTATTGATTTGTATGTATCTGTTGTGTGTTCATTTTATTGATTTATTTGTATTTATTGTATGTTTATTGTGTTGATTTATTTTTATTTATTGTGTGTTTAGTTTAGTGATTTATTTGTTTTTGTTGTGTTTATTATATTGATTTATTTGTATTTATTGTCTGTTTCTTTTATTGATTTATATGTATTTATAGTATGTTTATTTCATTGATTTATTTGTATTTATTGTGTGTTTATTTTATTGATTTATATGTATTTATTCTTTATTTATTTTATTGATGTAATTGTATTTGTTCTGTATTTTTTTTATTGATTTAATTGTATTTGTTGTGTTTATTTTGTTGATGTATTTGTATTTATTGTGTATTTATTTTATTGATTTAATCGAACATTTTTTTTATTTTCTTGATTTGTTTGTAATTATTTTGTGTTTATATCATTTATTTAATTGTATTTTGTTGATGAATTTGTTTGTATTGTTTGTTTATTTTATTAATTTAATTGTATTTGTTTTGTTTATTTTGTGGATGTATTTGTATTTATTGTGAGTTTATTTTATTGATTTAATTCTATTTGTTGTGTTTATTTTGCGGATTAATTTTTATTTATTGTGAGTTTATTTTATTGATTTAATTGTATTTGTTGTGTTTATTTTATTGATTCATTTATATTTATTGTGTGTTTATTTTATTAAGAGTATTCTGTTTTTGTAAATCAAATAATCTTCAGTGGATCAGTTTGAATGATTGGATGGAGAGCAGGAAAAGGAAGAATACGTGACAAAGAAGGTGAGTCAGACAAGATGCAAGTGGAACAAACATTTCAACAAAGGGGTTCTAGGAACTATCACTTTCAGTCTTTTATGCCACTTTCCCGATAAATCAATAATGCCATCATTACTGATAAATCAATAATGCCATCATTACTGATAAATCAATAATGCCATCATTACTGATAAATCAATAATGCCATCATTACTGATAAATCAATAATGCCATCATTACTGATAAATCAATAATGCCATCATTACTGATAAATCAATAATGCCATCATTACTGATAAATCAATAATGCCATCATTACTGATAAATCAATAATGCCATCATTACTGATAAATCAATAATGCCATCATTACTGATAAATCAATAATGCCATCATTACTGATAAATCAATAATGCCATCATTACTGATAAATCAATAATGCCATCATTAGCGATGGAACTTGAACTAAAGAGTGTGAATTTGATTCTGGTCTTCCTTGTGATTTGTTTGATTTGAAGCAATCAAAAAAGTGGGTTATCGGTGTAAATGAATGGATGAACACAATGAATAGTTGAATAGTGGAATTGTAGAATAGTTGAATAATTGGATAGTAGATAGTTGATTAGCCGATTAGTGGCCAACAATATGAATGAAATCAAATGTAAACAATCCATCCTAATTATAAGAATAAACTTCAACTTCACTGATAACTTTTTAAATGTACTTTCAGTCATCTTGAACATTTAGTAAACATCAGTGAAATGATGTCCTTGAAACATTAGATTTTCTGTCAACATTGTCCTCAGTCCAAAGAAGCAAAGAAGCACTTCTTTCCTTTGCTTTTCTCAGCAGTTGTGTCTTCTGAGTCCACACAGGAGCTGTCTTCCTTCCTCTTAGCAGCATGTCAACAAGCTGACTGACTCAACTTCAAACATTGGCAGCAGGTGAACAGGTGTGCAGGTGAGCAGGTGAACAGGTGAGCAGGTGAACTCAATCAAGCCAGTCTGGTGGAAGCAGGTGGAGATGTTCAGCCCTCAGCTCTCACTGTTGCCCCTTCAGGCCTGGAGTGTGCTCTGCAACTCACTGCTCTTTGTGCTGCTAAATATTTGCACTTGACTATATATATATATATATATATATATATATATATATATATATATATATAAATATATTTGGAAGTATTGGAAAAGTCTTGTTGGAATGCAAAATGCAAATAAAGATGTGTTTCCTACATGAGGTCAATGAAGTGATTCATGCGTGCGTGGTTGCATTCACTCCTTCATGTGTCCAGGAACATATTCATGACTTCTATTCATGAGTTATTTGCTGCTAAGCAGCGTGTCGACTTCCTCTGATTGCTGCAATTATCTGCTGGCTGACTTCTGCTCATCAACAACGCTGCTCTAATCCACACAGCTGGAGAGAGAGAGAGAGAGAGAGAGAGGATCTCATGATGACATCACAAGATGACATCACATGATGACATCACAGGATGACACAAATAGGAAGTGGGAGACTTTTGCAACACAACATGTTTTTTATTCAAAATGTTAAATATTACAATATTTATCTTTAAAATGTGAAACATGTTGAGTGAAGACAACAACAGTCTTTAATTTGACTTGTTTTACTTTACTTTCTTTAGTTTTACTTTGACTTGTTTGACTTTACTTTCTTTAGTTTTACTTTGACTTGTTTTACTTTACTTTCTTTAGTTTTACTTTGTTTTACTTTTACATGTTTTACCTTACTTTCTTTAGTTTTATTTTGTTTTACTTTGACTTGTTTTACTTTACTTTCTTTAGTTTTACTTTGACTTGTTTTACTTTACTTTCTTTAGTTTTATTTTGTTTTACTTTGACATGTTTTACTTTACTTTCTTTAGTTTTACTTTGACTTGTTTTACTTTACTTTCTTTAGTTTTATTTTGTTTTACTTTGACACGTTTTACTTTACTTTCTTTAGTTTTACTTTGACTTGTTTTACTTTACTTTCTTTAGTTTTACTTTGTTTTACTTTTACATGTTTTACCTTACTTTCTTTAGTTTTATTTTGTTTTACTTTGACTTGTTTTACTTTACTTTCTTTAGTTTTACTTTGACTTGTTTTACTTTACTTTCTTTAGTTTTATTTTGTTTTACTTTGACATGTTTTACTTTACTTTCTTTAGTTTTACTTTGACTTGTTTTACTTTACTTTCTTTAGTTTTATTTTGTTTTACTTTGACACGTTTTACTTTACTTTCTTTAGTTTTACTTTGACTTGTTTTACTTTACTTTCTTTAGTTTTATTTTGTTTTACTTTGACATGTTTTACTTTACTTTCTTTAGTTTTACTTTGACTTGTTTTACTTTACTTTCTTTAGTTTTACTTTGTTTTACTTTGACTTGTTTTACTTTACTTTCTTTAGTTTTACTTTGTTTTACTTGACTTTATTTTTACTTTGCTTTGTTTTCCTTTACTTTTTTTTACTTTACTGTGTTTATTGTGTATGTTTTAATTGACTTAGTTTTACTTCACTGTTTTGCTGTATTTAGTTGTAATTTATTTATTTTTGCTCGACTTTGTTTTCCTTGACAAATCACTCTACTCTCTCCAAAGAATGATTCATCCTCAAACTGGACTGAAAAGTTTCACAGAGATTGTTTGATGCTAACTATGCAATTAGCTTCTGTGCAAACAAAACAATCGTAGGATTTTGGAGATAAAGGGAAGGTGGTCGGTTGTTTACATTGAAGTAAGGCTCCAGGTTAGGTTCTTTGAGCAGAGGAGTATTCCAACACTTTTTTGAATGCTAGGGCAAGGGTGCCAGAGGAAAGTGAAAAGTTGATCATATTTAGCACTGATGGTCCTAATATTACAAAGAGTTCCTTGATGTGGAGTGAAGTGAATTATATTTATATAGCGCTTTTCTCTAGTGACTCAAAGCGCTTTACATAGTGAAAGCCAATATCTAAGTTCCATTTAAAGCAGTGTGGGTGGCACTGGCAGCAGGTGGGTCAAGTGTCTTGCCCAAGGACACAACGGCAATGACTGGGATGGTGGAAGCAGGAATCAAACCTGCAACCCTCAAGTTGCTGGCACGGCCGCTCTACCAACCGAGCTATACTGCCCCGCATGTTTACTTGACCCAGGAAGTGGATCAAGTAAACATGTTTGTTTTCTCAAATTTACACGACACAGGAGTTCCTCGAATTGTATTTCTTTAAAAAGAGAAAGATGGTTTTGGAGGTATCCATCCATCCATCCATCCATTTTCTACCGCTTATTCCCTTTCGGGGTCGCGGGGGGCGCTGGCGCCTATCTCAGCTACAATCGGGCGGAAGGCGGGGTACACCCTGGACAAGTGGCCACCTCATGGCAGGGCCAACACAGATAGACAACATTCACACACTAGGGACCATTTAGTGTTGCCAATCAACCTATCTTTGGAGGTGGGAGGGGCCTAGGTGCATGTCTTGGGAGGTGGGAGGGGCCTATCCCCAGCTGCATGTCTTTGGAGGTGGGAGGGGCCTATCCCCAGGTGCATGTCTTTAGAGGTGGGAGGGGCCTATCCCCAGGTGCATGTCTTTGGAGGTGGGAGGGGCCTAGGTGCATGTCTTGGGAGGTGGGAGGGGCTTATCCCCAGCTGCATGTCTTTGGAGGTGGGAGGGGCCTATCCCCAGGTGCATGTCTTTAGAGGTGGGAGGGGCCTATCCCCAGGTGCATGTCTTTGGAGGTGGGAGGGGCCTATCCCCAGGTGCATGTCTTTGGCGGTGGGAGGGGCCTATCCCCAGGTGCATGTCTTTGGTGGTGGGAGGGGCCTATCCCCAGGTGCATGTCTTTGGTGGTGGGAGGGGCCTATCCCCAGGTGCATGTCTTTGGTGCTATTGTACTTATATTTGTACTGAGTTAGTAGAAGGCAGTACAATAAAGGTTTGAAGGAGTAAAAAGTGTGAAATGATAATGAATGATCATTTGTTTACTTGCCTTGGTGTTTGTGTCTTGTGGGTACTATCAGTACTGTGTTTGTTTGTACTTGGTGTTTGTGTCTTGTGGTTACTATCAGTACTGTGTTTGTTTGTACTTGGTGTTTGTGTCTTGTGGGTACTATCAGTACTGTGTTTGTACTTGTGTTTGTGTCTTGTGGGTACTATCAGTACTGTGTTTGTTTGTACTTGGTGTTTGTGTCTTGTGGGTACTATCAGTTCTGTGTTTGTACTTGTGTTTGTGTCTTGTGGGTACTATCAGTACTGTGTTTGTTTGTACTTGGTGTTTGTGTCTTGTGGTTACTATCAGTACTGTGTTTGTTTGTACTTGGTGTTTGTGTCTTGTGGGTACTATCAGTACTGTGTTTGTTTGTACTTGGTGTTTGTGTCTTGTGGGTACTATCAGTACTGTGTTTGTACTTGTGTTTGTGTCTTGTGGGTACTATCAGTACTGTGTTTGTTTGTACTAGGTGTTTGTGTCTTGTGGGTACTATCAGTACTGTGTTTGTTTGTACTTGTGTTTGTGTCTTGTGGTTACTATCAGTACTGTTTTGTTTGTACTTGGTGTTTGTGTCTTGTGGTTACTATCAGTACTGTGTTTGTTTGTACTTGGTGTTTGTGTCTTGTGGTTACTATCAGTACTGTGCTTGTTTGTACTTGTGTTTGTGTCTTGTGGTTACTATCAGTACTGTGCTTGTTTGTACTTGTGTTTGTGTCTTGTGGTTACTATCAGTACTGTGTTTGTTTGTACTTGGTGTTTGTGTCTTGTGGTTACTATCAGTACTGTGCTTGTTTGTACTTGTGTTTGTGTCTTGTGGTTACTATCAGTACTGTGTTTGTTTGTACTTGGTGTTTGTGTCTTGTGGGTACTATCAGTACTGTGTTTGTTTGTACTTGGTGTTTGTGTCTTGTGGGTACTATCAGTACTGTGCTTGTTTGTACTTGTGTTTGTGTCTTGTGGGTACTATCAGTACTGTGTTTGTTTGTACTTGGTGTTTGTGTCTTGTGGGTACTATCAGTACTGTGTTTGTTTGTACTTGGTGTTTGTGTCTTGTGGGTACTATCAGTACTGTGTTTGTTTGTACTTGTGTTTGTGTCTTGTGGGTACTATCAGTACTGTGTTTGTTTGTACTTGGTGTTTGTGTCTTGTGGGTACTATCAGTACTGTGTTTGTTTGTACTTGGTGTTTGTGTCTTGTGGGTACTATCAGTACTGTGTTTGTTTGTACTTGGTGTTTGTGTCTTGTGGGTACTATCAGTTCTGTGTTTGTACTTGTGTTTGTGTCTTGTGGGTACTATCAGTACTGTGTTTGTTTGTACTTGTGTTTGTGTCTTGTGGGTACTATCAGTACTGTGTTTGTTTGTACTTGGTGTTTGTGTCTTGTGGGTACTATCAGTACTGTGTTTGTTTGTACTTGGTGTTTGTGTCTTGTGGGTACTATCAGTACTGTGTTTGTTTGTACTTGTGAGAAAGTGGGAGTATAAGTAGACTAATGATAGCAGCTTGTGTTGTGTTGTGTTGTGTTGTGTTGTGTTGTGTTGTGTTGTGTGCTCCCTGAGATCAAGTCTTGCTCGCCATCAAATATGTATTAGGCCCCTCCCCCTCGCCGGGGAAGACAAAACCAGGCAAGATTGAAATCTACTTTTTCTTCAGTGAAAAGCATCTTTTTTTCTTCTCACTTTCACTTTCACTTTGTCTGCTGCGCTGCATTAATTAAGACGCTGCCAGCTGTAATTTTCTGGGGAAGTCAATTTGTGCAGAAGGAAAGGTTACGGAGACCTTTTCACTGTCACAATTTACTGCAGCCAAGGAATGTTAATGCCGCTAATGAAGACCCACGCCACACAAAGTACACACAAAGTACACACAAAGTACACACTGGGAGAGGTACTCCCGCCACGGACATCATGTCCGCCATCTTTGACGCCAACAACAATGTTGGTCATGTTTATATATTCTCAACATTACTCAACTTAGCTCGTCTGCTTTCCATCCCATGCAGTACTAGTACACACGTAACCAGTACTAAAGTACACACTTGGAGAAAGGAAAAGTCTGCGCTGCCATTCAGAAGTCATTTATCCAATATAACTATCACATCTAGAAGTCATTTATCCAATATAACTATCACATCTAGAAGTCATTTATCCAATATAACTATCACATCTAGAAGTCATTTATCCAATATAACTATCACATCTAGAAGTCATTTATCCAATATAACTATCACATCTAGAAGTCATTTATCCAATATAACTATCACATCTAGAAGTCATTTATCCAATATAACTATCACATCTAGAAGTCATTTATCCAATATAGCTATCACATCTAGAAGTCATTTATCCAATATAACTATCACATCTAGAAGTCATTTATCCAATATAACTATCACATCTAGAAGTCATTTATCCAATATAACTATCACATCTAGAAGTCATTTATCCAATATAACTATCACATCTAGAAGTCATTTATCCAATATAACTATCACATCTAGAAGTCATTTATCCAATATAACTATCACATCTAGAAGTCATTTATCCAATATAACTATCACATCTAGAAGTCATTTATCCAATATAACTATCACATCTAGAAGTCATTTATCCAATATAACTATCACATCTAGAAGTCATTTATCCAATATAACTATCACATCTAGAAGTCATTTATCCAATATAACTATCACATCTAGAAGTCATTTATCCAATATAACTATCACATCTAGAAGTCATTTATCCAATATAACTATCACATCTAGAAGTCATTTATCCAATATAACTATCACATCTAGAAGTCATTTATCCAATATAACTATCACATCTAGAAGTCATTTATCCAATATAACTATCACATCTAGAAGTCATTTATCCAATATAACTATCACATCTAGAAGTCATTTATCCAATATAACTATCACATCTAGAAGTCATTTATCCAATATAACTATCACATCTAGAAGTCATTTATCCAATATAACTATCACATCTTCACACAGAACTGACATTCACAAGTCCATCCATCCATCCATTATATACATATATACTACTTCATTCATTCATTCATTTAGTAGAAGATGTTTCTAAACACAATAATGGCCTGTTTGTCTTTATTGTTAATATTCTCTTCAACATTAATCCACAAATTAAAGTAAATAAGAATCACACAAAAAGTTATTTTGGTTCACCGTTCAATTGTATTGTTTTATTTTAGTAGCTCTTTTCTTTGCTCGCATTCAAAGAAAGTCCTGCTGAAATGTGAACTTGTGGACTAGAAAGTAAAGACACGTTTCTCCACAAAGTGTTGAAGACATTTTATTACATCTCCTGAAGTCCAATCTGGTCTTTTTCAACACAACACAACATCATGTTCAACACAACATCATGTTCAACACAACACAACATCATGTTCAACACAACATCATGTTCAACACAACATCATGTTCAACACAACATCATGTTCAACACAACACAACATCATGTTCAACACAACACAACATCATGTTCAACACAACACAACATCATGTTCAACACAACATCATGTTCAACACAACACAACATCATGTTCAACACAACACAACATCATGTTCAACACAACATCATGTTCAACACAACACAACATCATGTTCAACACAACACAACATCATGTTCAACACAACATCATGTTCAACACAACACAACATCATGTTCAACACAACATCATGTTCAACACAACATCATGTTCAACACAACACAACATCATGTTCAACACAACATCATGTTCAACACAACACAACATCATGTTCAACACAACATCATGTTCAACACAACATCATGTTCAACACAACACAACATCATGTTCAACACAACACAACATCATGTTCAACACAACATCATGTTCAACACAACACAACATCATGTTCAACACAACATCATGTTCAACACAACATCATGTTCAACACAACACAACATCATGTTCAACACAACACAACATCATGTTCAACACAACACAACATCATAATAATAATAATAATAATAATGGATGTAGCTGAGATAGGCGCCAGCGCCCCCCGCGACCCCGAAAGGGAATAAGCGGTAGAAAAAGGATGGATGGATAGATTTATATCGTGCTTTCCTATTGTTAGACACTCAAAGTGGTGACAGAGAAGTGAGAAGCCATCATTCATTCACACAATGGTGGTGGTAAGCTACATTCATTCACACGATGGTGGTGGTAAGCTACATTCATTCACACAATGGTGGTGGTAAGCTACATTCATTCACACGATGGTGGTGGTAAGCTACATTCATTCACACGATGGTGGTGGTAAGCTACATTCATTCACACGATGGTGGTGGTAAGCTACATTCATTCACACAATGGTGGTGGTAAGCTACATTCATTCACACAATGGTGGTGGTAAGCTACATTCATTCACACGATGGTGGTGGTAAGCTACATTCATTCACACAATGGTGGTGGTAAGCTACATTCATCCACACAATGGTGGTGGTAAGCTACATTCATTCACACAATGGTGGTGGTAAGCTACATTCATTCACACGATGGTGGTGGTAAGCTACATTCATCCACACAATGGTGGTGGTAAGCTAAATTCATCCACACAATGGTGGTGGTAAGCTACATTCATCCACACAATGGTGGTGGTAAGCTACATTCATTCACACAATGGTGGTGGTAAGCTACATTCATTCACACGATGGTGGTGGTAAGCTACATTCATTCACACAATGGTGGTGGTAAGCTACATTCATTCACACGATGGTGGTGGTAAGCTACATTCATTCACACGATGGTGGTGGTAAGCTACATTCATTCACACGATGGTGGTGGTAAGCTACATTCATTCACACAATGGTGGTGGTAAGCTACATTCATTCACACAATGGTGGTGGTAAGCTACATTCATTCACACGATGGTGGTGGTAAGCTACATTCATTCACACAATGGTGGTGGTAAGCTACATTCATTCACACAATGGTGGTGGTAAGCTACATTCATTCACACAATGGTGGTGGTAAGCTACATTCATCCACACAATGGTGGTGGTAAGCTACATTCATTCACACAATGGTGGTGGTAAGCTACATTCATTCACACAATGGTGGTGGTAAGCTACATTCATTCACACGATGGTGGTGGTAAGCTACATTCATTCACACGATGGTGGTGGTAAGCTACATTCATTCACACAATGGTGGTGGTAAGCTACATTCATTCACACAATGGTGGTGGTAAGCTACATTCATTCACACGATGGTGGTGCTAAGCTACATTCATTCACACAATGGTGGTGGTAAGCTACATTCATTCACACGATGGTGGTGGTAAGCTACATTCATTCACACAATGGTGGTGGTAAGCTACATTCATTCACACAATGGTGGTGGTAAGCTACATTCATTCACACAATGGTGGTGGTAAGCTACATTCATCCACACAATGGTGGTGGTAAGCTACATTCATTCACACAATGGTGGTGGTAAGCTACATTCATTCACACAATGGTGGTGGTAAGCTACATTCATTCACACGATGGTGGTGGTAAGCTACATTCATTCACACAATGGTGGTGGTAAGCTACATTCATTCACACGATGGTGGTGGTAAGCTACATTCATTCACACGATGGTGGTGGTAAGCTACATTCATTCACACAATGGTGGCCGTAAGCTACATTCATTCACACAATGGTGGTGGTAAGCTACATTCATTCACACAATGGTGGTGCTAAGCTACATTCATTCACACAATGGTGGTGGTAAGCTACATTCATTCACACGATGGTGGTGGTAAGCTACATTCATTCACACAATGGTGGTGGTAAGCTACATTCATTCACACGATGGTGGTGGTAAGCTACATTCATTCACACAATGGTGGTGGTAAGCTACATTCATTCACACGATGGTGGTGGTAAGCTACATTCATTCACACAATGGTGGTGTTAAGCTACATTCATTCACACAATGGTGGTGGTAAGCTACATTCATTCACACAGATGGTGGTGGTAAGCTACATTCATTCAGACAATGGTGGTGGTAAGCTACATTCATTCACACGATGGTGGTGGTAAGCTACATTCATTCACACAATGGTGGTGGTAAGCTACATTCATTCACACGATGGTGGTGGTAAGCTACATTCATTCACACAATGGTGGTGGTAAGCTACATTCATTCACACAATGGTGGTGGTAAGCTACATTCATTCACACAATGGTGGTGGTAAGCTACATTCATTCACACAATGGTGGTGGTAAGCTACATTCATTCACACAATGGTGGTGGTAAGCTACATTCATCCACACAATGGTGGTGGTAAGCTACATTCATTCACACAGATGGTGGTGGTAAGCTACATTCATCCACACAATGGTGGTGGTAAGCTACATTCATCCACACAATGGTGGTGGTAAGCTACATTCATCCACACAATGGTGGTGGTAAGCTACATTCATCCACACAATGGTGGTGGTAAGCTACATTCATTCACACGATGGTGGTGCTAAGCTACATTCATTCACACGATGGTGGTGGTAAGCTACATTCATTCACACAATGGTGGTGGTAAGCTACATTCATTCACATGATGGTGGTGGTAAGCTACATTCATTCACACAATGGTGGTGGTAAGCTACATTCATCCACACAATGGTGGTGGTAAGCTACATTCATCCACACGATGGTGGTGGTAAGCTACATTCATCCACACAATGGTGGTGGTAAGCTACATTCATCCACACAATGGTCAATGGTGGTGGTAAGCTACATTCATTCACACGATGGTGGTGGTAAGCTACATTCATTCACACAATGGTGGTGGTAAGCTACATTCATTCACACGATGGTGGTGGTAAGCTACATTCATTCACACGATGGTGGTGGTAAGCTACATTCATTCACACAATGGTGGCCGTAAGCTACATTCATTCACACGATGGTGGTGGTAGCTACATTCATTCACACAATGGTGTTGGTAAGCTACATTCATTCACACAATGGTGGTGGTAAGCTACATTCATTCACACGATGGTGGTGGTAAGCTACATTCATTCACACAATGGTGGCCGTAAGCTACATTCATTCACACGATGGTGGTGGTAAGCTACATTCATTCACACAATGGTGGTGGTAAGCTACATTCATTCACACAATGGTGGTGGTAAGCTACATTCATTCACACGATGGTGGTGGTAAGCTACATTCATTCACACAATGGTGGTTGTAAGCTACATTCATTCACACAATGGTGGTGGTAAGCTACATTCATTCACACAATGGTGGTGGTAAGCTACATTCATCCACACAATGGTGGTGGTAAGCTACATTCATTCACACGATGGTGGTGCTAAGCTACATTCATTCACACGATGGTGGTGGTAAGCTACATTCATTCACACAATGGTGGTGGTAAGCTACATTCATTCACACAATGGTGGTGGTAAGCTACATTCATTCACACAATGGTTGTTGTAAGCTACATTCATCCACACAATGGTGGTGGTAAGCTACATTCATCCACACAATGGTGGTGGTAAGCTACATTCATTCACACAATGGTGGTGGTAAGCTACATTCATTCACACGATGGTGGTGGTAAGCTACATTCATTCACACAATGGTGGTGGTAAGCTACATTCATTCACACAATGGTGGTGGTAAGCTACATTCATTCACACGATGGTGGTGGTAAGCTACATTCATTCACACAATGGTGGTGGTAAGCTACATTCATTCACACAATGGTGGTGGTAAGCTACATTCATTCACACAATGGTGGTGGTAAGCTACATTCATCCACACAATGGTGGTGGTAAGCTACATTCATTCACACGATGGTGGTGCTAAGCTACATTCATTCACACGATGGTGGTGGTAAGCTACATTCATTCACACAATGGTGGTGGTAAGCTACATTCATTCACACGATGGTGGTGGTAAGCTACATTCATTCACACAATGGTGGTGGTAAGCTACATTCATCCACACAATGGTGGTGGTAAGCTACATTCATCCACACAATGGTGGTGGTAAGCTACATTCATTCACACAATGGTGGTGGTAAGCTACATTCATTCACACGATGGTGGTGCTAAGCTACATTCATCCACACAATGGTGGTGGTAAGCTACATTCATTCACACAATGGTGGTGGTAAGCTACATTCATTCACACAATGGTGGTGGTAAGCTACATTCATTCACACAATGGTGGTGGTAAGCTACATTCATTCACACACATGGTGGTGGTAAGCTACATTCATTCACACGATGGTGGTGCTAAGCTACATTCATTCACACAATGGTGGTGGTAAGCTACATCTGTAGCCACAGCTGCCCTGGGGTAGACTGACAGAAGCGTGGCTGCCAGTTTGCACCTACGGCCCCTCCCCCCTCCGACCACCACCTGTCATTCATTCATCATTCATTCACCAGTGTGAGCGGCACCGGGGGCAAAGGTGAAGTGTCCTGCCCAAGGACACAAGGGCAGGCATTTGGATGTCAAGAGGTGGGAAACCAACCTGCAACCCTCAGTTTTCTGCCTCGGCCGCTCTACCCACTATGCCATGCCCACTATGCCATGCCCACTATGCCATGCCCACTATACCATGCCCACTATGCCATGCCCACTATGCCATGCCCACTACGCCATGCCCACTATGCCATGCCCACTATACCATGCCCACTATGCCATGCCCACTATGCCATGCCCACTATACCATGCCCACTATGCCATGCCCACTATGCCATGCCCACTATACCATGCCCACTATGCCATGCCCACTATGCCATGCCCACTATGCCATGCCCACTACGCCATGCCCACTATGCCATGCCCACTATGCCATGCCCACTATGCCATGCCCACTATACCATGCCCACTATGCCATGCCCACTATGCCATGCCCACTATGCCATGCCGCCCCTGAACACAACATGTGCGGCTGCTTCTGTGCTGTGAGACCCCGACATGCAGAGAGGGAGGGCCAAGTGCAGGCTGGAAGTCAATTCATTAGGTACAACACCCACGGGGGATGCTGTGTGTGTGTGTGTGTGTGTGTGTGTGTGTGTGTGTGTGTGTGTGTGTGTGTGTGTGTGTGTGTGTGTGTGTGTGTGTGTGTGTGTGTGTGTGTGTGTGTGACTTGTATTTGACTTGTCCTGCAGGACTGGAGAAGCTGCTTGATATTCCTCTCTTGGCTCGGACAATTTATTCTACATGATAATGAAGAAATTGTCACACACTTTACACCTTGTCTCCTCTTGACACTCATACTTATCTCCCGCTCTGTGTGTGTGTGTGTGTGTGTGTGTGTGTGTGTGTGTGTGTGTGTGTGTGTGCGTGTATGCGCGTGTGTGTGTGTGTGTGTGTGTGTGTGTGTGTGTGTGTGTGTGTGTTGCGTAGCATTAGAAAGACAAGCCTTCTGGCAGGAAGCTGCTGTCATGTCGCGGCCTCACACTCTAACAATGTCATGTCTGATTGATACATGTGCTGCCATATTGAAAATGTGTGTGTGTGTGTGTGTGTGTGTGTGTGCGTGTGTGTGTGTGTGTGTGTGTTGGGCGTCAGTGTGACCACAGCAAGACTAAGTATCTTCTCCAGCCTGTCAATAATATGTGATGGAGGTGTGACATGTCAATAATATGTGATGGAGGTGTGACATGTCAATAATATGTGATGGAGGTGTGACATGCGACACAAACACTTGATAGAAGATGAAGACGATGTCACTTCCACTGCCGTCCTGCAGGTGGCACTGATGCTCACTCACACATTGTCTGCTAAAAGCAGCTTGAAGTTGTCACTCAGCAAGTCAATGCTGCCATCAAATGTGTGGCAGACACCTCCAGGCTCTCTGCCCCTCTCTCCACCCCCAAGGAGGGACACTTATTGGGGCCACTGCTGACCTTTTGGTGCTTGGAGCTTTTTTCAACCTTGGAAGTAGAGTCTTGCATCTTGTCATTTACCTCGTCTTTTTAGACCACAAGAAGGAGATTATGTCCTATTAATACACACACACACACACACACACACACACACAGACACACACACACATACACACACACACACACACACACACACTCTCCACCACAACAATGTTTACCATGTTGGCGTGCAGGTGAGAGGCTTTTCATTCCAAATACAAGAGAAGAAGGCAAAACAAACAAGGAGCACTAGAAACAGAACTAAAACAAACAAGGAGCACTAGAAACAGAACTAAAACAAACAAGGAGCACTAGAAACAGAACTAAAACAAACAACAAGGAGCACTAGAAACAGAACTAAAACAAACAAGGAGCACTAGAAACAGAACTAAAACAAACAACAAGGAGCACTAGAAACAGAACTAAAACAAACAAGAAGCACTAGAAACAGAACTAAAACAAACAAGGAGCACTAGAAACAGAACTAAAACAAACAGGAAGGAGCACTAGAAACAGAACTAAAACAAACAAGGAGCACTAGAAACAGAACTAAAACAAACAAGGAGCACTAGAAACAGAACTAAAACAAACAACAAGGAGCACTAGAAACAGAACTAAAACAAACAAGGAGCACTAGAAACAGAACTAAAACAAACAAGGAGCACTAGAAACAGAACTAAAACAAACAGCGAGGAGCACTAGAAACAGAACTAAAACAAACAGCGAGGAGCACTAGAAACAGAACTAAAACAAACAGCGAGGAGCACTAGAAACAGAACTAAAACAAACAAGGAGCACTAGAAACAGAACTAAAACAAACAAGGAGCACTAGAAACAGAACTAAAACAAAAAACAAGGAGCACTAGAAACAGAACTAAAACAAACAAGAAGCACTAGAAACAGAACTAAAACAAACAAGGAGCACTAGAAACAGAACTAAAACAAACAAGGAGCACTAGAAACAGAACTAAAACAAACAACAAGGAGCACTAGAAACAGAACTAAAACAAACAAGAAGCACTAGAAACAGAACTAAAACAAACAAGGAGCACTAGAAACAGAACTAAAACAAACAGCAAGGAGCACTAGAAACAGAACTAAAACAAACAGCAAGGAGCACTAGAAACAGAACTAAAACAAACAACAAGGAGCACTAGAAACAGAACTAAAACAAACAAGGAGCACTAGAAACAGAACTAAAACAAACAAGAAGCACTAGAAACAGAACTAAAACAAACAAGGAGCACTAGAAACAGAACTAAAACAAACAAGGAGCACTAGAAACAGAACTAAAACAAACAACAAGGAGCACTAGAAACAGAACTAAAACAAACAACAAGGAGCACTGGAAACAGAACTAAAACAAACAGGAAGGAGCACTAGAAACAGAACTAAAACAAACAAGGAGCACTAGAAACAGAACTAAAACAAACAGGAAGGAGCACTAGAAACAGAACTAAAACAAACAAGGAGCACTAGAAACAGAACTAAAACAAACAATAAGGAGCACTAGAAACAGAACTAAAACAAACAAGAAGCACTAGAAACAGAACTAAAACAAACAAGGAACACTAGAAACAGAACCAAAACAAACAAGGAGCACTAGAAACAGAACTAAAACAAACAAGGAGCACTAGAAACAGAACTAAAACAAACAGTAAGGAGCACTAGAAACAGAACTAAAACAAACAAGGAGCACTAGAAACAGAACTAAAACAAACAAGGAGCACTAGAAACAGAACTAAAACAAACAACAAGGAGCACTAGAAACAGAACTAAAACAAACAAGAAGCACTAGAAACAGAACTAAAACAAACAAGGAGCACTAGAAACAGAACTAAAACAAACAAGGAGCACTAGAAACAGAACTAAAACAAACAACAAGGAGCACTAAAAACAGAACTAAAACAAACAAGAAGCACTAGAAACAGAACTAAAACAAACAAGGAGCACTAGAAACAGAACTAAAACAAACAGCAAGGAGCACTAGAAACAGAACTAAAACAAACAGCAAGGAGCACTAGAAACAGAACTAAAACAAACAACAAGGAGCACTAGAAACAGAACTAAAACAAACAAGGAGCACTAGAAACAGAACTAAAACAAACAACAAGCACTAGAAACAGAAATAAAACAAACAAGGAGCACTAGAAACAGAACTAAAAATAACAGCAAGGAGCACTAGAAACAGAACTAAAACAAACAGCAAGGAGCACTAGAAACAGAACTAAAACAAACAACAAGGAGCACTAGAAACAGAACTAAAACAAACAAGGAGCACTAGAAACAGAACTAAAACAAACAGCAAGGAGCACTAGAAACAGAACTAAAACAAACAGGAAGGAGCACTAGAAACAGAACTAAAACAAACAGGAAGGAGCACTAGAAACAGAACTAAAACAAACAGCAAGGAGCACTAGAAACAGAACTAAAACAAACAACAAGGAGCACTGGAAACAGAACTAAAACAAACAGGAAGGAGCACTAGAAACAGAACTAAAACAAACAGGAAGGAGCACTAGAAACAGAACTAAAACAAACAGGAAGGAGCACTAGAAACAGAACTAAAACAAACAGGAAGGAGCACTAGAAACAGAACTAAAACAAACAAGGAGCACTAGAAACAGAACTAAAACAAACAAGGAGCACTAGAAACAGAACTATAACAAACAGCAAGGAGCACTAGAAACAGAACTAAAACAAACAAGGAATACTAGAAACAGAACTAAAACAAACAGGAAGGAGCACTAGAAACAGAACTAAAACAAACAGGAAGGAGCACTAGAAACAGAACTAAAACAAACAGGAAGGAGCACTAGAAACATAACTAAAACAAACAGGAAGGAGCACTAGAAACAGAACTAAAACAAACAGCAAGGAGCACTAGAAACAGAACTAAAACAAACAACAAGGAGCACTAGAAACAGAACTAAAACAAACAGGAAGGAGAACTAGAAACAGACCTAAAACAAACAGGAAGGAGCACTAGAAACAGAACTAAAACAAACAGGAAGGAGCACTAGAAACAGAACTAAAACAAACAGGAAGGAGCACTAGAAACAGAACTAAAACAAACAAGGAGCACTAGAAACAGAACTAAAACAAACAGGAAGGAGCACTAGAAACAGAACTAAAACAAACAGCAAGGAGCACTAGAAACAGAACTAAAACAAACAGGAAGGAGCACTAGAAACAGAACTAAAACAAACAGGAAGGAGCACTGGAAACAGAACTAAAACAAACAGCAAGGAGCACTAGAAACAGAACTAAAACAAACAACAAGGAGCACTAGAAACAGAACTAAAACAAACAGGAAGGAGAACTAGAAACAGACCTAAAACAAACAGGAAGGAGCACTAGAAACAGAACTAAAACAAACAGGAAGGAGCACTAGAAACAGAACTAAAACAAACTGGAAGGAGCACTAGAAACAGAACTAAAACAAACAAGGAGCACTAGAAACAGAACTAAAACAAACAAGGAGCACTAGAAACAGAACTAAAACAAACAGGAAGGAGCACTAGAAACAGAACTAAAACAAACAGGAAGGAGCACTAGAAACAGAACTAAAACAAACAGCAAGGAGCACTAGAAACAGAACTAAAACAAACAACAAGGAGCACTGGAAACAGAACTAAAACAAACAGGAAGGAGCACTAGAAACAGAACTAAAACAAACAGGAAGGAGCACTAGAAACAGAACTAAAACAAACAGGAAGGAGCACTAGAAACAGAACTAAAACAAACAGGAAGGAGCACTAGAAACAGAACTAAAACAAACAGGAAGGAGCACTAGAAACAGAACTAAAACAAACAAGGAGCACTAGAAACAGAACTAAAACAAACAAGGAGCACTAGAAACAGAACTAAAACAAACAAGGAGCACTAGAAACAGAACTAAAACAAACAAGGAGCACTAGAAACAGAACTAGAACAAACAGCAAGGAGCACTAGAAACAGAACTAAAACAAACAAGGAGCACTAGAAACAGAACTAAAACAAACAGGAAGGAGCACTAGAAACAGAACTAAAACAAACAGCAAGGAGCACTAGAAACAGAACTAAAACAAACAGGAAGGAGCACTAGAAACAGAACTAAAACAAACAGGAAGGAGCACTGGAAACAGAACTAAAACAAACAGCAAGGAGCACTAGAAACAGAACTAAAACAAACAACAAGGAGCACTAGAAACAGAACTAAAACAAACAGGAAGGAGAACTAGAAACAGACCTAAAACAAACAGGAAGGAGCACTAGAAACAGAACTAAAACAAACAGGAAGGAGCACTAGAAACAGAACTAAAACAAACTGGAAGGAGCACTAGAAACAGAACTAAAACAAACAAGGAGCACTAGAAACAGAACTAAAACAAACAAGGAGCACTAGAAACAGAACTAAAACAAACAGGAAGGAGCACTAGAAACAGAACTAAAACAAACAGGAAGGAGCACTAGAAACAGAACTAAAACAAACAGCAAGGAGCACTAGAAACAGAACTAAAACAAACAACAAGGAGCACTGGAAACAGAACTAAAACAAACAGGAAGGAGCACTAGAAACAGAACTAAAACAAACAGGAAGGAGCACTAGAAACAGAACTAAAACAAACAGGAAGGAGCACTAGAAACAGAACTAAAACAAACAGGAAGGAGCACTAGAAACAGAACTAAAACAAACAGGAAGGAGCACTAGAAACAGAACTAAAACAAACAAGGAGCACTAGAAACAGAACTAAAACAAACAAGGAGCACTAGAAACAGAACTAAAACAAACAAGGAGCACTAGAAACAGAACTAAAACAAACAAGGAGCACTAGAAACAGAACTAGAACAAACAGCAAGGAGCACTAGAAACAGAACTAAAACAAACAAGAAGCACTAGAAACAGAACTAAAACAAACAAGGAACACTAGAAACAGAACTAAAACAAACAAGGAGCACTAGAAACAGAACTAAAACAAACAAGGAGCACTAGAAACAGAACTAAAACAAACAGCAAGGAGCACTAGAAACAGAACTAAAACAAACAAGGAGCACTAGAAACAGAACTAAAACAAACAAGGAGCACTAGAAACAGAACTAAAACAAACAACAAGGAGCACTAGAAACAGAACTAAAACAAACAAGAAGCACTAGAAACAGAACTAAAACAAACAAGGAGCACTAGAAACAGAACTAAAACAAACAAGGAGCACTAGAAACAGAACTAAAACAAACAACAAGGAGCACTAGAAACAGAACTAAAACAAACAAGAAGCACTAGAAACAGAACTAAAACAAACAAGGAGCACTAGAAACAGAACTAAAACAAACAAGAAGCACTAGAAACAGAACTAAAACAAACAAGGAGCACTAGAAACAGAACTAAAACAAACAGCAAGGAGCACTAGAAACAGAACTAAAACAAACAGCAAGGAGCACTAGAAACAGAACTAAAACAAACAACAAGGAGCACTAGAAACAGAACTAAAACAAACAAGGAGCACTAGAAACAGAACTAAAACAAACAGCAAGGAGCACTAGAAACAGAACTAAAACAAACAGGAAGGAGCACTAGAAACAGAACTAAAACAAACAGGAAGGAGCACTAGAAACAGAACTAAAACAAACAGCAAGGAGCACTAGAAACAGAACTAAAACAAACAACAAGGAGCACTGGAAACAGAACCAAAACAAACAGGAAGGAGCACTAGAAACAGAACTAAAACAAACAGGAAGGAGCACTAGAAACAGAACTAAAACAAACAGGAAGGAGCACTAGAAACAGAACTAAAACAAACAGGAAGGAGCACTAGAAACAGAACTAAAACAAACAGGAAGGAGCACTAGAAACAGAACTAAAACAAACAAGGAGCACTAGAAACAGAACTAAAACAAACAAGGAGCACTAAAAACAGAACTAAAACAAACAAGGAGCACTAGAAACAGAACTAAAACAAACAAGGAGCACTAGAAACAGAACTAGAACAAACAGCAAGGAGCACTAGAAACAGAACTAAAACAAACAAGGAGCACTAGAAACAGAACTAAAACAAACAGGAAGGAGCACTAGAAACAGAACTAAAACAAACAGGAAGGAGCACTAGAAACAGAACTAAAACAAACAGGAAGGAGCACTAGAAACAGAACTAAAACAAACAGGAAGGAGCACTAGAAACAGAACTAAAACAAACAGCAAGGAGCACTAGAAACAGAACTAAAACAAACAACAAGGAGCACTAGAAACAGAACTAAAACAAACAGGAAGGAGAACTAGAAACAGACCTAAAACAAACAGGAAGGAGCACTAGAAACAGAACTAAAACAAACAGGAAGGAGCAATAGAAACAGAACTAAAACAAACAGGAAGGAGCACTAGAAACAGAACTAAAACAAACAAGGAGCACTAGAAACAGAACTAAAACAAACAGGAAGGAGCACTAGAAACAGAACTAAAACAAACAGGAAGGAGCACTAGAAACAGAACTAAAACAAACAGGAAGGAGCACTAGAAACAGAACTAAAACAAACAAGGAGCACTAGAAACAGAACTAAAACAAACAAGGAGCACTAGAAACAGAACTAAAACAAACAAGGAGCACTAGAAACAGAACTAGAACAAACAGCAAGGAGCACTAGAAACAGAACTAAAACAAACAAGGAGCACTAGAAACAGAACTAAAACAAACAGGAAGGAGCACTAGAAACAGAACTAAAACAAACAGGAAGGAGCACTAGAAACAGAACTAAAAAAAAACAGGAAGGAGCACTAGAAACAGAACTAAAACAAACAGGAAGGAGCACTAGAAACAGAACTAAAACAAACAGCAAGGAGCACTAGAAACAGAACTAAAACAAACAACAAGGAGCACTAGAAACAGAACTAAAACAAACAGGAAGGAGAACTAGAAACAGACCTAAAACAAACAGGAAGGAGCACTAGAAACAGAACTAAAACAAACAGGAAGGAGCACTAGAAACAGAACTAAAACAAACAGGAAGGAGCACTAGAAACAGAACTAAAACAAACAAGGAGCACTAGAAACAGAACTAAAACAAACAGGAAGGAGCACTAGAAACAGAACTAAAACAAACAGCAAGGAGCACTAGAAACAGAACTAAAACAAACAGGAAGGAGCACTAGAAACAGAACTAAAACAAACAGGAAGGAGCACTAGAAACAGAACTAAAACAAACAGCAAGGAGCACTAGAAACAGAACTAAAACAAACAACAAGGAGCACTAGAAACAGAACTAAAACAAACAGGAAGGAGCACTAGAAACAGAACTAAAACAAACAGGAAGGAGCACTAGAAACAGAACTAAAACAAACTGGAAGGAGCACTAGAAACAGAACTAAAACAAACAAGGAGCACTAGAAACAGAACTAAAACAAACAAGGAGCACTAGAAACAGAACTAAAACAAACAGGAAGGAGCACTAGAAACAGAACTAAAACAAACAGGAAGGAGCACTAGAAACAGAACTAAAACAAACAGGAAGGAGCACTAGAAACAGAACTAAAACAAACAAGGAGCACTAGAAACAGAACTAAAACAAACAAGGAGCACTAGAAACAGAACTAAAACAAACAAGGAGCACTAGAAACAGAACTAAAACAAACAGGAAGGAGCACTAGAAACAGAACTAAAACAAACAGGAAGGAGCACTAGAAACAGAACTAAAACAAACAGGAAGGAGCACTAGAAACAGAACTAAAACAAACAGTAAGGAGCACTAGAAACAGAACTAAAACAAACAACAAGGAGCACTAGAAACAGAACTAAAACAAACAGGAAGGAGAACTAGAAACAGACCTAAAACAAACAGGAAGGAGCACTAGAAACAGAACTAAAACAAACAGGAAGGAGCACTAGAAACAGAACTAAAACAAACAGGAAGGAGCACTAGAAACAGAACTAAAACAAACAAGGAGCACTAGAAACAGAACTAAAACAAACAGGAAGGAGCACTAGAAACAGAACTAAAACAAACAGCAAGGAGCACTAGAAACAGAACTAAAACAAACAGGAAGGAGCACTAGAAACAGACTAAAACAAACAGGAAGGAGCACTAGAAACAGAACTAAAACAAACAGCAAGGAGCACTAGAAACAGAACTAAAACAAACAACAAGGAGCACTAGAAACAGAACTAAAACAAACAGGAAGGAGAACTAGAAACAGACCTAAAACAAACAGGAAGGAGCACTAGAAACAGAACTAAAACAAACAGGAAGGAGCACTAGAAACAGAACTAAAACAAACTGGAAGGAGCACTAGAAACAGAACTAAAACAAACAAGGAGCACTAGAAACAGAACTAAAACAAACAAGGAGCACTAGAAACAGAACTAAAACAAACAACAAGGAGCACTAGAAACAGAACTAAAACAAACAGGAAGGAGCACTAGAAACAGAACTAAACCAAACAGCAACGTGCTGGAGGAACTAACATTCCTAGTCAACGTGCTGGAGGAACTAACATTCTAGTCAACGTGCTGGAGGAACTAACATTCCTAGTCAACGTACTGGAGGAACTAACATTCCTAGTCAACGTGCTGGAGGAACTAACATTCCTAGTCAACGTGCTGGAGGAACTAACATTCCTAGTCAGCGTGCTGGAGGAACTAACATTCCTAGTCAACGTGCTGGAGGAACTAACATTCCTAGTCAACGTGCTGGAGGAACTAACATTCTAGTCAACGTGTTGGAGGAACTAACATTCCTAGTCAACGTGCTGGAGGAACTAACATTCCTAGTCAACGTGTTGGAGGAACTAACATTCCTAGTCAACGTGCTGGAGGAACTAACATTCCTAGTCAACGTGCTGGAGGAACTAACATTCCTAGTCAACGTGTTGGAGGAACTAACATTCCTAGTCAACGTACTGGAGGAACTAACATTCCTAGTCAACGTGCTGGAGGAACTAACATTCCTAGTCAACGTGCTGGAGGAACTAACATTCCTAGTCAGCGTGCTGGAGGAACTAACATTCCTAGTCAACGTGCTGGAGGAACTAACATTCCTAGTCAACGTGCTGGAGGAACTAACATTCTAGTCAACGTGTTGGAGGAACTAACATTCCTAGTCAACGTGCTGGAGGAACTAACATTCCTAGTCAACGTGTTGGAGGAACTAACATTCCTAGTCAACGTGCTGGAGGAACTAACATTCCTAGTCAACGTGCTGGAGGAACTAACATTCCTAGTCAACGTGTTGGAGGAACTAACATTCCTAGTCAACGTGCTGGAGGAACTAACATTCCTAGTCAACGTGCTGGAGGAACTAACATTCCTAGTCAACGTGCTGGAGGAACTAACATTCCTAGTCAACGTGCTGGAGGAACTAACATTCCTAGTCAACGTGCTGGAGGAACTAACATTCCTAGTCAACGTGCTGGAGGAACTAACATTCCTAGTCAACGTGCTGGAGGAACTAACATTCCTAGTCAACGTGCTGGAGGAACTAACATTCCTAGTCAACGTGCTGGAGGAACTAACATTCCTAGTCAACGTGCTGGAGGAACTAACATTCCTAGTCAACGTGCTGGAGGAACTAACATTCTAGTCAACGTGCTGGAGGAACTAACATTCCTAGTCAACGTGCTGGAGGAACTAACATTCCTAGTCAACGTGTTGGAGGAACTAACATTCCAAGTCAACGTGCTGGAGGAACTAACATTCTAGTCAACGTGCTGGAGGAACTAACATTCCTAGTCAACGTGTTGGAGGAACTAACATTCCAAGTCAACGTGCTGGAGGAACTAACATTCCTAGTCAACGTGCTGGAGGAACTAACATTCCTAGTCAACGTGCTGGAGGAACTAACATTCCTAGTCAACGTGCTGGAGGAACTAACATTCCTAGTCAACGTGCTGGAGGAACTAACATTCCTAGTCAACGTGCTGGAGGAACTAACATTCTAGTCAACGTGCTGGAGGAACTAACATTCCTAGTCAACGTGCTGGAGGAACTAACATTCCTAGTCAACGTGTTGGAGGAACTAACATTCCAAGTCAACGTGCTGGAGGAACTAACATTCTAGTCAACGTGCTGGAGGAACTAACATTCCTAGTCAACGTGCTGGAGGAACTAACATTCTAGTCAACGTGTTGGAGGAACTAACATTCCAAGTCAACGTGCTGGAGGAACTAACATTCTAGTCAACGTGCTGGAGGAACTAACATTCCAAGTCAACGTGCTGGAGGAACTAACATTCCTAGTCAACGTGCTGGAGGAACTAACATTCCTAGTCAACGTGCTGGAGGAACTAACATTCCTAGTCAACGTGCTGGAGGAACTAACATTCCTAGTCAACGTGCTGGAGGAACTAACATTCCTAGTCAACGTGCTGGAGGAACTAACATTCCTAGTCAACGTGTTGGAGGAACTAACATTCCAAGTCAACGTGTTGCAAAACATGAATACAACCATCTGTGCAGATTTTTAATACACATGAAGAAGTCAGGACTGACTACAAGGAGCAGCTTTTCCAAGCCCTAAAGAGGGGCCCGCCCCACTTTTTGTGAAGACTTGCACCAAGGACAAGAATGACTGTCATGTAGTCTGTGATATCAAATATTCTGTAGGTGACTCAGTCATGATGTAAAAGACTGTCATGTAGTCTGTGATAGCAAATATTCTGTAGGTGACTCAGTCATGATGTAAAAGACTGTCATGTAGTCTGTGATAGCAAATATTCTGTAGGTGACTCAGTCATGATGTAAAAGACTGTCATGTAGTCTGTGATAGCAAATATTCTGTAGGTGACTCAGTCATGATGTAAAAGACTGTCATGTAGTCTGTGATAGCAAATATTCTGTAGGTGACTCAGTCATGACGTAAATGACTGTCATGTAGTCTGTGATATCCAAGATTCCTCAGGTTACTCAGTCATGATGTAAATGACTGTCATGTAGTCTGTTATATCAAAAGTTCTGTAGGTGACTCAGTCATGATGTAAATGACTGTCATGTAGTCTGTGATTTCAAAGGGTCCTTAGGTGACTCAGTCATGATGTAAATGACTGTCATGTAGTCTGTGATATCAAAGGTTCCTTACGTGACTCAGTCATGATGTAAATGACTGTCATGTAGTCTGTGATAGCAAAGGTTCCTTACGTGACTCAGTCATGATGTAAATGACTGTCATGTAGTCTGTGATATCAAAGGGTCCTTAGGTTACTCAGTCATGATGTAAATGACTGGCATGTAGTCTGTGATATCAAAGGTTCCTTACGTGACTCAGTCATGATGTAAATGACTGTCATGTAGTCTGTGATAGCAAAGGTTCCTTACGTGACTCAGTCATGATGTAAATGACTGTCATGTAGTCTGTGATAGCAAAGGTTCCTTACGTGACTCAGTCATGATGTAAATGACTGTCATGTAGTCTGTGATATCAAATGTTCTGTAGGTGACACAGTCATGATGTAAATGACTGTCATGTAGTCTGTGATATCAAAGGTTCCTTACGTGACTCAGTCATGATGTAAATGACTGTCATGTAGTCTGTGATAGCAAAGGTTCCTTACGTGACTCAGTCATGATGTAAATGACTGTCATGTAGTCTGTGATATCAAAGGGTCCTTAGGTTACTCAGTCATGATGTAAATGACTGTCATGTAGTCTGTGATATCAAAGGTTCCTTACGTGACTCAGTCATGATGTAAATGACTGTCATGTAGTCTGTGATAGCAAAGGTTCCTTACGTGACTCAGTCATGATGTAAATGACTGTCATGTAGTCTGTGATAGCAAAGGTTCCTTACGTGACTCAGTCATGTTTTAAATGACTGTCATGTAGTCTGTGATATCAAATGTTCTGTAGGTGACACAGTCATGATGTAAATGACTGTCATATAGTCTGTGATTTCAAAGGGTCCGTAGGTGACACAGTCATGATGTAAATGACTGTCAGGTAGTCTGTGATATCAAAGGTTCCTTACGTGACTCAGTCATGATGTAAATGACTGTCATGTAGTCTGTGATAGCAAATGTTCTGTAGGTGACACAGTCATGGTTTTATTATAATTTATTGTTTTTAACCTGCATGTTTTATACATGAAGTGTTGACAATAAAGTGTAGACAATAAAGTGTTGACAATAAAGTGTTGACAATAAAGTGTTGATAATACATGAAGTGTTGACAATAAAGTGTTGATAATACATGAAGTGTTGACAATAAAGTGTTGATAATACATGAAGTGTTGACAATAAAGTGTTGATAATACATGAAGTGTTGACAATAAAGTGTTGATAATACATGAAGTGTTGACAATAAAGTGTTGATAATACATGAAGTGTTGACAATAAAGAGTAGATGAATACATGAATTGTTGACAAAATGACAGGATGCTAATGAGTGTGTCAAAGTGCACACTCAGCAAATGCCAGTAGCCAATAGGAAAAAGAGCAAACGGAGTAAAGGGGGAGGAGCTAATTTGATGAGCAGCACCTCTGTGTCTTCACCTGTCACCTGAGATTAATGACTTCATTTACAACCTCAATTAGCCCTGTGTGTGTGTGTGTGTGTTTTGTGTTTGTGTGCATGTGTGCCTGTTTGTGTGTGTGTGTGTGTGTGTGTGTGTGTGTCTGTGTGTTTTGTGTTTGTGTGCATGTGTGCCTGTTTGTGTGTGTGTGTGTGTGTGTGTGTGTGTGTGTGTGTGTGTGTGTGTGTGTGTGTGTGTGTGTGTGTGTGTTTGCATGGATGTGTGCCTGTTTGTGTGTGTGTGTGTTTGTGTGTGTGTGTTTGTGTGTGTGTGTGTTTGTGTGTGTGTGTTTGTGTGTGTGTGTGTTTGTGTGTGTGTGTTTGTGTGTGTGTGTGTGTTTGTGTGTGTGTGTGTGTTTGTGTGTGTGTGTGTGTTTGTGTGTGTGTGTGTGTGTGTGTGTGTGTGTGTGTGTGTTAAAGTAACATGAAAGTGAAAGAGAAACAAATCATTAGGAAGTGTAAAACCTCCTCTCTATTATTTGTCTAAACACCTCAACACTGTCTTGTGTTATTATTATTATTATTATTGTTATTGTTACTATTTCTGTTGTTGATGTTGTTATTTTTATTATTGTTATCATTATCATCATTGTTATTATTATTATTAGTGTTGTTGTTTTTAACATTATTATTATTACAGTTATTATTATTATTATTGTTATTTTTATTATTGATGTTATTAATAATATGTTATTGTTATTATAATAATAGTTATTTTTATTGATATTGCATTATTATTATTACTGTTAATATTATTATTATTATTATAATTACTGATGTTATTATTATTATTATATTTGTTGTTGTTATTTATATGCTAATAATATTACCATTATTAATTATAATGATAATAATAATGATGATAATAATAGTGATAATAATAATGATAATAATAATATTACTTATTATTATTATTATTATTACTATTATTATTTTTATTATCCTAAAAAAACTTTAGATAAAGTTAAATATTATATTTAAAATACATCCTTAAAGAAATTTAAATCAAATATGTACCAAGTATATTACTATTAGTGCATTTATTTAGTGGTTGTAAATAATGATTCATCGTAGTTGATTTCATTTAAAGATCCATCCATCCATCATCTTCCGCTTATCCGAGGTCGGGTCGCGGGGGCAACAGCCTAAGCAGGGAAACCCAGACTTCCCTCTCCCCAGCCACTTCGTCTAGCTCCTCCAGGGGGATCCCGAGGCGTTCCCAGGCCAGCCGGGAGACATAGTCTTCCCAATGTGTCCTGGGTCTTCCCTGTGGCCTCCTACCAGCTGGACGTGCCCTAAACACCTCCCGAGGGAGGCGTTCGGGTGGCATCCTGACCAGATGCCCGAACCACCTCATCTGACTCCTCTCCATGTGAAGGAGCAGCGGCTTTACTTTGAGTTCCTCCCGGATGGCAGAGCTTCTCACCCTATCTCTAAGGGAGAGACCTGGAAACTCATTTGGGCCGCTTGTACCCGTGATCTTGTCCTTTCGGTCATGACCCAAAGCTCATGACCATAGGTGAGGATGGGAACGTAGATCGACCGGTAAATTGAGAGCTTTGCCTTCCGGCTCAGCTCCTTCTTCACCACAACGGATCGGTACAGCGTCCGCATTACTGAAGACGCCGCACCGATCCGCCTGTCGATCTCACGATCCACTCTTCCCTCACTTGTGAACAAGACTCCTAGGTACTTGAACTCCTCCACTTGGGGCAGGGTCTCCTCCCCAACCCGGAGATGGCACTCCACCCTTCTCCGGGCGAGAACCATGGACTCGGACTTGGAGGTGCTGATTCTCATTCCGGTCGCTTCACACTCGGCTGCGAACCGATCCAGCGAGAGCTGAAGATCCCGGTCAGATGAAGCCATCAGGACCACATCATCTGCAAAAAGCAGAGACCTAATCCTGCGGTTACCAAACCGGAACCCCTCAACGCCTTGACTGCGCCTAGAAATTCTGTCCATAAAAGTTATGAACAGAATGGGTGACAAAGGACAGCCTTGGCTGAGTCCAACCCTCACTGGAAATGTGTCCGACTTACTGCCGGCAATGCGGACCAAGCTCTGACACTGATCATACAGGGAGCGGACCGCCACAATAAGACAGTCCGATACCCCATACTCTCTGAGCACTCCCCACAGGACTTCCCGAGGGACACGGTCCAATGCCTTCTCCAAGTCCACAAAGCACATGTAGACTGGTTGGGCAAACTCCCACGCACCCTCAAGAACCCTGCCGAGAGTATAGAGCTGGTCCACAGTTCCACGACCAGGACGAAAACCACACTGTTCCTCCTGAATCCGAGGTTCGACTATCCGACGTAGCCTCCTCTCCAGTACACCTGAATAAACCTTACCGGGAAGGCTGAGGAGTGTGATCCCACCATAGTTGGAACACACCCTCCGGTCCCCCTTCTTAAAGAGAGGGACCACCACCCCGGTCTGCCAATCCAGAGGTACCGCCCCCGATGTGCACGCGATGCTGCAAAGTCTTGTCAACCAAGACAGCCCCACAGCATCCAGAGCCTTAAGGAACTCCGGGCGGCTCTCGTCCACCCCTGGGGCCTTGCCACCAAGAAGCTTTTTAACTACCTCAGCGACCTCAGCCCCAGAAATAGGAGAGTCCACTACAGATTCCCCAGGCACTGCTTCCTCATAGGAAGACGTGTTGGTGGGATTGAGGAGGTCTTCGAAGTATTCCTTCCACCTATCCACAACATCCGCAGTTGAGGTCAGCAGAACACCATCCGCACCATACACGGTGTTGATAGTGCACTGCTTCCCCTTCCTGAGGCGGCGGACGGTGGTCCAGAATCGCTTCGAAGCCGTCTGGAAGTCGTTTTCCATGGCTTCCCCGAACTCTTCCCATGTCCGAGTTTTTGCCTCCGCGACCGCTGAAGCTGCACACCGCTTGGCCTGTCGGTACCCGTCCACTGCCTCCGGAGTCCTATGAGCCAAAAGGACCCGATAGGACTCCTTCTTTAGCTTGACGGCATCCCTCACTGCTGGTGTCCACCAAGGGGTTTTAGGATTGCCGCCCCGACAGGCACCAACTACCTTGCGGCCACAGCTCCGATCTGCCGCCTCGACAATAGAGCTGCGGAACATGGTCCACTCGGACTCAATGTCCAGCACCTCCCTCGTGACATGTTCAAAGTTCTCCCGGAGGTGTGAATTGAAACTTTGTCTGACAGGAGACTCTGCCAGACGTTCCCAGCAGACCCTCACAATGCGTTTGGGCCTCCCAGGTCTGTCCGGCATCCTCCCCCACCATCGCAGCCAACTCACCACCAGGTGGTGATCGGTAGAAAGCTCCGCCCCTCTCTTCACCCGAGTGTCCAAAACATAAGGCCGCAAATCCGATGACACAACTACAAAGTCGATCGTGGAACTGCGGCCTAGAGTGTCCTGGTGCCAAGTGCACATATGGACACCCTTATGTTTGAACATGGTGTTTGTTATGGACAAACTGGGACGAGCACAAAAGTCCAATAACAAAACACCACTCGGGTTTAGATCCGGGCGGCCATTCTTCCCAATCACGCCTCTCCAGGTTTCACTGTCGTTGCCAACATGAGCGTTGAAGTCTCCCAGTAGGACAAGGGAATCACCCGGGGGAGCACTCTCCAGTACTCCCCCGAGTGTTCCCAAAAAGGGTGGGTACTCTGAACTGCTGTTTGGTGCATAAGCACAAACAACAGTCAGGACCCGTCCCCCCCCCCAAAGGCGTATGGAGGCTACCCTCTCGTCCACCGGGTTGAACTCCAACGTGCAGGCTTTGAGGCGGGGGACAACAAGAATTGCCACCCCAGCCCATCGCCTCTCACTGCCGGCAACGCCAGAGTGTTTAAAGATGTTGTATATAAATATATTTATCATGTATATTACTTTTAATAAATAGAGATTCATCATAATTGATTCTTTTATAAACTGTAATTCATCTCATTTCAAAATATCATAATTCATTTTTATTCGAGCATCACAACTGTCTTCATGTTGAAAAACACTCACGCCTTTACTTTGAAATCCATGTCCATCACAGTTTACAAGAGCATCTGGTTGCCATAGCGACCGCTGAGAGCAGCATCATGTGTTTGTCTCGTCTGCCCCCCCCCCCCCCCCCCCTGTGTCACATCCTATTGGCTGAAACAAAAGTGAAAACATAAATGTCCTCTCACCTTGTCTCTTCCTGTTTGTCCTACGCTCACTTCTGCCTCCGCGACACACACAAATGACTGCTCTGGGACCCAGACACGTGTGTGTGTGTATATGTGTGTGTGTGTGTGTGTATATGTGTGTGTGTGTGTGTATATGTGTGTGTGTTACCTGTGATGAAGTGCAATGACAGCAAAAATGTTTGTGTGACAAGCACTCGGCCTTTGGAGTCCATTAGTTCTTCTCGGTCTCCTTGGCAGCTTATCACACACACGCACACACACACACACACACACACACACACACACACACACACTGACAACTACACACACAGGTATATTTAACACACTTTCACTTAGAGGTGTTAGTGTGATGGATTCATGCTTTGTTGTATTTTGGACATTCACGGCAAGAGTGACACGACTTTGTGCTTCTCACCTTCTTCATCACAAGAGTGACACGACTTTGTGCTTCTCACCTTCTTCATCACAAGAGTGACACGTCTTTGTGCTTCTCACCTTCTTCATCACAAGAGTGACACGTCTTTGTGCTTCTCACCTTCTTCATCACAAGAGTGACACGTCTTTGTGCTTCTCACCTTCTTCATCACAAGAGTGACACGTCTTTGTGCTTCTCACCTTCTTCATCACCTTGTTCCAGTGCTTGTGTCGAATGCAAGAACACGAGGAGTGTGATCGCATCATCAGGCGAGGCACAATCTTTGCTTCACGGCACGACAGGTCACACTGTCATGACTCGGCAGACCCACAACTTCTAGAAGACTTCTTGTCCAACTTGCAGTGGATTGTGTGAGGAGGAAGTGGGAGGCAGGCAACACAAACTTGGATCCTCTTCCCAAAAGTCCAACATCAAGCCGAGGGACATCTCCACCATCAGGAGCAGCTGAGAGCGGCACTTGGACTTTAGGTCCACTGTGAGTCCAGACCAGGACCAGCAGAAGGTATTTCACCAAAAACTAGTCCAAGGTCTCCTGGCCCAAGTGGCTCCGCTAAGGCCATGACTTAGTTGCAAGCTCCGCCTCCAGCCAGAGAGCAAGACTGTGAACACAAAAGGACAAAAGAAGAACCAGGAAGAGAACTGAGGCATGAGTACTAAGAACAGGAACATTAATCTTCCTAATCAAAGACATTTTCTCCATCGTTTCAAATCCCCAAGAAGGACAAGAACACACTTTTGATGCATTCTAAATAGTAAGTTAACTTTAGCAAAAGTCAGCTAACAATGGAGCTAGTAGAAGTCGATCTAAAAAACACTATAAATACTATATTAAATATTCATTTCACAACATTCACTTCCCCCTCAACAACAACAAGAAGACTACTAATCATGGCAGACTTGATGAGAGACAAGAAAGACTACTTTGGGACAAATGATGATCCTGAAACTTTTATTTTTGAACCTGAATACAAGGAGGATGATCTAGAAGTTTTAGAAGCTGTGTGCTAGACAGATGCAGCTTTAGTCAAACACTAAGTATCATGTAGCAGTGTTGCTAAGTGATAAAAAACAACCTAATAAAATAATCACTCACTGTACAATATCTGCTCTCACTGGGATAAAAACTGATGTTTTGGGATGTTTATATCTTCACTTTTACATCAACAATTCATCATCATCCTCACAAAGGGTTAAAAAACAAGCATTTTTTGGTGTCTTTCTGGCCATCTCCGGGTCTAAGCTGGCTGTCCACGTCAACCACCTTGTGGGTTTATGTCCACAATCTTCTACTATCCAGGTGAGAGGCGTGATTTATCATTTAAAATGAACTTTCACCAACTCAGAGGCCATGCAGCAGCTCATGTCAATATAGCAGCACAAGCCAGTTTGCTGTATATTGTTACAGCACCACTAAAAGTAGTTCCTCAGCTTTATCGCTTATGATACTACTAATATCACTAATAATTGTTAATATTCAGGTCACCACATGTAAATGGAGTATTGTTGGTGCTTGCTACATGTTTTCTACAGGTTTTTATGGGTGCAATAGTGTACTTTCATGAGCTGCATTGTTAGCCACCTTGTACTTGCTGTATTTTACGACTTAGAATACTGTACTTTTCAAACTTTCTACAATATTTTTGGTATATTAGACGCAATTTTACCTGACATGTTTGGCCTGCAGTCTTATATTCTGTCATGTCTTGTGTTCTGGTGCCATGGAGTGCTGAGGTTCAGGAGTGTGTACCAGAGCTGCTGGAGTGTGGCTCCAGGAGGCAGAACTGGTAGACTAGAAGATTCTGACTCTGGTGACGGGAGGCTTTTACCCAAGAGAGGTAGTCGCCTCTGGCAGAGTTGACATGTGCATACCCAAACCCTGACAGGTTAGAAGACCAGGAGAACCCTAAGCCTAACTCCAGCACTGCTTTGATCTTCGCAAGATCAGCTCTAACTTTTCTCAAATAAACTCCAAACGCGAGCTAGATGAGGTGTGAAAAGTGCACTTTACAGAAAATCAGTTTACTCCCAAGCTCTGCAGCACCAAGGACACGTGCAGGACGACCTCCTCCAGGGCGCTGCAGGACTCTTATCTAAGTACACAAATACAATAGGACCAAGAAAACATGGTTAAGTCTTTGAAACACAGCAGGTCCAAACGCCATGACCGAGCGGAGTGCTAAAAGCAGTCTTTGTCCCGCCCCCTCTCCCTTATATGAACAAGATGGCAGCACTACGGAGGTCAAGTTCAGTCTAAACTCTGGCAGGAAGTTGTGTCCATCAGGGGCGGAGGGTATGTATCCTTCACTGTGATGTCATTTAGTGCACGGGAGTCAACACGCGCTCGTAGTCAAGTTCAGTCTAAAGTCTGGCAGGAAGTTGTGTCCATCAGGGGCGGAGGCTATGTATCCTTCACTGTGATGTCATTTAGTGCACGGGAGTCAACACGCGCTCGTAGTCAAGTTCAGTCTAAACTCTGGCAGGAAGTTGTGTCCATCAGGGGCGGAGGGTATGTATCCTTCACTGTGATGTCATTTAGTGCACGGGAGTCAACACGCGCTCGTAGTCAAGTTCAGTCTAAAGTCTGGCAGGAAGTTGTGTCCATCAGGGGCGGAGGCTATGTATCCTTCACTGTGATGTCATTTAGTGCACGGGAGTCAACACGCGCTCGTAGTCACTGATTTATCCTTCCTGGATATGAAAACAAATCCTGCCGCCAGAGGCAAAGACGAGCGGCCCACGAAGCTGGAAGTGAGGGAGGAGTAAATATGTCCCTCGGGGGACTCTCTCTGGGCGAGAGACATAAGGGAGTGTTGCACCTTTCAGGAGATTGAGTCCACAATTTGACAGCCGATGTGGAGGAAGTGAGGAGGTCTTGTCTGTGCTAAATACTTCCTGGGGACCGTGGTCCACTGGTGGGGCTTGTGAGAGGTCTACCGTCTCCAGAGATGGAGATGTAGGACATGCAGACCTTAGACAGTGCATGTGGCAAAATGTGCTTCAGGTAAGTATCAATGATTTCACCCTGTCACTGTGGGCGTTGTCTTCAAGTAGCCAAGTCTGCCCTAAAACAACAGGCGCACAACGAGAGGGAATTAGGAAAAGGATGTGTGGCTTCATGGTGGTTATGAAGCAAGTGGAGAGAAAGGGGTGTGAATGCAACGTAACGCTTGCCAAATGACGTCCATCCAGGGAGCAAACTACTTTGGGTGTGGTTAAAGTACTATCTAATCTAACTTAGACACGGGCACACCTTGAGTGTCAACAAAGGATCCATTTACAAAGCAACCATCAGCACCCGAGTGGACCCGAGCAGTTATGTCAACGTTGATATTAAACTGGGAGGTGCATGCGGCCGGCCGACAGGTCAGTTGCAGGTGACATCGGAAAGGAGGCCTCTGCCATTGAGCTGGAACGAGGGCGGAGTGTCCCTGGGCAGCGCTGGTTGTCAGGGTGTGCAGGACAACAGGTGATGGTATGTCTTGCATCACCACAGTAAAGGGAGGGGCATAATAGCCACCAAACACTCCTCTCAGCAGGGGTAGCATGGCCTCTTCCAGCCCAGGTGAGGCGATATACCTGAGAGTGGGACATGCAGGTGTGGACGTCAGCTGTCTGTAGGTAGAGACCATCCTCTTGCAGCAGGCTGTGGTGGCAGGACGGCTGCCATCCAGCTGCATGGCCTCTTCCAGCCCAGGTGAGGCGATATACCTGAGAGTGGGACATGCAGGTGTGGACGTCAGCTGTCTGTAGGTAGAGACCATCCTCTTGCAGCAGGCTGTGGTGGCAGGACGGCTGCCATCCAGCTGCATGGCCTCTTCCAGCCCAGGTGAGGCGATATACCTGAGAGTGGGACATGCAGGTGTAGACGTCAGCTGTCTGTAGGTAGAGACCATCCTCTTGCTGCAGGCTGTGGTGGGTTCCTGTTGCAGAAGCTGGTCCTCCTCCTGGTCGCAGACACCTCTCAATGCGCACCACCAGGGCTAGGAGCTTGTCTCGCTCCTTTGGACTCTCTAAGGGGATCATCTGGTTCTGGATGTGATCCATGAGACCCAGGAAATAAGCTTCCAATAACGCTGGGGTTTTCTAATCACACCAGAAAGTAAGTTGCCCTGCCCAACTCTCCACAGCGACCGCGCTGACTCTTTGGCTGCCGGCTTACGCTGGAAAATTCGCTCCATGGTTTTGGCGACTGCAGTATAAGAGGAGCACACAAATATGTGGCGGTTCCCTCTCCAGTAGCCCAGGCCAGAAAGATGGGGCATGATGAACGCCCTCGATCAGTGCTGAAGGCGGGAAACTGGAGCTCAAAGTGCAGCTCACATTGAGAGAGAGGAGAGCACACTTCAGTGTCGCCAAAGAACCTCAGAACCTCTCGGGCCTTGAGGGCAGGGGGCAGAGGGCTGGTGGGTCCCTTGTGGAGCGAGTTCTGCCATTGGGGGATGTTACGTCTGGGAATGTGGCGCTGGGAGTGACCACAGGAGAGTGACTACCAGGGAATGGAGCTGAGACCGGAGTCTGATCAAGTGAGCGTTCTGTCACTCCGTCAGCGCCTTAGTGCTGCTGCCTAGACCCCCAAATGTCTCCTTCTGTTTGCCCATGTGCCAAGCCAGGGTCTGGAGGGTGAGCCTGATGCTGTCTACCTCTGTTAAGGTCTGGTAAATACTTGAAGCCCAGATGCAGAGGCCTTACAAAGTCTTTAATTAACAAACAATAACAAAAAGAGTAAAACAATTGTTTATGAAGAAACTAAAAGCGATGTACCATAAAACTAAGAAATATCGAAAAAGACACAAAATAATCTAAACCAAGGAGTCCGGCTGGAGGCGAGGCGGAGCAGCACCGATGCCGGGGAGACGTTGGACTGGAGCTGATGTGGGAACAGCAACCGGAAGGTAGTCCGGTCTGCGAGTCGGAGTGGACTCCGGAGGAAAGACTGCTGACCCCAACTGCAACCCCCGGCTCAAGAGGACGGTGAGGTCATCAGTGTGTCTTGAAGCCACGCCTCCAGCCGGCCTGACAACGTCTGGGGAGAGAAAGAGACGAAAAACTGGAGCAACCAGTACTTCCAGTTGGATGTCATTTAAGAAAATAAAAGTCCCATATGAAATGTGGCAAGTTGTTGCTGAGCATAAAGTGCTGAAAAGTAAGTGCCTGTGATGATGTCATCATTATAAAGTATGTGGAAGTACTTGACAATACTACAGTAAATGCAGTACAGTATGATGTCATCATTATAAAGTATGTGGAAGTACTTGACAATACTACAGTAAATGCAGTACAGTATGATGTCATCACTATAAAGTATGTGGAAGTACTTGACAATACTACAGTAAATGCAGTACAATATGATGTCATCATTATAAAGTATGTGGAAGTACTTGACAATACTACAGTAAATGCAGTACAGTATGATGTCATCATTATAAAGTATGTGGAAGTACTTGACAATACTACAGTAAATGCAGTACAGTATGATGTCATCATTATAAAGTATGTGGAAGTACTTGACAATACTACAGTAAATGCAGTACAGTATGATGTCATCATTATAAAGTATGTGGAAGTACTTGACAATACTACAGTAAATGCAGTACAGTATGATGTCATCATTGCAATATAAAGAGAGCAGTGAGTCATGGCTGCAGACAGATGGCGCTCTGACAACACGCTGGCCATAAAAGTCTGCTTTAACTCACTTTTATTGTGGCGGTGCGGCACAAAACACAATAAAATCAAAGGTGGTGCTGCCTTGGCGCCCTAAATATGTCACTTCCTGTTTGTCCTCGCTACTTTTTAGCCTTTTGCACATTTGTTAGCAAAGCGGCGCTCCTAACGGTCACTGTGGAGTGCAGCAATGCACTGTGGGTAATGGCGGCTGATTTGTTGCTCGGGGAGACCAAGGAAGTCCTTGTTGCAACATCAATTATGCTCTTGGAACCATGGAGTCTTCCTACTGCTGAATACTAACACACACACACACACACACACACACACACACACACACACACACACACTCGTACACGTACATACGCGCGCACACACACACTCACACACTTCTACTCACATGCACATACATATCATACATATATACACATACAGAAGCTATAAAAGGTATATATATATATATATATATACATATATATATATATATATATATATATATATATATATATATATATATATATATATATATATATATATATATATATATATGTATGTGTGTGTGTGTGTGTGTGTGTGTGTGTGTGTGATGATACACAAGCAGCATTATTTGAGAGTGAAGATAATGTGATGTAATTGGACAGCCAACAGAGAACAATCACAGAAAAGAGTACAGGACAATAATCCATCTTCATGACACAATGTTGGCCTAATTTGCTGACTGGACGTTCCCAAGGAGCTCCTGATGCTGCCTCATCACACTCACTGTAGTCCACACACCTGGCAGCGGAATTATTGTCCTAATTAACCACCTGTGGGTTGTGATGCACCGCCATGTCATCTTCTTCTTGCTGCTGCCCTTGGACCTTCACTCAGTCCTAGGAGGCATCTTCTTCTTGCTGCTGCCCTTGGACCTTCACTCAGTCCTAGGAGGCATCTTCTTCTTGCTGCTGCCCTTGGACCTTCACTCAGTCCTAGGAGGCATCTTCTTCTTGCTGCTGCCCTTGGACCTTCACTCAGTCCTAGGAGGCATCTTCTTCTTGCTGCTGCCCTTTGACCTTCACTCAGTCCTAGAGGGCATCTTCTTCTTGCTGCTGCCCTTGGACCTTCACTCAGTCCTAGGAGGCATCTTCTTCTTGCTGCTGCCCTTGGACCTTCACTCAGTCCTAGGAGGCATCTTCTTCTTGCTGCTGCCCTTGGACCTTCACTCAGTCCTAGGAGGCATCTTCTTCTTGCTGCTGCCCTTGGACCTTCACTCAGTCCTAGGAGCCATCTTCTTCTTGCTGCTGCCCTTTGACCTTCACCCAGTCCTAGGAGGCATCTTCTTCTTGCTGCTGCCCTTGGACCTTCACTCAGTCCTAGGAGCCATCTTCTTCTTGCTGCTGCCCTTTGACCTTCACTCAGTCCTAGGAGCCATCTTCTTCTTGCTGCTGCCCTTTGACCTTCACCCAGTCCTAGGAGCCATCTTCTTCTTGCTGCTGCCCTTTGACCTTCACTCAGTCCTAGGAGCCATCTTCTTCTTGCTGCTGCCCTTGGACCTTCACTCAGTCCTAGGAGGCATCTTCTTCTTGCTGCTGCCCTTGGACCTTCACTCAGTCCTAGGAGGCATCTTCTTCTTGCTGCTGCCCTTGGACCTTCACTCAGTCCTAGGAGGCATCTTCTTCTTGCTGCTGCCCTTGGACCTTCACTCAGTCCTAGGAGCCATCTTCTTCTTGCTGCTGCCCTTTGACCTTCACCCAGTCCTAGGAGGCATCTTCTTCTTGCTGCTGCCCTTGGACCTTCACTCAGTCCTAGGAGGCATCTTCTTCTTGCTGCTGCCCTTGGACCTTCACTCAGTCCTAGGAGCCATCTTCTTCTTGCTGCTGCCCTTTGACCTTCACCCAGTCCTAGGAGGCATCTTCTTCTTGCTGCTGCCCTTGGACCTTCACTCAGTCCTAGGAGCCATCTTCTTCTTGCTGCTGCCCTTGGACCTTCACTCAGTCCTAGGAGGCATCTTCTTCTTGCTGCTGCCCTTGGACCTTCACTCAGTCCTAGAGGGCATCTTCTTCTTGCTGCTGCCCTTGGACCTTCACTCAGTCCTAGGAGGCATCTTCTTCTTGCTGCTGCCCTTGGACCTTCACTCAGGAACTCACAGCAGTTGGCAGAATATTCTGCAGTAGGTGGAAGATGACGCTGAACTGCTGGGACCACTGGTGCTGGGGGCGGGGCGGCGCCGTAGCCAGGAAGTGGTTCTGCTGGTGGAGTCTGTCAGGGAGCAGCACAGAAGGTATTAAGTTTAGTTATAATCTTGGATTCTTCCACAGTGGTCTGAAGGAGCGGTTGGTGATCTCCCAGACGCTGACTTTGTTTGCTGATGACCTCTTTGACACTTTTCAAGTCTGCTGGGTCCATTCGGGCCAGATCGTTCTGTCACGATTTAATAAAAGCAGACAAGAGAGGCAGATTCAAAGTCCAAAGGGTTTAATTTAGGCAAAGGAGGGCATCGTTGGTTGGAGTGGAGGTGTTTGGCTGGCAGGCAGACTTGGAGGGGGCAGGCACTGGAGGCCCAGGAAACACGGCTGAGTCGAGGAAGAAGACACCAAGAGCAAAAAGGCTGAGTCGAGGAAGAAGACACCAGGAGCAAAAAGGCTGAGTCGAGGAAGAAGACACCAGGAGCAAAAAGGATGAGTCGAGGAAGAAGACACCAGGAGCAAAAAGGCTGAGTCGAGGAAGAAGACACCAGGAGTAAAAAGGCTGAGTCGAGGAAGAAGACACCAGGAGCAAAAAGGCTGAGTCGAGGAAGAAGACACCAGGAGCAAAAAGGCTGAGTCGAGGAAGAAGACACCAGGAGCAAAAAGGCTGAGTCGAGGAAGAAGACACCAGGAGTAAAAAGGCTGAGTCGAGGAAGAAGACACCAGGAGCAAAAAGGCTGAGTCGAGGAAGAAGACACCAGGAGCAAAAAGGCTGAGTCGAGGAAGAAGACACCAGGAGCAAAAAGCACAAACGGCAGATCAACAAGATCATCAAAGCTGTGAAACGACCTGGCAGCATCGTGTGAGGAGACCAGGCCTTTGGGGAGTGGAGGTGATTAGACGGTGGCAGGCAGGTGAGTGGGCTGATCAGCACCAGGTGTGCCAGACTGGGAAGCCAGGAACCCAAACTCCGCCCACACATAACCTCACCCAGATAGACAATACATAGTCACACAAGACACTGCAGGGACTGTGACAGCTTCAGGCGGTTCTGGATCTCGTCATCCATTGAGCAGGTGTCAGACTTTTTGCTCCCCAGGTATTTGAGTACCTGGGTGTTGATCGTCAGTCCCTTTAAGGTACATGCAGTTACAGATGGTACATGCAGTTACAGCTGCCAGGAGGTGTATGGTCAACCAGGGCACAGTCATGGGCGTCTGGCAGCTCAAGGATGGTCTCCGAGGTCAGCTTGGTAGTTGGTTGTAGCTTCTTGATGATAAACAGGTTACCATCAAGCCTGAAGTCTAAGGTAAGTCCAGCCTGATCCTCCATCCTCCTGCGTAGCAACGTGGTGACACAGACGAGGAACATGTTGAACCGAACTGGAACCAGCACACAGCCCTGCCTCACTCCAGTTTTCTCACCAAAAGGGGATCACTGTTAGGCTGGAGTCTAGCCTTCGACCTGTTCGGCTTGGGTAACCTTACTCGGAGTACAAGACTCTTACTCGGAGTACAAGACTCTTACTCGGAGTACAAGACTCTTACTCGGAGTACAAGACTCTTACTCGGAGTACAAGACTCCAGCCGACATAGCTGTCAGGGTCATGGGGACCAGCAAAGTGCCAGACCAAGATAAGGTGGTGATCCTGTCGGGGTTGTCTCATGCGGTCATGTTGCTTCATCCAGTCATGTTGCTTCATCTGGTCATGTTGCTTCATCTGGTCATGTTGCTTCATCTGGTCATGTTGCTTCATCTGGTCATGTTGCTTCATCTGGTCATGTTGCTTCATCTGGTCATGTTGCTTCATCTGGTTGTGTTGCTTCATCTGGTCATGTTGCTTCATCCGGTCATGTAGCTTCATCTGGTCATGTTGCTTCATCTGGTCATGTTGCTTCATCTGGTTGTGTTGCTTCATCTGGTCATGTTGCTTCATCTGGTCATGTTGCTTCATCTGGTCATGTCGCTTCATCTGGTCATGTTGCTTCATCTGGTCATGTTGCTTCATCTGGTCATGTTGCTTCATCTGGTCACGTTGCTTCATCTGGTCATGTTGCTTCATCCGGTCATGTTGCTTCATCCGGTCATGTTGCTTCATCCGGTCATGTTGCTTCATCTGGTCATGTTGCTTCATCTGGTCATGTTGCTTCATCCGGTCATGTTGCTTCATCTGGTCATGTTGCTTCATCTGGTCATGTTGCTTCATCTGGTCACGTTGCTTCATCTGGTCATGTTGCTTCATCCGGTCATGTTGCTTCATCTGGTCATGTTGCTTCATCCGGTCATGTTGCTTCATCTGGTCATGTTGCTTCATCTGGTCATGTTGCTTCATCCGGTCATGTTGCTTCATCTGGTCATGTTGCTTCATCTGGTCATGTTGCTTCATCCGGTCATGTTGCTTCATCTGGTCATGTTACTTCATCTGGTCATGTTGCTTCATCTGGTCACGTTATTTCATCAGGTCACGTTGCTTCATCTGGTCATGTAGCTTCATCTGGTCATGTTGCTTCATCTGGTCACGTTATTTCATCTGGTCATGTTGCTTCATCCGGTCATGTTGCTTCATCTGGTCATGTTGCTTCATCTGGTCATGTTGCTTCATCTGGTTGTGTTGCTTCATCTGGTCATGTTGCTTCATCCGGTCATGTTGCTTCATCCGGTCATGTTGCTTCATCTGGTCATGTTGCTTCATCTGGTCATGTTGCTTCATCTGGTCACGTTGCTTCATCTGGTCATGTTGCTTCATCTGGTCATGTTGCTTCATCCGGTCATGTTGCTTCATCTGGTCATGTTACTTCATCTGGTCATGTTGCTTCATCTGGTCACGTTATTTCATCTGGTCATGTTGCTTCATCTGGTCATGTAGCTTCATCTGGTCATGTTGCTTCATCTGGTCATGTTGCTTCATCTGGTCATGTTGCTTCATCTGGTCATGTTGCTTCATCTGGTCACGTTATTTCATCTGGTCACGTTGCTTCATCTGGTCATGTAGCTTCATCTGGTCATGTTGCTTCATCTGGTCATGTAGCTTCATCTGGTCATGTTGCTTCATCTGGTCATGTTGCTTCATCTGGTCATGTTGCTTCATCTGGTCATGTTGCTTCATCTGGTCACGTTGCTTCATCTGGTCATGTTGCTTCATCCGGTCATGTTGCTTCATCTGGTCATGTTGCTTCATCCGGTCATGTTGCTTCATCTGGTCATGTTGCTTCATCTGGTCATGTTGCTTCATCCGGTCATGTTGCTTCATCTGGTCATGTTGCTTCATCTGGTCATGTTGCTTCATCCGGTCATGTTGCTTCATCTGGTCATGTTACTTCATCTGGTCATGTTGCTTCATCTGGTCACGTTATTTCATCAGGTCACGTTGCTTCATCTGGTCATGTAGCTTCATCTGGTCATGTTGCTTCATCTGGTCACGTTATTTCATCTGGTCATGTTGCTTCATCTGGTCATGTTGCTTCATCTGGTCATGTTGCTTCATCTGGTCATGTTGCTTCATCTGGTTGTGTTGCTTCATCTGGTCATGTTGCTTCATCCGGTCATGTTGCTTCATCCGGTCATGTTGCTTCATCTGGTCATGTTGCTTCATCTGGTCATGTTGCTTCATCTGGTCACGTTGCTTCATCTGGTCATGTTGCTTCATCTGGTCATGTTGCTTCATCCGGTCATGTTGCTTCATCTGGTCATGTTACTTCATCTGGTCATGTTGCTTCATCTGGTCACGTTATTTCATCTGGTCATGTTGCTTCATCTGGTCATGTAGCTTCATCTGGTCATGTTGCTTCATCTGGTCATGTTGCTTCATCTGGTCATGTTGCTTCATCTGGTCATGTTGCTTCATCTGGTCACGTTATTTCATCTGGTCACGTTGCTTCATCTGGTCATGTAGCTTCATCTGGTCATGTTGCTTCATCTGGTCATGTAGCTTCATCTGGTCATGTTGCTTCATCTGGTCATGTTGCTTCATCTGGTCATGTAGCTTCATCTGGTCACGTTGCTTCATCTGGTCATGTAGCTTCATCTGGTCATGTTGCTTCATCTGGTCATGTAGCTTCATCTGGTCATGTTGCTTCATCTGGTCATGTAGCTTCATCTGGTCATGTTGCTTCATCTGGTCACGTTATTTCATCTGGTCATGTTGCTTCATCTGGTCATGTAGCTTCATCTGGTCATGTTGCTTCATCTGGTCATGTTGCTTCATCTGGTCATGTTGCTTCATCTGGTTGTGTTGCTTCATCTGGTCATGTTGCTTCATCTGGTCATGTTGCTTCATCTGGTCATGTTGCTTCATCCGGTCATGTTGCTTCATCTGGTCATGTTGCTTCATCTGGTCATGTTGCTTCATCTGGTCACGTTGCTTCATCTGGTCATGTTGCTTCATCTGGTCATGTTGCTTCATTCGGTCATGTTGCTTCATCTGGTCATGTTACTTCATCTGGTCATGTTGCTTCATCTGGTCACGTTATTTCATCTGGTCATGTTGCTTCATCTGGTCACGTTGCTTCATCTGGTCATGTTGCTTCATCTGGTCATGTTGCTTCATCTGGTCATGTTGCTTCATCCGGTCATGTTGCTTCATCTGGTCACGTTGCTTCATCTGGTCATGTTGCTTCATCTGGTCATGTTGCTTCATCTGGTCATGTTGCTTCATCTGGTCATGTTGCTTCATCCGGTCATGTTGCTTCATCTGGTCATGTTGCTTCATCCGGTCATGTTGCTTCATCTGGTCATGTTGCTTCATCTGGTCATGTTGCTTCATCTGGTCATGTTGCTTCATCTGGTCATGTTGCTTCATCTGGTCACGTTGCTTCATCTGGTCATGTTGCTTCATCTGGTCATGTTGCTTCATTCGGTCATGTTGCTTCATCTGGTCATGTTGCTTCATCTGGTCACGTTGCTTCATCTGGTCATGTTGCTTCATCCGGTCATGTTGCTTCATCTGGTCATGTTGCTTCATCCGGTCATGTTGTTTCATCTGGTCATGTTGCTTCATCTGGTCATGTTGCTTCATCTGGTCATGTTGCTTCATCCGGTCATGTTGCTTCATCTGGTCATGTTGCTTCATCTGGTCATGTTGCTTCATCTGGTCATGTTGCTTCATCTGGTCATGTTGCTTCATCTGGTCACGTTGCTTCATCTGGTCATGTTGCTTCATCTGGTCATGTTGCTTCATTCGGTCATGTTGCTTCATCTGGTCATGTTGCTTCATCTGGTCACGTTGCTTCATCTGGTCATGTTGCTTCATCCGGTCATGTTGCTTCATCTGGTCATGTTGCTTCATCCGGTCATGTTGCTTCATCTGGTCATGTTGCTTCATCTGGTCATGTTGCTTCATCTGGTCATGTTGCTTCATCCGGTCATGTTGCTTCATCTGGTCATGTTGCTTCATCTGGTCATGTTGCTTCATCTGGTCATGTTGCTTCATCCGGTCATGTTGCTTCATCTGGTCATGTTGCTTCATCCGGTCATGTTGCTTCATCTGGTCATGTTGCTTCATCTGGTCATGTTGCTTCATCTGGTCATGTTGCTTCATCTGGTTGTGTTGCTTCATCTGGTTGTGTTGCTTCATCTGGTCATGTTGCTTCATCTGGTCATGTTGCTTCATCTGGTCATGTTGCTTCATCTGGTCATGTAGCTTCATCTGGTCATGTTGCCTCATCTGGTCATGTAGCTTCATCTGGTCATGTTGCTTCATCTGGTCATGTAGCTTCATCTGGTCACGTTGCTTCATCTGGTCATGTAGCTTCATCTGGTCATGTTGCTTCATCTGGTCATGTAGCTTCATCTGGTCATGTTGCTTCATCTGGTCATGTAGCTTCATCTGGTCATGTTGCTTCATCTGGTCACGTTATTTCATCTGGTCATGTTGCTTCATCTGGTCATGTAGCTTCATCTGGTCATGTTGCTTCATCTGGTCATGTTGCTTCATCTGGTCATGTTGCTTCATCTGGTCATGTTGCTTCATCTGGTTG
>NC_084612.1:577818-585318 GCF_033978795.1 Nerophis ophidion
AGCTTTACAGCATGAGTGGCGGACAGGAAGTTGTTGGCCACAGCTTTACAGCATGAGTGGCGGACAGGAAGTTGTTGGCCACAGCTTCACAGCATGAGTGGCGGACAGGAAGTTGTTGGCCACAGCTTCACAGCATGAGTGGCGGACAGGAAGTTGTTGGCCACAGCTTTACAGCATGAGTGGCGGACAGGAAGTTGTTGGCCACAGCTTTACAGCATGAGTGGCGGACAGGAAGTTGTTGGCCACAGCTTCACAGCATGAGTGGCGGACAGGAAGTTGTTGGCCACAGCTTCACAGCATGAGTGGTGGACAGGAAGTTGTTGGCCACAGCTTCACAGCATGAGAGGCGGACAGGAAGTTGTTGGCCACAGCTTCACAGCATGAGTGGCGGACAGGAAGTTGTTGGCCACAGCTTCACAGCATGAGTAGCGGACAGGAAGTTGTTGGCCAGAGTTTCACAGCATGAGTGGTGGACAGGAAGTTGTTGGCCACAGTTTCACAGCATGAGTGGTGGACAGGAAGTTGTTTGCTATAGTTTCGCTGCAAGCGTGGCGGACAGGAAATTATTGGCTTTAGTTACACTGCATGAGTGGCGGACAGGAAGTGCGTATATGGTACTAGTGGACATCAACATGTCTTTTGTTCCACCTCATTCTTCTTTTTTAGCACTGCAGCTCATGCTAACATGCTAGCTGAAAGAAGGTGACTGTGCTAGAGTGATGATGTGAGCAACATTCAGCATGGAAGTCCACCATGTAGCACACGGAGAGCTAAACCAACAAAACAATACAAATGTCTTAGTTTGGACTCAAACAGTCGGACATGGATGGAACAAAGAAGAGTCGTCCAGGAAACGTGTCGCCAACCATTTGTTGCTCGATTGGGTTGGACCAGGTTGTCAAGGCACTTGTGATTGGATGAATAATCTTTGATTGAGTGATTGACAGGCCTGAAGACACAACAGGAAGAAGTTCAAATGTGACAAAGACTCACCAGGTGGAAGTGACAAGAGTTCACATGTGACATCAACTGCTGCTCAGAGAACATTGGTCAGGATGATCAAGAGTCAAGCGAAAACTATCAAAAAGCAGGTCTGCAATGTATTGGAAGCTGCTGGAACACAGGTGTCAGTGTCCACAGTCAAGCATGGCCATGGACTGAGAGGCTACCCTGCAAGAAGGAAGTCCACAGTCAAGCATGGCCATGGACTGAGAGGCTACCCTGCAAGAAGGAAGTCCACAGTCGAGTGTGGCCATGGACTGAGAGGCTACCCTGCAAGAAGGAAGTCCACAGTCAAACATGGCCATGGACTGAGAGGCTACCCTGCAAGAAGGAAGTCCACAGTCAAGCATGGCCATGGACTGAGAGGCTACCCTGCAAGAAGGAAGTCCACAGTCAAGCATGGCCATGGACTGAGAGGCTACCCTGCAAGAAGGAAGTCCACAGTCGAGTGTGGCCATGGACTGAGAGGCTACCCTGCAAGAAGGAAGTCCACAGTCGAGTGTGGCCATGGACTGAGAGGCTACCCTGCAAGAAGGAAGTCCACAGTCAAGCATGGCCATGGACTGAGAGGCTACCCTGCAAGAAGGAAGTCCACAGTCAAGCATGGCCATGGACTGAGAGGCTACCCTGCAAGAAGGAAGTCCTTGCTCCAGAAGTCAGACCTTAAGACTCCTCTAAAGTTTGCTGCTGATGACTTGGACAAAGATAAGACATTCTGGAGGAAAGTTCTGTGGTCAGATGAAACCAAAATGGCCACAATAGCCAGCAATATGTTTAGAGGACAAAAGGTGAGGCCTTCAATCCCAGGAACACCAGGTCTACCGTCAAACATGGTGGTGGTAGTATTATGCTCTGGGCCGGTTTTGCTGCCAATGGAACTGCTGCTTTAAATGGGACAATAAAAAAGGAGGACTACCTCCAAAAGTTTTTGGAATGGCCTTCCCAAAATCCTGACTTAAAGGTGTGGACAATGCTGAAGAAACAAGTCCATGTCAGAAAAGCAACACATTTAGCTGAACTGCAGCAATTTTGTGGTGAAAAATGAAAGCAGAAGCTTGTGGATGGCAACCAAAAGTGTTTTATTGCAGTGAAACTAGCCAGCGCCAGGCTGGATGATCCCTGTACACAGAGTAATGTTCTTTGAATAATACACAACTCACATAATGGTTTTTCTGCTATGACTACGTCAGAGTTAGACATGCGTTCTACTGAGGTGGCAAATTATGATGCGTTCAGTTTATCGCAGCGCCAAGTAGACAATCTGAAAATTCCCATCATATCAATTCCTAGATATGGTCGTAATTATTTTAAGTACACTGCGCATAATAAACGCAACATTATTAATATTGCTACTACGGATAATTTTATCAACAACTCCTTAAAACAGCCCACTACCTATAATATGGGCTTTCTAGACATCAGATCATTGTCTCCCAAAACGTTATTAGTCAATGAGGTCATCAGGGACAACAATCTTAACGTCATCGGTCTTTGCGAAACCTGGCTTAAACCAGACAACTTTTTTGCGATAAATGAGGCATCGCCTCCTAACTATACGAATGCGCATATTGCCCGTCCTCTTAAAAGGGGTGGGGGGGTTGCACTAATATACAACGAAAACTTTAACTTTAGTCCTAACATAAATAATAAATATAAATCGTTTGAGGTGCTTTCTATGAAGTCTGCCACACCGCTGCCTCTGTGCCTGGCCGTTATCTACCGCCCCCCAGGGCCCTATTCGGACTTTATTAGTGAATTCTCAGAGTTTGTTGCTGATCTAGTGACACACGCCGATAATATAATTATAACGGGGGACTTTAATATCCATATGAATACCCCATTGGACCCACCGTGCGTGGCGCTCCAGACTATAATTGATAGCTGTGGTCTTTTCACCCTCACACATTATGTATACTTTTCACCCTCACACATTATGTATACTTTTCACCCTCACACATTATGTATACTTTTCACCCTCACACATTATGTATACTTTTCACCCTCACACATTATGTATACTTTTCACCCTCACACATTATGTATACTTTTCACCCTCACACATTATGTATACTTTTCACCCTCACACATTATGTATACTTTTCACCCTCACACATTATGTATACTTTTCACCCTCACACATTATGTATACTTTTCACCCTCACACATTATGTATACTTTTCACCCTCACACATTATGTATACTTTTCACCCTCACACATTTGTGGCTCACATTTCCAGTAGAGCCCTAATACATTAATGTATACCTTGAAGTTGGGATGTTGTTGCCAGATTTGTACCTGGATGTTGTTGCCATATGTGTACTTTGAAGTTGGGATATTGTTGCCAGATGTGTACTTTGAAGTTGGAATGTTGTTGCCAGATGTGTACTTTGAAGTTGGGATATTGTTGCCAGATGTGTACTTTGAAGTTGGAATGTTGTTGCCAGATGTGTACTTTGAAGTTGGAATGTTGTTGCCAGATGTGTACTTTGAAGTTGGGATATTGTTGCCAGATGTGTACTTTGAAGTTGGGATGTTGTTGCCAGATTTGTACCTGGATGTTGTTGCCATATGTGTACTTTGAAGTTGGGATATTGTTGCCAGATGTGTACTTTGAAGTTGGGATATTGTTGCCAGATGTGTACTTTGAAGTTGGAATGTTGTTGCCAGATGTGTACTTTGAAGTTGGGATATTGTTGCCAGATGTGTACTTTGAAGTTGGAATGTTGTTGCCAGATGTGTACTTTGAAGTTGGAATGTTGTTGCCATATGTGTACTTTGAAGTTGGGATATTGTTGCCAGATGTGTACTTTGAAGTTGGGATGTTGTTGCCAGATTTGTACCTGGATGTTGTTGCCATATGTGTACTTTGAAGTTGGGATATTGTTGCCAGATGTGTACTTTGAAGTTGGAATGTTGTTGCCAGATGTGTACTTTGAAGTTGGGATATTGTTGCCAGATGTGTACTTTGAAGTTGGAATGTTGTTGCCAGATGTGTACTTTGAAGTTGGAATGTTGTTGCCAGATGTGTACTTTGAAGTTGGGATATTGTTGCCAGATGTGTACTTTGAAGTTGGGATGTTGTTGCCAGATTTGTACCTGGATGTTGTTGCCATATGTGTACTTTGAAGTTGGGATATTGTTGCCAGATGTGTACTTTGAAGTTGGGATATTGTTGCCAGATGTGTACTTTGAAGTTGGAATGTTGTTGCCAGATGTGTACTTTGAAGTTGGGATATTGTTGCCAGATGTGTACTTTGAAGTTGGAATGTTGTTGCCAGATGTGTACTTTGAAGTTGGAATGTTGTTGCCATATGTGTACTTTGAAGTTGGGATATTGTTGCCAGATGTGTACTTTGAAGTTGGGATGTTGTTGCCAGATTTGTACCTGGATGTTGTTGCCATATGTGTACTTTGAAGTTGGGATATTGTTGCCAGATGTGTACTTTGAAGTTGGAATGTTGTTGCCAGATGTGTACTTTGAAGTTGGGATATTGTTGCCAGATGTGTACTTTGAAGTTGGAATGTTGTTGCCAGATGTGTACTTTGAAGTTGGAATGTTGTTGCCAGATGTGTACTTTGAAGTTGGGATATTGTTGCCAGATGTGTACTTTGAAGTTGGAATGTTGTTGCCAGATGTGTACTTTGAAGTTGGAATGTTGTTGCCAGATGTGTACTTTGAAGTTGGGATATTGTTGCCAGATGTGTACTTTGAAGTTGGAATGTTGTTGCCAGATGTGTACTTTGAAGTTGGATTGTTGTTGACAGATGTGTACCTGGATGTTGTTGCCAGGTGTATACCTTGAAATTGGGATAGTGTTCCCAAATGTGTACCTTGAAGTTGGGATGTTGTTGCCGGATGTGTACCTTGAAATTGGGATACTGTTGCCAGATGTGTACCTTGAAGTTTGGATGTTGTTGCCAGATGTGTACCTGGATCTTGTTGCCAGATCTGTACCTTGAAATTATGATACTGTTGCCAGATATGTACCTTGAAGTTGGGATGTTGTTGCCAGATGTGTACCTTGAAATTGGGATACTGTTGCCAGATGTGTGCCTTGAAGTTTGGATGTTGTTGCCAGATGTGTACCTTGAAATTGGGATACTGTTGCCAGATGTGTGCCTTGAAGTTTGGATGTTGTTGCCAGATGTGTACCTGGATCTTGTTGCCAGATCTGTACCTTGAAATTATGATACTGTTGCCAGTTATGTACCTTGAAGTTGGGATGTTGTTGCCAGATGTGTACCTTGAAGTTGGGATGTTGTTGCCAGATGTGTACCTTGAAGTTGGGATGTTGTTGCCAGATGTGTACCTGGATGTTGTTGCCAGATGTGTACCTTGAAGTTGGGGTGTTGTTGCCAGATGTGTACCTGGATGTTGTTGCCAGATGTGTACCTTGAAGTTGGGATGTTGTTGCCAGATGTGTACCTGGATGTTGTTGCCAGATGTGTACCTTGAAGTTGGGATATTGTTGCCAGATGTGTACCTGGATGTTGTTGCCAGATGTGTACCTTAAAGTTGGGATGTTGTAGGCCAGATGTGTACCTTGAAGTTGGGATGTTGTCGCCATATGTGTACCTGGATGTTGTTGCCAGATGTGTACCTTAAAGTTGTGATGTTGTTGCCAGATGTGTACCTTGAAGTTGGGATGTTGTCGCCAGATGTGTACCTTAAAGTTGGGATGTTGTTGCCAGATGTGTATCTCAAAGTTGGGATATTGTTGCCAGATGTGTACCTGGATGTGGTTGCCAGATGTGTACCTTAAAGTTGGGAAGTTGTCGCCAGATGTGTACCTTGAAGTGATGGAAAGGACTTTTCCATGTCTACTGCGCAGTGAAGTGTGTCAGCAGTCTAGAAGATGTGGAACACACACACACACACACACACACACACACACACACACACACACACACACACACTCACACACACACACACACACTCACACACACACACACACACACACACACACACTCACACTCACACACACTCACACACACACACACACACACGCACACACACACGCATACACACGCACACACACACACACACACACACACGCATACACACACACACGCACACACACACGCATACACACGCACACACACACTCACACACACACACACACACTCACACACACACACACACATCATTCACACTGACATTTCATCATCACACCTTATAAAGTTAGTGTGTAATAAAGATGTAACAAAGCTATAATAAAGTTAGTGTGTAATAAAGATGTAATAAAGAGGTAATAAAGTTAGTGTGTAATAAAGATGTAATAAAGCTCATGTGTAATAAAGTTAGTGTGTAATACAGCTATAATAAGTGTGTAATAAAGATGTAACAAAGCTATAATAAAGCTAGTGTGTAATAAAGATGTAACAAAGCTATAATAAAGTTAGTGTGTAATAAAGATGTAATAAAGAGGTAATAAAGTTAGTGTGTAATAAAGATGTAATAAAGCTCATGTGTAATAAAGTTAGTGTGTAATAAAGCTATAATAAAGTTAGTGTGTAATAAAGATGTAATAAAGATGTAATAAAGTTAGTGTGTAATAAAGATGTAATAAAGTTAGTGTGTAATAAAGCTATAATAAAGTTAGTGTGTAATAAAGATGTAATAAAGTTAGTGTGTAATAAAGATGTAATAAAGATGTAATAAAGTTAGTGTGTAATAAAGATGTAATAAAGAGGTAATAAAGTTAGTGTGTAATAAAGATGTAATAACGCCAAGGTCTCTATAATAAGTGTTTCTTCATTGAGAAACATTTCCTGCGCTGACTCTGAGGTTAACGGCCGACCGCCGCTCGCACCGCCAGATAAATGATTATTGATTAGTTAAAGGTTGAGTTCATCATTAGACTTCATCCACGTCCACGCACTCTTTGTGACCTTTCTGTCTGCCCGGGATTTCCCCGTCTGATGATGTCATCATCAGATCATTGATCATTTCCCCGTCTGATGATGTCATCATCAGATCATTGATCACTTCCCCGTCTGATGATGTCATCATTAGATCATTGATCATTTCCCTGTCTGATGATGTCATCATCAGATCATTGATCATTTCCCCGTCTGATGATGTCATCATTAGATCATTGATCCTTTCCCCGTCTGATGATGTCATCATTAGATCATTGATCCTTTCCCCGTCTGATGATGTCATCATTAGATCATTGATCATTTCCCCTTCTGATGATGTCATCATTAGATTATTGATCATTTCCCCGTCTGATGATGTCATCATCAGATCATTGATCATTTCCCCGTCTGATGATGTCGTCATCAGATCATTGATCATTTCCCCGTCTGATGATGTCATCATTAGATCATTGATCATTTCCCTGTCTGATGATGTCATCATCAGATCATTGATCATTTCCCCGTCTGATGATGTCATCATTAGATCATTGATCATTTCCCTGTCTGATGATGTCATCATCAGATCATTGATCATTTCCCCGTCTGATGATGTCATCATCAGATCATTGATCATT
>NC_084612.1:590318-598525 GCF_033978795.1 Nerophis ophidion
ACTTTCTGGCAAAGGTCCTTCGGGTCTGCTGGACTTTATGCAGCTCCCTCTCATCAGATCCAGGTGTGTTGATTCTTGATAGCCTGCAGGCTCGTTGCTGCGTGAGCGTGCTGCACTCAGCACGAGTGAGAACGTTTCTGAGTGCGCTGTCAGCAGAGGTGTCTCTTGGCGCACTGTCAGCAGAGGTGCACGAAGCTCCAGCCGCTGAGGAAACGTGGGTTCGACTCCTGCGCCATGACAGTACCCCTCCTCTTAGACGAGGCACCCGACGAGCGCCGGGGAGCATCAGGATTGGCACGGTACAAATCCTCTAAAAGAGAGGGATCGGCAAAGTAGGAGGCTGGCACCCAAGATCGGTCTTCCCGTCCAAATCCCTCCCAGTCGACCAGATAAACAAGCCCCCTACCTTGTCGTCGGACCTTGAGGATTTCCTTGACCGTCCAAACCTGGTCTACATTCTCCAGGAACCTAGAGGGAGGGCGGGCAGGGACAGGAGGGGACAGAGCGCTTTCCGCTACCGGTTTGATCCGGGACACATGTACCACAGAATGTCTCTTGACTGAGGGAGGGAGAGCCAGCTTGACAGATACGGGGTTAATGATAGAGACGATGGAAGATGGACCTACATAGCGTGGAGCTAATTTTTTAGACGGTACCTGGAGATTAAGGTCCTTAGCTAGTAATAAAACTTGCTGTCCCGGCCGATAGGATGGAGCCTGGACGCGATGACGGTTGGCTTTGCGGCACATCTTCTCCGAAGCCCTCTCCAAGGCTGGTCGAGCGGCTCTCCACACCCTCTGACACTTCCTGATATGGGCCTTAGTCGAGGGCATAGCTATCTCCTGTTCTTGTTGAGGAAACAAGGGGGGTTGATAGCCTAATGAGCATTCAAATGGTGACATACCGGTAGCTACGCTCTTCAAGGAGTTGTATGAATACTACACCCAAGGAAGGAACTTGCTCCAGGATGTGGGTTGTTTGCCGATGACACAACGTAGCATGGTCTCCAGGCTCTGGTTCGTCCTCTCTGCATGCCCATTGCTCTAGGTGTGGTATCCCGAAGTGAGACTGACCGAGGCCCCAATCCCCTTACAAAAGGCTCTCTAGACTTGTGACGAAAACTGGGGGCCCCGGTCAGAGACGATATCCACCAGGATACCATGCAGTTTGATGACGTGGAGAGTAAGAAGGTCAGCCGTCTCCGAAGCAGAAGGTAGTTTGCAAAGTGGGATGAAGTGGGCTGCCTTGGAGAAACGATCCACAATGGTCAAAATGGTAGTGTTACCTTTGGATGCTGGGAATCCCGCGATGAAGTCCAGAGCGATGTGTGACCAAGGGCGGGTAGGGATGGGAAGCGGGTGGAGGACACCAGCTGGAGGTCTGTGTGAGATTTTACTGCGGGCACAAGTAGAACAGACTGCGATGAACTCATGTGTATCTTTGGCCATGGATGGCCACCAGAAGCGTCTTCGCAGAAGTGACAAGGATCGCTGAAAGCCTGGATGGCATGAGAACAGACACGAGTGGCCCCAATCCAGGACTATGGATTGCAGTTCCCGATGGAAAAATAGTCTGCTGGGTGGTCCACCCCCAGGTCCTGGATTGCAGCGTAGTGCAGATTTGACAAGTTCTTCCACTTCCCAGGAAACCATTTCCACGATACGAGAGGGAGGAAGGATGGGAACGTCCAACAACGGCCCGGAAGGTTCCTCCATAAAAAGTCTGGAGAGAGCGTCTGCCTTAGCGTTCTTAGACCCGGGTCGGAAAGAGAGCAAGTAGTCGAATCGAGAAAAAAATTGTTGCCATCTTGCCTGTCGATTGTTCAGCCTCCTGGCAGAGTGGATGTGGAGGAGATTGCTGTGGTCGGTCAGGATTTGGAACTGGTGTCGGGCTCCCTCAAGCCAATGTCTCCATTCGGCAAGAGCCTCATGGACCGCCAACAACTTCCTATTCCCAGCGTCGTAGTTCCGCTCTGCCAGGGACAATCGTCTGGAAAAGAAGGCACAAGGGTGAATCAGCTTATCAATTTTTGAGCGTTGGGAAAGAATAGCACCAATCCCACAGTCAGAAGCGTCCACCTCCACAAGAAAAGCAACGTCCGGGTCAGGGTGGACAAGGACAGGGGAGGGAGGTGAAGCTCCCCTTCAGGTCCTCAAAGCCGTTGTTGGCTTTAAGAGACAAAACAAAAGGGCTCTTCGGAGAGGTGAGGGCATGGAGTGGTGCGGCAATCCGGCTGAAGTCCCGGATGAAGCGTCTGTAGAACCCGAGAAACCTCCACAACTCCGTTCTGGAGGATGGCTGAGGCCACCCTATCACTGCCTCCACTTTCTTGGGGTCGGCTCTGATGTGTCCCCTCTCGACCACAAAACCTACAAACTCTACCGAAGAGGTATGGAAACTGCATTTCTCGGCTTTAACAAAAAGGCGGTTCTCCAGGAGTCTCTGGAGATCAAGTCAAACATGTTGTTGGTGCTCTGACACATTACGAGAAAAAATCAAAATATCATCCAGGTAAACTACGACCAACTGGTCCAGCATGTCCCGCAGAATGTCATTTATGAGGGCCTGGAAAACAGCCGGGGCGTTAGTTAGACCAAAGGGCATGACCTGGTATTCCAAGTGCCCCAAATGGGTGTTAAACGCCGTCTTCTATTCGTCTCCCTCTCTAATCCGCACAAGGTGATAGGCGTTGCGGAGATCCACCTTGGTAAAGATGGTTGCTGGGGCCAACGGTTCAAAAGATGAGTTAAGAAGAGGCAGGGGGTACTTGTTTTTAATGGTGATGTTGTTGAGATGGTGGTAGTCAATGCAGGGCCTGAGTGAACCGTCCTTCTTGGTGACAAAAAAAAAATCCTGCATCCAGCGGTGATTTGGACGGTGTTATGATGCCTGAAGTCAGACCCTCCATGATGTATGCCTTCATTGCCTCTTTCTCCGGGAGTGACAAGTTGTAAAGACGGCTGGAAGGTAACTTAGCCCCCGACAGTAGCTCGATGGCACAGTCGTAGGGTCTATGAGGGGGTAGACCCGCTCCTTGTTGAAGACCTCTGCCAGGTCATGGTAGCATGCTGGTACTGCGATGGTGGAACGGAGGGGAAGCTGACTGGAGGCAGTTAGCGTGGCAAGGTGTACTCCACGCCAAGACCTTGCCTGAAGTCCAAGAGACGTGGGGGTCATGCTGACGGAGCCAAGACCTACCTAGGACCAGCGGGGCGACGGGTGCTTCCAAAACCCAAAAACTGATGGTCTCGATGTGGTTCCCTGAAATGGTCATGGAAATGGGCTCCGTGCAATAGTTGATGGGTCCCAAAGGTCGCCCATCCAGGGCTTGGGCAGGAAGAGTCTTGTCCAAGTGAACCAAAGGAACGCCCATCTGCCGGCCGAATTCGAAGTCCATCAGACTCTCGTCGGCGCCCGAGTCCAAGTACGCCTCCACTTGGATGGTCCTAGAGCACCATGCTAGTGTAGCAGGTAATGGGAAGTATGGATTCTCTTCATCTTGGGGGAAATACGTATGACTCACCAAGATCCCCTCAGCTGGTGAGCTTGGTCTTTTTGGTTTCGCCGGACAATAGCGGAGGCTATGTCCGGCTAGACCACAGTAGAGACGAGGCGCTGCCTGTACCTCCTCTCCTTCTCCTCAACGGTCAGCCGAGTCCTTCCCAGCTGCATAGATTCCGGAGTCGTCATCATGGTGGGTGGAGGCTGGAGTGGAGCGCTGGAACTGATCTTTGCGGTTCCTGAGCGGGCTCAGCCACCCATTCTGACAGTCTCTGGTCGAATATAAGTGCAAGTTCAATGAGAGCCCTGCAGGAGGTGGGTCTGTCCCTCATTAGTCCATCCTTAATTTCCTCGGAGAGCCCCCGACAGAATGCGCTCTGGAGCGCCCGGTCATCCCAGCCGCTGTCAGCCGCCAGGGTCCAGAACTCCAGGGTGTAGGCCGCCACAGAGCGAAGTCCCTGCTTGATGGAAAGAAGACGTCCTGCGGCGTCCTTCCCATCTTTGGGGTGGTCAAATACGGCCCAGAATTCAGCACGGAAGGCAGCGTAGTCCGAGCTCAATCCCACGGTCCTGTCCACGGCGGCCGTAGCCCACTTGAGAGCAGGTCCAGCTCCAGCCGCCAAGGAAACGCGGGTTTGACTCCGCGCCATGACATTTGCTATTCCACATGGGATCATTATCTTGGCTAAGAAGAGATGCTCACTAACACAGATTTAGTCACAACACTATTGGAGAGGCTTTGTGTGTGTGTGTGTATATCATCAAATAAGAAATGCTCACTAACACAGATTTAGACACAACACTATTGGAGAGGTTGTGTGTGTGTATATCATCAAATAAGAAATGCTCACTAACACAGATTTAGACACACAACACTATTGGAGAGGTTGTGTGTGTGTGTGTGTGTGTGTGTATATCATCAAATAAGAAATGCTCACTAACACAGATTTAGTCACAACACTATTGGAGAGGTTGTGTGTGTGTATATCGTCAAATAAGAAATGCTCACTAACACAGATTTAGACACAACACTATTGGAGAGGTTGTGTGTGTGTGTGTGTATATCATCAAATAAAAAATGCTCACTAACACAGATTAAGACAAAACAATATTTGAGAGGTCTTATTGTATATTTACAGTTATATTATATTACATTATTAAACTATAAAATATATGTTATAATATATTACATGTCAAATACTACAAAGTAGACTAAAGTAAATATCATCTGACCTGGTTATTAAACTATAAAAATATTGTTTCATATATTATATTACATTATTAATCTATAAACTATATTTTATGGTATGTCACATGTCAAATACTACAACCCTGACTCAATAAATAATGAGATTTAAAAAACATTTACAATCAAAACTTTTTCTTCAAAGTTAATTTGGACGAGGTGACCTTCTGTTTGATGATATGATGTCATTCATATTTCATTTTTTCAGGAAATAACTTGTGCTGATTGAGAATAAATGTGATATGTGAAGAATATTGATTTCCTGTTTGGCTTCTTTTCATGTGAAATGACATCATTCATCATTCTCACACTGACCACTTTCACTTTCACTTTCCCAGCAAATATTCTCACACGAATATTCATTTATTTGGAAAATATTGTCAATCAAATATAAATATATTTGGAAAATATTGTAATATAAATATTCATTTATTTGGAAAATATTTTCACATAAATTTCAATATATTTGAAAAATGTTGTAACATAAATATTCATTTATTTGAAAAATATTGTGACATAAATATTAATTTTTTTCACCAAATATTGTCATATAAATAGTTAATTGTTTGGAAAATATTGTCACATAAATATTCATTTATTTGGAAAATATTGTCACATAAATATTCATTTATTCAGAAACTATTGTCACAGAAATATGGATATATTTGGGAAATATTGTCACATAAATATGGATGTATTATGAAAAGATTGTCACATAAATATGGATATATTTGGAAAATATTGTCAAACAAAAACAAACAAATTCGGAAAATATTTTCATATAAATGTCTTTGGAAAACATTGTCACATAAATATAAATGTATTTAGAAAATAATGTCACATGAATATAAATATATTTGAAAATTATTGTCAATCAAATATAAATACATTTGGAAAATATTGTTAAATAAATAGCAATATATTTGAAAATATTTTCTAATAAATACAAATATATTAAAAAATATCGTTACATTCATATAAATATTTTGGAAAATATTGTCAAACAAAAACAAACACATTCGGAAAATATTTTCACATAAATATAAATGTATTTGGAAAATAATGTTAAATAAATATGAATATATTTGTAAATTATTGTTACATACTGTAAATGAAAATATATTTGGAAATATTGTCAAATAAATAAATATATCCATCCATCCATCCATCCATCCATCCATGTGCAGCCCTTTGAGACACTAGTGATTTAGGGCTATATAAGTAAACATTGATTGATTGATCTTCTTCCGCTTATCCGAGGTGGGGTCGCGGGGGCAGCAGCCTAAGCAGGGAAGCCTAGACTTCCCTCTCCCCAGCCACTTGGTCCAGCTCCTCCCGGGGGCTCCCGAGGCTTTCCAGGCCGGCCGGGAGACATAGTCTTCCCAACGTGTCCTGGGTCTTCCCCGTGGCCTCCTACCAGTCGGACATGCCCTAAACACCTCCTTAGAGAGGCGTTCAGGTGGCATCCTGACCAGATGCCCAAACCACCTCATCTGGCTCCTCTCCATGTGCTGCCACCTTATGGTGGTAGAGGAGTTTTCCTGTCCCAATGATCCTAAGAGCTATGTTGTCCCCCTGGTAGGGTCTCCCAAGACAAACAGGTCCTAAGTCAGGATCAGACAAAGAGCAGCTTGAAGACCTCCATGAAGAAAACAAGACAAGGACCCAGATTTCCCTCGCCTGGACACGGGTCACCGGGGCCCCCCTCTGGAGCCAGACCTGCAGGTGGGGCATGATGGCGAGCGCCTGGTGGTTGGGCCTGTACCCATACCCATGGGGCCTGGCTGGGGCCTGGATGGGCACAGTCCCAAGAGCCAACGTGGGTCATACCACCAATGGGCTCACCACCCATAGCAGGGACCATAGATGTCGGGTGGATGTGAGATGGGAGCTGTGGATGTGAGATGTGAGCTGTGGGATGTGAGATGGGAGATGTGTGGCAGACGAAGGCAGAGCACTTGGCCACTCCCATCATCGGCTACAGAAGCTATAAAAATATATATATATATATATATATATATATATATATATATATATATATATATATATGTATATATATATATATATATATATATATATATATATATATATATATATATATATATATGTGTATATATATATATATATATATATATATATATATTTATATTTATATATGGCGCTCCCATCCTCAGCTACAGAAGCTATAAATATATATATATATATATATATATATATACATATATATATATATATATATATATATATATGTGTATATATATATGTATATATATATATATATGTGTGTGTATATATATATATATATATATATATATATATACACACACACACACATATATATATATATATATATATATATATATATATATATATATATATATATATATACATGTATGTATGTGTATATTGTGAAGTGTCACTCCAGCAGCACCTGACAGGTAAGCACCTGAGAAGGGAGGAGCCAGGACAAGGAGGTAGAGAGGAACACAGAAGACAACACCCCATCATGGAAGTGTCAGGGTACATTCCTCTCTACCTCCTCAATCAACCAGAAGTGCCACCAGCTGTGCGACCAGGTGAGACTCACCTGCAAACACTTCTCAACTCGGCCTCATTCAGGTCTGGCTGCCCTCCGTGTGAAGGCAGGTGCATCAGCAGGTGTGTCAGCAGGTGCATCAGCAGGTGCATCAGCGGGTGTGTCAGCAGGTGTGTCAGCAGGTGCATCAGATCTGGTGAGTGAGACTTCCACTATTTCACCACTAAAGACATTACTGGTGATATTATGTTTGTTCTTGTTTGATCAGCAATGATCCAGGAGAAGTAAAGATGTGTGTTGTGTGCAGCTTGAGAGTCCTGGGTGGGAGATATTATGTCTGCTATTGGACACTTTAAGTTGGATTCTTCCACACAATATTATGTCTGCTAATGGACACTTTAAGTTGGATTCTTCCACACAATATTATGTCTGCTATTGGACACTTTAAGTTGGATTCTTCCACACAATATTATGTCTGCTAATGGACACTTTAAGTTGGATTCTTCCACACAATATTATGTCTGCTATTGGACACTTTAAGTTGGATTCTTCCACACAATATTATGTCTGCTATTGGACACTTTAAGTTGGATTCTTCCACACAATATTATGTCTGCTAATGGACACTTTAAGTTGGATTCTTCCACACAATATTATGTCTGCTATTGGACACTTTAAGTTGGATTCTTCCACACAATATTATGTCTGCTATTGGACACTTTAAGTTGGATTCTTCCACACAATATTATGTCTGCTATTGGACACTTTAAGTTGGATTCTTCCACACAATATTATGTCTGCTATTGGACACTTTAAGTTGGATTCTTCCACACAATATTATGTCTGCTAATGGACACTTTAAGTTGGATTCTTCCACACAATATTATGTCTGCTATTGGACACTTTAAGTTGGATCTTCCACAC